>NC_139241.1:59493710-60072660 GCF_977018435.1 Lepisma saccharinum | reverse complement strand
CCTACAAAGCATCTGACTTTTCTTCAAGTCGTCGGTAGGGCGTCTGACTGCGTCGCGGAAGACCCGGGTTCGATTTCCAGATGTGGAAATGTCCCTGCAATGGTGGCTCTAGGGTAGACTTACCATATTTTTTGGGTCCAACCCAGGACATATTCGCGATCAACTCGTTACTGCTGAATTTCAGTTTTTTTTACAAAAAAAATTGAAATGACTTAAATGCCTTAACATTTTATTGGAATATTAAACTATAAATTGTACAAGAAAAAATATTAACATAATTTTCTAAAATCAATCAATTAATTTTCAAATGTTTAATTGAATAATACATTTTCTGATGTTTAGGAAACCTCTCTGTTCTAGGTAGCATTATCTGTTAGTTGACTCAGTTGAACTTTTCACTAGACATGACTTTTTTTCAGAAATGGCTTGTTTGTTTTAATAACATCATAAAATTCACAACATGAAAGTTCTGAATTAATTTTAACATTCAGCAGATGTTTAACAGTGGATACTAGAAGTCTACCTCTTTCTGCAGACCAAATATTCCCCATAATTGAAAATACTTTCTCAACTGGAGCAGATGTTCCAGGCAAAGACATCGGACGTATGGTAAACTTACTCTAGGGTCATTTAGCCGCTAACCAATGGGAGGAGCTTAAAGGCGGCTGAAGCGTGGTGCGATCACATCACTTCCAACATGGCCGAGATCGAGAATGTATGGGGCCCATAGGCGCCGACTCCATGGGGCTTGGGGGGCTCGAGGCCCCCCCCCCCAATGTTAACGATGTTGGGGCAGAGCCCCAAATAATTTTGCTTAGAGGATGTAATATATTATTTTGCTTCTCTTGTAAAGTTTACTCTGAATTGTGCCACATGAACTTAACTTTAAATACACATTTGAAATGTTCTAGACCATCAATTTGGGGGTCTAGGACCGCTAAACCATCAACTTTGGGGGGGGGGGGCTATGACCAGAGACAGCAAAACACATGACTTATTACTATATACTAAGTATGTAATTATGAGTATTGTTAAAATTTTTACTAAAAAGAGTTGAAGAGACGATGTGCATGAACTAGGGTAGTAGATGGGACGTTCGGGCTACAAATGGCTCTAACATGACATTCAGAACGGGATCATTGATATATTAGGGAGATCTGTTTTGCGGTCCGTGGTAGCAGATATTAAAAGTCGGGAATATTTTGCTATTATTAGAGGCACATATTTTTGGTAAATAAAAAAGCAAAATTTCGGTACATAAACAGAGTCGATTTCGGGCTCAAAAGCGGCAAATAAAATAAAATTTCGGTGTTATAGAGGTGAATAATCACATCAAAATTGCTATATAAAATTACATTTTGGTTTTAAAATTGTGAATATAATCCTAAATTTGATTTAAAAACTGCACTTATTACACAAAATAAACTTATCCCTTCTAATAGCACATTTATGTAGTTACCAGAATATTAAGTTTATTCCTGTATAAAGGGGTCCATTTTTGCTTCTCAAATATTTACAGCTGAATTAATCAATTTTCCGTGAATTGCATAACTCACAGGATACTCCAGACTTCAGAAAGTGTCGAGTCGGTATATAAACGGTAAATTTCGTGTTTGAGAGTCAATTTCGTATTTTGCAGTTCATTTCGCATTAATTCGTGACAAAACAGGGTAGAAAAATGCACCTCAGATCTATCAGAAAAATGAATATTACAGCATGTTATTTCATATTTCGTGTTTTCTTCAAAAACGAAATTTACATGCCTCTAGCTATTATGGTTGACGAAACTTGTGACATATCCATCCGTGGACAATTAATATTCTGCATTAGAACTGTGAATAAAAATTTCGATATTTTTGAGGAATTCGTGGGCTTCTATGAGATTCCGAACTCTGAGGCCAAAACTTAAAAAGGGAGAGAATGAGTCATTCATTAATTTATTTCAGTGACCAGAGCCCCCCCCCCAATAATTTTGACAAGTCGGCGCCCCTGATGGGGCCTTACCTACACATCCCCCTGTGTGCCTTCATGTCACGGTGCTTTGCACAAGAGTCAAAGAAAGAAACATGGGCTAACAATGCTCTATTCAGGAGATAAATTCGTCACAAAGTACTGTTCGCCTAATGTTACAAGATCTTCTGTGCGTTTTAGACTGTTTTTGCCTATTACCAAAGCTGTTAGCCGATATTTTATCGTATAAAAAGCATGAATTATTTTTCGAACTCTCTTACGTTCATCTTAACTTCATTTTCCTATTGAAAGTCATTAAGGCTCTTCTGAACCTTTGGCCAGCAAAGTTGTTTCATTCACCTTTCGAAAACCCTCTATAGTATTTCACTTAGATTTCCTTCTAAAGCATTTACCTGAATTTTCGTGTGGCTTGCTTTCGTTGTTATTTGTGATGGGAAATGGGCTCACTATTGCGAATATCTAGACAAAGAGAGAAAGCAAACTACACGAAAATTCGCGAGAATGTTCTGGAAGGAATTCTGCCCAGATTTAATTTTCAAGAATTTGGAATATTAGCCTATATAGCGCTTTATCGAAAGAGGGATTTTCTGAAACTGCCTCGCAGTCATATCGCCTTCTTTACACTCTTTCATGTGTGTCTCTTCCCCCCCCCCCCTCTCTCTTTGTCTGCTTCTCGTTGTTCATGTTATACTATTGCATTTCTGTCTGTAGGGTAAGTGGAGGGAATATGACCACCTTAAGACAAAATTTATAATATTTCAGAGATGTATTGAAGTACAGAAAAATTACATATTGCAAAATTTAGAACAGTCTTTCCGCAATACATAGTAGTACACATGAGAGAAACTCTCTTCATGCAAATGAGAAACAATAATAAAAAAAATACAAAACCCAATTTATCCCGAACGGTGGGGCTAATATGAGCACACTGTTGGGGAATATGAGCATGATGAGTTTGAAAGGAAATATTACAAAATGTACACTAAAGGCAAGTCTTGATATAACACTGAATAATTCTTCAATAAGGTACATATCATAAAATTAACTTGTATGTCTCAAATACCCCTTCACCCGCGACAAGCAGGGCAGATAAAATGTACTTCCTCCTCCTCTATGCCAACGCAAATATTATGATATCACACGGAACGGTGTTCACAACGTATCCACTCTTCACCTTCATTGTCTCAATGATACCAACCCTTGCATATACGGCACTCGCTATCTTCGCCGCTAGATGCAACTGTAAATGGAATAGTACCTGAACTTTCTATGGATCGTGCAGACACATGAGTGAGACGCTTCTTTTTGACTGCAGAAATAGTTTCTGGTGAGGTAAGCTCCCTTGCTTCTCTTGGTTGCCTTCTCCGGGTCACAGGTGGCTTGTAAAGAACAGGAATTGGTGACAATGTGCGCACAAATTTCCGAGGTGAATATCTTTTGCTTGCAAGCGTGTTTTCACACTTTGATCTTACTGCATGTGAAGATGTAGAAGCGATCCAGGAACTGTAGATTCACACCTCTGAGATCCTGAGCAGGATGGACTGTTGACAGACTGGAATTGGTTGGACCGGTGTAGTTCTATCCTCTTGGTTGAACGAGGCTGTGTCGTCTTGCAATAAGGATCTTTCATCATGTGTTCTCCATGTGCTCTGCTTGTTAGGTTTACCTATTGGACGTTCGTCTGTACGTTTGGGGCATCTGGTGCAAGAATGAAACAATGAATAACATACAAAACCAAGAGCTACAATACGTGGACGTATGTAACACAACTCTTAGCAAGGGCAAGAAAATATCTATCCCAGGAGATCACTAGGATGAAAAATCAGCAAAGAATAACTACATACGTAAGCTTGATACGAACGTGCCCACCGCGAGCGAGATGACATTTCGATACACTTCCGTTAGCAGTCCACAGTTTTTTAAAAGTTTTCAGTTCAAACGATTTGCACAGAATATATACTATAAGCAGCAACATATCATAGGATGCAGTTTTTCTTTACAGCGTAATGAGATTTCTGAGGTTTGGAAATATATTCCATGTCTCTGAATTATTTGTTTATGAAATGCCCATCTTCCCCTTATCAGAATTCCTATGCCCATTTTACCCCGACTTGCTGTGCTCATATTTCCACAACTTGCAACATTTTACGTAAGTTTGTACTACTACATTCACAACGCGGGAAACCGGGTGATGCCATTTGCATTGTATGCTCCTTTGTTGTAGTTTCGTTGTTGCTATGTCAGTTTTCCGTTATTTTACGTTATGTTCTGCTCAGATCTTAACTCCGACTACTCTACAATAACATCACGTGCATAGTTTACTATAATTTAGAACAGCACTTACCTTTCAACAGGCACACAATCTTCCTTGTCTTCAGCTGCGACGTGACAACCAACACAGACGACAATTTGGTCTCCACTGATGTTGCCAACGTGCAGTAGATTTTTTTCACCACACCCAGGTGGTGCTGTGACGTAAAAACCTTACGTGTACCCATATTCCCCACCTGCCCATTTTCCCCCACTTACCCTATCCTTTCTACGTCTCTTTTTCATTACTCTGTCAGTTCTGTCCTTCTCTCTCCTTCCACCTAGCTGTCTATTTCACTCTCATAGTCTATCCCCACTATGTCGTCTCTCCTTTCTTTCGGTTCCTCTCTCACTCTCACTCTCAATCTCTCTGAGTTCTTCTACTCTCTTTATCTGTCTGTTTTCCTTATTTTATCTGCATCATCTACATCCTTTTTTCTTTACCCCTCACTGCCTTTCCTTCTTTATTTCTGTTTCCTTCTGTCTTTATATAATCTTTCACTCTTTGTTAGTCTCTCCACTTCCTTCTTCTTTCTCTCTCTTTCCCCTTGCTCCTTCCAACTGTTTGTCGCTTCTCTCTATTTCTTCCGCCTTTCTAAGGTCCAGCGGAGCCTTAAAAAATGGAGGATTAATTCTTGTCATCTGAATATATTAATTTTGCGCATTTCCCAATATTTTCGGGGAGCATAGTTAGAGTAGTACAGCTGTGATATGCCTTACAATTGACTTAATTGTTGTTTTAAGTCAACTTTATGCACAGAAAGGCTAATCGGGACTGGATCTACAGTTTAAGTGGGATCCGATCCAAGGTGCCATGTGCCTCGACCGGGTATCGAATCCGGGACCCCTATGCCTTGCAACGCGATATGAAGAAACATAGGAAGTGTGGATGGTCAAGGCCCCCCCCCCCACACACACACCTAGTCCATCTGGATTAACAACAACTATGGTTACTTACTAATTGCTTCTTTCTTTTATTTGCGTCATTTCAACCTCGTTCTGTTTTTGTTTTCTTGTAAGGTGTTTCTATCTTTTGGACCTCCCCGATGTCGCAGTGGTAACGGATAACCATGTTGCCTTATAATGATTTGATTTTTGTTTTATTTTACTTCGCTTTTTGTGCCACTTTTGTATAATTTGCGAAGATGGGGATGAGTGATGATATGATGAAATTGATGAATGGAAACATCCATGACCAGGCCAGGACTCGAACCCGGGACCCCTGGCGTCGTAGCGTGATGTATAACCACTCCGCTAAGAAGGCCAAGGCGGAAAAATTGTTGTTCCCTCCGGCAGGAATTCCTTGTGAATCGTGCCATCACTGTCAAAGAAAATGATAAGCATCGTCTTGATGCTTGATTTTTACGCCTTGACCTTCTTCCGATGGGATGATGCAGGTGAACGCCATTCCATGCTTTAGCGTTTCGTTTCAGGGTCGTACCTCACACACCAGCTCTCATCCTCTGTAGCAATGCATTGCAAGAAATTTGGATCTGAATCCTCCAGATTTCTTTCTCTTCCCACGACTCAAAATCACTTTGAAAGGTCAGAGATTTGAGGGTATTCCGGACATCCAACGGAAAATGACGAGGGTGTTGAACACCATCCCGAAAGAAGACTTTTCTAAAACTTTCCAGGACATGTGCAGCCGTTCTCAACGGTGCATAGCCATGGGAGGGGACTACTTCGAAGGACAGTAAGGTAGGTTTCATTAAGAATTCGTTTACTTGTGATATTCAGGATCATTCACCGAACTTTATTGTCAGAGGTTGTATACGGGTCAGATGGGATAAATAGGGTCTGGAGAAAATCAAATAAAGTTTCAGTTCACAGTTCCAACAGTTAAACACGGTGGTGGGTCATTAATGATTTGGGGCTGTATGTCGTCCAAAGGTGTTCGTACTATCCAGTTCATTGATGGTATCATGGATGCATACGTCTATTTGGACATATTGAAGAACAATGTAATCAGAGTGTCCAAAAAATGGACATGCCACCTATCTACAGATTCAAACAAGACGACGACAGTAAGCATAAGGCGCGAGTTAACATGAATTGGCTAATATGGAATGTGCCCAAACTACAACAAACACCAGCTCAAAGTCCATACTTAAATCCCATTGAGCATTTATGGGCAATTTTGAAGAGGCGAGTCCATAAAGCAGGCGTCAAGTCCAAACAACAGTTGAAAACTATTGTGCAAGCCGAGTGGAATAAAATAAGCTCTGAAACATGTCGGAAACTGGTTAATTCTATGAAGAACAGGTGTCAAGCAGTAATTAAAGCCAAAGGATACGCATCAAAGTATTAGAACTGTCAGTCAATTTGCTCTGAATATACTTTTTTCTTTTATATTATTAAGTGTACTAATATAAAGTTGTACAAAAAATGGTATGTTTCTCTTTCAGTTTCATTTAATTTATTATTGACATTGGTTATACAGAATCTGCGTAAGATTTTATGTTCCTAACGATATTAGTTATTGAATTGTAAAGAAACAATTTCAAAAGAGTGTATTTCCTTTCAGATATTAAAGCATTATCTTTGAAAATCAGTGTGTACGAATAAGAATGTTACATACTGTATATAAATAACACACCTTATTTTATTTATTTCGAATATTATTTGTTTTGGGCATAATTTACATCCGAGAGGACAAACGCCATTCTTGTTTCAATATTTCTTTTAATTCTGGAAAACGCAAACACATTTTACATTTCACAACGTAGGTTATTCAATTAATTAAGTGCAAGGAAAATTCCGTATACTTACAGGAACTAATGGTCCACTTATAACACGTTATCGTGTAATCACAAAATAAATATAGTAAACATCTCCTCACATGAACAATAGTTCCAAATCCGAGTATAAGAAAGTTGTTATATCTCTTTCTAGCATTAAAAAGAAATACAGATTTTTTAAGAAAAAATATCTATTTATGCAAGCATATTTTCTCCCCCTTTGCAACCGAGAACCGATAGTTGCTTTCGTTGTCAATGACAAATCATCCACGTGGAACTCGCACAAGCAATAAATGGCTGTTTAGTATCAATTTACGTTATTTTACTAAATTTGCAACATGTTTGAATATTTACTACGTCCAACACCTCATATTTATTCTTTATTCAAACATTAAATACACGCATTTTCCAAAACGGACTTTAAAATGTTTGCTGTCTAGTGTTGGGACAATTGGCAACATCACAGGCTAGCGACATGTCTGGATTTGCCACGTTGCCAAGAGTATTTCTTTGACCCAAGATCAGGATTTGATCTAAGATCGGCAAATCGATAGTTGCTTTATACAACATGATAGAAGCTTGAACTTGGTTCATTCCCGGATCGTAGGTCAAATCTGATCTCCAGTTAGTGATGTTTATACAACCGGCCCTAAGAGGATAAAGTGGACTTTAATAAAACTTAGATTCCAGGTGTTTCCTTCCTTTCTCAGTCCTAGAATCTATTCCTTCTGTTTACATAGGGCGAATAGAATGGTGGTATTTTGAAAATTCGCAGTGGTTCTTGCAAAATTTTAAGTCGGAAAGTGGCTGAAGTGGCACCTTATCAGATAATGGCCGTGTGCACGAACGAAGATCAAATTTTAAACTCGGATCGGGAAAGGATCACTGGAAAATTCCATTGCACGAAGACGGTTCAACACTTGATCGCGATCTAGGAACATCAAAACGAGTTTATCTTCTGATCGGCCATTCGCGACCGTTTTGGTGTCTGATCCTGGTTCACGATACTGACGCTTCGACTGCAGGCAGTTGTTTTTGAATATATAAAGAGCGGAAAGTGATATCAAGGGCGTTCAAACGCTAGTAATGTTGGATGTACAATGCTGATAATTCGAGAAATGTCTAAAGTAAACTAAAAACTGCCAAAATAATAATAATAATTTGTGGTTCTCTGGTGCAAAGTCGAAATGTTTCTAAATACTGTACTTTCTATCACAGACACAAAACATGTGCAAGTGCAAGGTAAATTAGAACAGAGCATTGTTACGATATTGCTACATGGTGCATAGCATGGTGTTGGAAATATGATTGTATAAATTTACGAAAATACATGTTACTGGCTATTTACACGACACGACAATATAAATATATAAGAATTAAGAAATGAAAAATTCAAATACTTACCATAATACAGTAATAATAATAATAAAATATCTTTATTGAGCGGGCGAAGTTCAGCGTACGCTGTTCTCTCGCGAGTGCATTTTGTAAGTCCCGTAGAAGAAGGTTCCATGCTTTCTCCTTATCCTTTTGTCTTGTGCCGTCAGTTCTTTTTTAAGATTATTATTTCTTTGACACGTTCTAACGACTAACTAACTTAGAACGTACGCGTCGTATTATTATACTATTAATATTAACTTAATAATACTCAGCGGTGAACGATGAGACTCGGTGAAGTACACAGACTCCTCTCAGGTACAGGGGTAGTGTTGGGCAAAGACAATATTCACTGCACAGAGAAATAAAATCACATTATTGCAGTATATATAAACTGAAAGGTTTTATTCTTTATTCATTGCAATTATAATGCAAATATACTTGAGATGAAAGCGAGGATTTCGCTATGTCGATGAATTGACTCAACTAAAACGCATAAACTCAATGCGTGGCTATCGGCAAGCCTATGATTGCATAGACCTAGCTTGCGCCCCGAACTACCACACCAAGAGATATGCAATGATAACTGAGCCAATATTTGCTCTTTAGCCTTTTTTTTTTTTCAAATTAATCTTTAGGCTAGCTTTATTATTTAACGTAGAATAGTTGCAGTATTGTGCATATCATCAATGCATGGCTATCGGCGTACCTATGTTCACATAGACCTAGCTTGCGCCCCGAACTACCATACCAGGATGTATGCACAATACCGAGGAGTTCTTTTTAAGTTAAAAAGCTTCGACGATCCGTGGCGAAAGTGTGATGATTCTTACGCGATATCCTCGCTTTTATACTCTTTTCGAGAACACAGATTAAAGTACAGATGAATCACTCACTATCTACAAAAGGATACTATCAACAAGACTGACATCTATACATCTTTAGAAATACAAATTCGTATAGAGCACTCTTGCAAACAAAGATACATTAAGTTACTCATAACAGAGCATAAAATACAATAAACATTAAACAAAAGATATATATTACAAACAAGGTGCATTATTACATTTAATAACAAAGAAATTACGCTTTCTTTTACAAAAATAAATACATTAGTGACATATCTTTTACTGATGACGTCACATAACAATGTGGATCATATCATCTGCCCCTTCCTTTCGGAAACTAAGTTTCAGGAAGGAAGTTATCTACCTGGAGGAAACTTAGTTTTAAATTACAAATTCTTTCTTTTTATCCTCCGAAAAACGCACCAGTTTTACGTTATCCAAGTTAACCTTACCATATAATTCTTTAGTCCTTGGAATTAGCAATGTCACAACATTATTTTCCACTTTGTCCACTAGATAAGGTCCTATCCACAACATAAATAACTTTTGAAGGAATGGTTCTTAACCATCACGAAGTCTCCAACTGTCACTGTCTTGGCGTTTCCCTTCTGTTTTAAATCCTTCGACAGCTTCTTCTTCTCCCTGACTTGGGCTAAGAATAATTTGGACTTCCAATCCGGTTGGGCTTCTTCCCGTTCGGGCCAATTGAAATGAGTTAGGATCTCTCTGGGTATAGGATGATTGAAGAATAGTTCAGCAGGTGAATATCCAGTTGTTTCAGAAATAGAATAATTAATTAACCAAACAACTTTTGATATGTATCGAGACCAAGTCTGATGTTCTCGATAACAAAATAAACGAAGTAATCTGACTATCTCTTGATTTGCTCGTTCTACCATGTTCCCCTTTGGATTGTAAGCTGTTGTGCAAACATGATGGATACCACGGTTTTTGGTAAATTCCTTCCACTGCTTCGAGGTAAACTGAGCTCCTATGTCGCTTAGGGTAAATGTAACGTTTGGATAGTGAGCAAAATATCCTCTCTGAAGCGTATTTATAATTTCCGTGGTGCTGGCAGTCCGTAAAGCATATGCGGAGACAAAACGTGTACCCACATCAATAAGGCTCAAGATGTACTGGTATCCATTAGAACGAGGAAGCTTCCCAATCAAGTCCAGAGAAAGCATCTCATGAGGTTGCTTGGGACTGATATGAAGGGTCTCCTTGAGTATCCCTAATTTTTCTGGTTTACTCTGGGCACAAATTTCACAATCTCGGATGTACTGTATCACGTCATCCTTCATGCCTTTCCAGAAGTATCGTACTGCAAGTCGCTTCAATGTCTTGGATACTCCAAAATGTCCAGCTTCATCATGAATTACTTTCAAGAGAGGCTGCTTCATTACCACCGGAACACACAGTTTCCAAAGGGACTGATTGTCTGATCCTCTCTTAAATAAAATTCCTTCTTGAATGCGATAGGAACGATGCAATCTGAGGTTAGGTTCCTGAGAATTTAGAGATTGGAGTAAATTTTTTGCAGAATTCATCTTCAGATTGTGCCTCTCTCCACTTGTCGATGTCATCTATTTTTCCTCTTTCGGCCCACAGGTAGTTTATTCTGAATGTCTGCTGGCTATTTTCAGGATGAATCTGGGGTATATCATTAGCAGGATACCGAGATAAAATATCTGCCAGATCGTTTTGGCGACCAGAGACGTATATTATTTTATACTGGTACTGTTGGAGTTTTAGAGACCAGCGAGTCAAACGACTGTTCCAGTTACGGGCGTCTTGTAACCATACCAACCCTTTATGATCACTGTAGATAGTGAAGGGTCTACCTTTCAAATAAACAGCATACTTCTCAACTCCAAAGATTATGGCCAAACATTCTAACTCATGGATGGAGTAATGGCGTTCGTTCTCCTTCAGTTTTCGGCTTGCATACTGAATGACCTTTCTCTCTTCACCATCCATTTGGAAAAGAATACTACTCAATCCTTTCCCAGAAGCATCGCATTGGATACAGAATTCCTGTTCAAAATCAGGCTGTGCTAATTCAGCATCTCTTACAAGTTCATTCTTCAATAGCTGGAAACTTTGTTCTTCCTCGTCTCCCCAAATCCAACGTTGATTTTTACCTAACAGCTTGGTGAGCGGTTCAGATTTTTCTGCAAAATTTTCAATGAACTTCCGCCTCCAGTTGGCGAGGCCAAGAAATTTCCGAACATCCTTTCTAGTTTTAGGTTTAGGAAATAACTTAATGGCGGAATTTTTGTCTGGTTGGATTTTGATAGCATCTCCAGAAACAATGTGACCCAAGTAGGTAATTTCCTTTTTGACAAATTCACATTTTCGTAGCTTTACAGTCATCCCCACTTCTTGGAGTCGCTGCAACACTTCGTCCAGATGTTCGAGATGCTTGGAGAGTTCTTTGTCGAAAATCAGCAAGTCATCCATATATTGAGTTAGATACTCTTCGGTTTCAGGACCAAATACAGCATGCATGGCCGCTATGAAAATTGACACAGCACTAGAGATACCAAAAGGCATTCGAGCAAACATCCACTGACGTCCTTTATAGGAGAAGGCAGTACATGGTTGGCAGTCAGTTTTTACAGGGATCTGTAAATATCCAGAAGCCAGATCCAGATTTGTAAAATAACGAGCACCTTTAAATTTTTGTAAGGCATCCGAAATGGGCTCAACTGAATTTCGTGGAACGTACAATTTTATTCAAATTTCTGAAGTCAATGCATGGGCGTACTGTACCGTCAGGCTTGTCGACTACAATTAAAGGGTTCAAGTAAGGGGAATTACAAGGAATTATAACACCCCATTGTCTCCACTTTTCTAATTCTTCCTCCAGGAGTTTCCTTTTTGCTATAGGTATGGGATATGGAGATCGATACACAGGTTCTGTGGTGGTGAGTTCAATCTCACACTGGAAGTTTTTAATAGTACCTGGTCTCTCGGAAAATACATCTCTATGCTTCAATAAGACGTCTTTCAATTGGCTTCTACCCCTTTCGCATAAAATCTCATTCGCATTGACCTTCTGCAGAATGTCGTCAGGACTAGCCGTCCACTGATCGACATGGGAATCTTCACGGACATTTCTTACATACGTCCCTTTCGAAGATCCATTATTCACGAGGTCCTGCTCTACCGGAACTCCGTCTACGGTGAGGGATAACTTCTCGCGCTGTAGGTCAATTCCTGCTTCATATTTCCTGAGGAATGGGTAGCCCAAAATAAAGTCAGCTTCGAGACCTCTCAAGACAAACATGTCCTCCAATAAATTTCTTCCAGCAATCTCCAGATATACTTGTCTACATCCCACAACTCTAGTTTTGTTTCTCCCAGTGAAATCAGTCAGCCTAACATCTGGACATGTTTGTAACTGCAATGACGGCTGCTTCTCTTTAATCTTCTTCCAAATGGCGTAGCTCATGAGATTACATTCGCTGCCAGTGTCCAGAACACAAATAAACTCGACGCCTGTTACAGTTGCCTTAATTAATGGAGCCCTGGGTAAATTTTCCTTTCTAACTGCCTGTTGTAGTGCTCTATCAAAACTTTGTTCTCCTTCATTGAGAGTCAGCACAACAAAAAGATGATTGTCTTCACTATTTATAACGCTCTCATCTGTTCCCAGAGAAGTCCAAGATTTTAGCCCAACCGTGATCGGGAACGAAGAATCCACGTTGGGCGACTGGCTAAATCCGACTGTATACCACTCGGATTAGCACTAGTCGATGGAGCCCAACAAAAGTCTCTCGTCATCTCGACGCTTTGACGTTGCTCGTTCGTCAAACGTGAAGCTGAAGGTTCAAACGGAGGCGCCGTCGCTCTGAAGTTACTGGGTTCAGAGGCGTTACGTGAAGAGTCACGGGAATGTTCTTCTGGATCAGATCTGGAACGACGCGGCCCACGTGCGTAGTTGTTCCTGCCATCCCTTCTCAGAGGATTACGCCGCCTGTTGTAATTGGAATATCCATTCCTCTGGTTCTGCATAACTTGTCTGACTCTGGGTTGTTGGTTTCCAATTCTATTTTGTCTGGGAGCATTTCCCTGGCCTGCACCTTCCCTATTCCACACAGGCTTCCAACTGTCCTGTTCTTCAAGCACTTCGAACCTTTTCAGAAAGTCGGCTAGCTGCCGTACAGTTTGAGGAGAATTAGCTAGACTCAGACTGCGAGCTCTATATGGAAGCTGGGAGATGATTAAATTCACAATCTCAGGTTCTATGTAACGAGCAGACAGATTGCGGTAGGCTGAGTAAATAGACCAGGCATATTCCTCCATGCTCATACCGGACTGCTTTAAGTATCGGCGAGATCTCACTGCTGTCAGCTGCCTCTCTTTGGCCTCTTCTGAAGCATATTGTTTGCGAAAACGACGGCAGAAATCAGAATAGGACTTGAACTCTAACTGGTTTGCTCGAAACCAATGCTCAGCCTGGCCCTTGAAAAGCCGAGGAATAATTTCCAATCGGTATTCGTATGGAATCTGCATTAAATCAAAATTGATATTAAGTTCTTTTAAGTATTGTTCAGCATTCTGGGCTTCCAGGTCTCCCTTGAAATTCGACAAGGAATTAAGGTCTGCCATCCTTGGAGTTCCAGTCATTGCTGATCGCTGAGTTCTTGGCGGCGACTCATCTGGCCCGCTCCTTGAATTTCCATGCCTTCGCGTTCGCTTCCTGATTTTTGCTTGATACTGAGAGTCAGAGGTGGTGCTGGAAGAGGAGGAACTGTGATCTTTCTTCCTTTCTAGACGTTTCCTCTTTGTCCTTTCTTCATAAAGACTGTGCCGGGCCCTGCGAGATTCACGCTCTCTGTAACTTCTGTCATCGCCCGAAAGACTAAAGGTAGGTGGAACAGCAGACGCCACTCCATTACCTCTTGAATCAGGTGTATCTCGTGGGCGACAGACTTGTTTGTCTTCTCTAGTTCTCTCTCCACCGGCTCTGTCCATCGCTTCATTTAGTTCAATGTTCACGGTTGGCAACGCTGCACTCTCAGCAACTGCAGACGGATGACCAGCTGTTCGAGATCCAGTTTCTGTTTCTGTTTGTCGGGTGACGTGCATGGTCTCTAACTGATTCGTAAGCTGTTCTACTTGAGTCTTTATTTCCTCAACGTCCTTGCTTCTTTGAGACACAACTACTGAAATCTGACTAATATTTTCTTGGACCTCAGCCCGGAACTGTATTTTGTCAGCCTCGGCCTCGGCCAATATCTGTTCCATCGTCAGCTGTTTTTCAATAATCTTATTGCACTCCTCAGTGAATCTCGAATTAATATCCTCTACATCGATGCGAACACTTTCCGTGGCTTTATTAACATCGGCTGCTAAGCTACGCCGGAACTCATCAAAGTCCATCTCTCTAGCCTGCCGAATTTCTTCAGAGAATCGGGCCCTAGTACTCTCGTTCTCAGACTTTAGTTGTTGTATTTCACAGGCCATCTCGCCTACTTCAGCTCTTAACCCTGCGTTAGTCTGTTGGGGTGTGACAAACCCCAGTCGTACTATATTAGTTTATTTCTCAACGATTTAGCAACACTGAACTTTGTCCATCCGTGTACCTGGCAAGTATTTATCGTGGATGTTTGTAGTGTATTTGCAATTGTAGGTGCTGGAGCTGTTAAGTTGTTGTCACGTATTTGTTGGCTTTGGGGTTTGACATACCCCGCCAGACTAGTCACGGTTCTGTTTTTATGTACGGACTAAATACAAAAAAGAGCCAATAGTTTATTTGTTATTGTTTTTTTAGTGTCTGTGTATTCTGCAAACAATGGGTTCTGAAGTGGAACGTATTAGGCGATTGTTACAAGAATGCGAAGAAGTGGAATCGGATGTGGAGGGAGGTGAGGGTAATGATTGTTGGTCGGACCATGCTAAGCTAAGCGTCAGGTCAACCTTGCAGCAGGTTTTAGCATATGTAGATCCAAACGTGCGCGCAAGAATATAGTTCCACTGAGACGGGTTCTATTCCGACACAACTGCATACTTGCAAGAAAACAGTTATTTAATTTGTAATATACAGACAAAATAATACATTGATTAGCAGGTATGGACTTAATTGGTTGCAATCACTGTGCAGACGAACTTAGAACCGCAGATTCGCCAACTCGAATCTGTATTGCGTTGAAGAGACATTGAAACTTTAGAGCGAGTCGAGCGAGACTGAATGCGTTGCAGAGCGCGTGAAATCGCTGATACCAGTGTTGCACATCCCACTATTTTAACCCTATGTTTATTGTAGAGCGGCGAGAATGGCTGAATCTCCTGTTCAGCGCGCGGTTTTACCCGAATGTTATTTTGGGCTTCATCCGAAAGGAAATGTTCTTCAAAGTCAAGCAAGTTGTTTTAAATGCATAATCCTCCTTGCGGCAACAAGATCAAAGTAAAACAGGGCGTGAGGTGATTTGCCGTCAATGTGCACACGAATTGTATCACGGGTGTTGAATGATTTGCGGTTTGAGTTTAGCAAGAGGAAACGATTGTTTGTTGTTTGACGACAAAAGAATCTCCGCGGTATTAAAATATATCGCAGTGAGAAGAAACATGTTTATTATTTGGACGAGACGTCCTTCAACTCGGTGAGTGGGGGAAGGGGGAATAAACCATGGAAGGATACCACCATGCAAAACCACCGCCAGGGCTGAAGAAACCGACGATGAGGGGAAGGGGGAGGCTTATTGTTTCACCCACTGGCGGCAATGAAAGCTTTGTTGAAGGCGCATATTTACTTTTCAGCGCAAAGAAAGGGAAGGGTGATTATCAGCAACAAATAGACAGACCAAGATTTGAATCCTGGTTTAGTGAAGTGATTCATAAATTGAAACCAGAGTAATAGCAACAGACAATGCACCTGATTGTATATATCACCAATAACAAATCATGCTTTTTTGGTGGTACAACTTGAAGTGCGTGTGTCTTACAGTAACGGATGTATTGCGAACGAAGCAACCAAGTTTTTCATAAATCTATTTCTTTCTAAACCAAAAACAATAATTTGTCATTAAATTCAAGAGGGGCCTATCGTTGTTTACTTTTATCTTTGTTTATTTTTATTTTTGCGTGCTCGAAATATACACACATGCTCTCATGTTTAGAAGTTGTTTCGCTCTTATATTAATGACACATTTATTAAATAATATATGCGCAGAAAGTACTTTTAAAATGTTATGTTTCAGGAGACAAAGAGAAGCAAAAATACAATCCACTTGACATGCATGCGGGTTTTGATGTGTTGTGCGGTTGGCAATACTGTAGATTTTCTCAGTGTCTCCGATGTAAGCAGCTCGGCGGTTGAGGAAAGACTGGCACGGAAGATTCTGAGCTCAGTTCTCGCGCGGATTGATACATAAAACCTGCTGCAAGGTTAACCTGACGCTTGGCTTAGTGAATATGAACATAACACAGATTCTGAAGAAGATGCGGATTTAGACAATACCGATAGTGTAAATGAGAATTTTTACGTAGGTAAGGACGGTACCACAAAGTGGAGCAAGTCAGCACCACGTACGAATACAAGAACAAGAGCGAGTAATATTATCAGAACACGTCTCCCATGTGTACGAGGTGTGGCTAAGAACTGCAAAAGTCCTTCAGAATGCTTTCAGTTATTTCTTAGTGACGACACACTGCAGAAAATTGTAAGTAACACAAACAAATTCATAGACAATGCGTCCCAAAAGTATGGTGAACATGAGAAATATAAAGTAAAAAATACGTCATTAGTAGAAATAAAAGCTGTAATTGGACTTTTGTACATGGCAGGTGTTTACAAAGCAAACAGAGTAAATTTAGATGATTTGTGGGCGAGAGATGGTACTGGGATGGATATATTTTGGAGTACAATGACGTTGCAACGCTTCCGATTCTTACTCACTTGTCTCCGTTTCGACGACAAATCTACGAGAGCTGAGCGATCTCAATTTGATAAACTTGCACCGATAAGAGATTTTTTTGAAACTTTCGTTGAGCAGTGTAAAGTACATTACTCTGTTGGAGCAAATGTAACAATAGACGAGCAACTCGAAAAGTTCAGAGGTAGGTGTCCCTTTCAACAATACTTACCCACCAAGCCAGGCAAGTATGGCATTAAAATTTTTGCTCTTGTAGATTCAAGAGTCTTCTATTCGCAAAACCTGGAAATATATGCTGGTAAACAACCTGATGGACCGTTCAAGATCAGCAATTCTCCGGAATCTGTCGTAGAGCGAATGGTGCCACCAATAACAGGTTCTGGAAGAAACGTTACGGTAGATAATTGGTTCACCAGCATACCACTGGCCAATAAACTATTGAAAGATCATAACCTAACCTTACTTGGTACAATCAGGAAAAACAAGAGAGAGATACCACCTGAGCTAACTGAAGGCACAAAAAGAACAGTGAACAGTAGTATCTTTGCTTTCACCAAAGATATAACGTTAGTTTCCTACTATCCCAAAAAAAATAAGATTGTGCTTGTCGTTTCTACTATGCATCATGACGACAGGATTGATGAAACAACAGGCGATCTTCAAAAACCAGAAATGATCACCACGTACAATTTGTGTAAGGGTGGTGTTGACACAGTGGATCAAATGTGTGCCACGTACGACGTTTCTAGAAACTCTAGACGTTGGCCTTTGACGGTATTTTATGCTGTACTGAATATCAGTGGCATCAATTCTCAGGTTATATTTGTGAGTAACACCAACCAGCAAATACAAAGACGTAAGTTTCTAAAAAAGTTGGCGTTTGAATTGATCGAAGAACACCGCAATCTTCGGGCTGCTTCTAGCAGCAATCTTCCGAGGGAACTACAACTGAAGCTGAAAAGAAGACATGATACAGAAGAGGACGTTCCAGCTCCAGGTCCAAAGTGTTCTCAAGGACGATGTGTAATCTGTCCACGTTCAAAAGATCGAAAGACTAGGTTCACTTGTGCAAAGTGTGCAAAATTTCTATGTTTGGAACACGCACTCTCTCTTTGTAAAGAATGTTACGGACAAGCAAACAACGGTGAACCTGACTGAATGTCACTGAACTTTGAGGTCTTTTCTTTTTTAATTTTTGCTTTCAGAAATTATTTGTAACAATAGAAAAGCTTTTTCGGCAAATGTAAGGTATTTGTAATAAAAAATAAACTAGTTAAAATAAAAATAAGAATTGGGGTGCCTCACACCCCTCCAGACTAATGATGTATTTTCTTTTCACCAGACTGACCCAGGGTTAAAGCTTTCATGGATTCATCGTGCTGCTTACCGATATCATCCTTTAGCAACGCACATTCTCTGAGGATATCTTCCTTCAATATGTCAGATTGTCTACAGATATCAGCCTTCAGTGTTTCAGACTGTTTGCAGATATCAGCTTTCAAACTGGTAATGGAATCAGCTTGCTGTTTAATATCAGCCTGCAGTGTTTCAGACTGTTTACAGATATCAGCTTTCAGTGCTTCAGACTGTTTACACATATCAGCTTTCAAACTGGTAATGGAATCAGCTTGTTGTTTAATATCAGCTTTCAGTGCTTCAGACTGTTTGCAGATATCATTGCTAATATCAGCCTGTAATTTTCCCATACTTTCGACTTGTTGTTTGCTAATTCCTTCAATCATTGCTTTTAATGCGTTGAACATATTTAATGGATCAGATGAACTATCCGTAGACAATAATTCACAATCTTTACAAACCAAATCGGTAGACTCGTGGCTTTCAGTTCGAATATCTAGGCCACAACATTCAAAATGTAAAAGCTTTGTACATTTCTTGCACACAAATGTGGTTTTATCTTTATCAATGTTCCGACAACAATCGGGAACATTAAGCTCTGAATTTGAAGCAAGATTTTTATTTGCGCTACGCAAATGTTTTCTTTCCATTTCGAACGAAGTAGTTCTGTGCTTTTCTATAAATATGAAAGTTCAGTGCTCTTGCACAATTAATCTCAACTTTAAACAATGGTCTTGCCCTTGTACACTACAAAATCGAGCCAACACGTTGAGCTGCCACTTGACACGTTCTAACGACTAACTAACTTAGAACGTACGCGTCGTATTATTATACTATTAATATTAACTTAATAATACTCAGCGGTGAACGATGAGACTCGGTGAAGTACACAGACTCCTCTCAGGTACAGGGGTAGTGTTGGGCAAAGACAATATTCACTGCACAGAGAAATAAAATCACATTATTGCAGTATATATAAACTGAAAGGTTTTATTCTTTATTCATTGCAATTATAATGCAAATATACTTGAGATGAAAGCGAGGATTTCGCTATGTCGATGAATTGACTCAACTAAAACGCATAAACTCAATGCGTGGCTATCGGCAAGCCTATGATTGCATAGACCTAGCTTGCGCCCCGAACTACCACACCAAGAGATATGCAATGATAACTGAGCCAATATTTGCTCTTTAGCCTTTTTTTTTTTTCAAATTAATCTTTAGGCTAGCTTTATTATTTAACGTAGAATAGTTGCAGTATTGTGCATATCATCAATGCATGGCTATCGGCGTACCTATGTTCACATAGACCTAGCTTGCGCCCCGAACTACCATACCAGGATGTATGCACAATACCGAGGAGTTCTTTTTAAGTTAAAAAGCTTCGACGATCCGTGGCGAAAGTGTGATGATTCTTACGCGATATCCTCGCTTTTATACTCTTTTCGAGAACACAGATTAAAGTACAGATGAATCACTCACTATCTACAAAAGGATACTATCAACAAGACTGACATCTATACATCTTTAGAAATACAAATTCGTATAGAGCACTCTTGCAAACAAAGATACATTAAGTTACTCATAACAGAGCATAAAATACAATAAACATTAAACAAAAGATATATATTACAAACAAGGTGCATTATTACATTTAATAACAAAGAAATTACGCTTTCTTTTACAAAAATAAATACATTAGTGACATATCTTTTACTGATGACGTCACATAACAATGTGGATCATATCATCTTTACACCCTACTACATCCTTGTACTCGTTGACAAGGTTGATCAATACATTTCTCAAATTCAGATAAATTTGCGGCCCGAAGTACTTTCTTCTCCTACACGTTGATACTTTAACACATCACACTACTCGGTGGGGTTCTTGATTGTCATTTGTTTTAGCCAACCAATCAGGTATAGCCTTACAAATTAATCTCGGATCATTTGAACGGAATCTCGTGAACGTCGTTTTTCGTTGGTGCAATGCAAATCTTTAAACCAAGTTCATTTAGAATGGATTAAAATTGATCTCGTTCATCTGAACTTCGAAATAATCGGCGTTGGTGCACGCGGCCATAAGTGTCTTAATTTTAAGCAAATTTCATGCTAATCATTTGATATTGGCCATCATATTTGAGTTCTTGCATATACCCAATTGCTTCTTCCTGGCGATGTTTTAACTGGTGGGGAGGATGTTTTATAAGGAAGCAACATCTTATATAAGCATAATTCATTTTTCTGGATTATTTAGGAAATGTCCCCCTTCCCCCACGCTAACCATGCGTGGCCTCCAGTATTAGTACCTGATATTTTTTACAAAAAAAAGATAACTTTATTTTTTAATCAAATGAAAGTGCAATGAAAATAAAACGCAATGCCCCCTGGTGCAATGGAACAAAGGTAAACTGATCTTATTTGCTCGCTTCTCACTTCAGTATCTGTCGTTTGCGGCGATAAACAGCTGACACTCGCACCAAATCTATTTCGACGTCAGACCTCTTACGTCACAAATCACTTCCGCTATTGGGGGTATTTCTCGTGCTCTCCTTGCAGGTCCTGTCACGTGCTTGTGTACGGGGAAATGGCCGCCGACACGGGTCTTTTTTGGCCCGAATTCCTTTCCCGGCGACACGCACGTTTAATTTTCACAGACTTTTGAAATGCGGCGTCTGCCGGCGGTTGTTTTCCCAGCACGTCGACCTACTAACCGACCATTCCCTTTCATTCATGGCAAGCCGGGTGCAGTACTCACTCCATACTCTGCATTGCACGTCTTTCTCTTGCGAAGAAGGGGGTAAAAAACAGGTGTTACAATAATCCGAAAAATGGTACCATGCGGGACAAACGCAGTCAGCTGTTCGCGCCACGAGTTTGACAGCGCCACCGCCACTTCGGGAGTCACGTGTTTCGCGCGCAGTGAGAAAGGTCAGGGTCACGCTACTTTTGCAGCCGAAGCCTCAAGCGGCTCAGTGTTTCCAGTTGCGAGTGTTGGAAGAGGCCAAGACGTCTGGACGATCACCGTGTCCGTATGACCAGTAGTTTTTTACAGCAGAATTGTTATTTATTGAGTAGAAACATAGGTCTTGCAACTGCTCGGTTATCTGCGACATAAATTAGATTATTTTCCTGAGTGCAAAGAGCGAATTTGAACACGGGCGTGGGAGTCTGAACCGGGGGAGAGGGGGGGGGAGCTTGACTGGTGACGTGATGGCATCAAAAAATGATGGGGTGAGGTAGAGGTGAATGAGAATATTCTTTTGGGGGGGGGCTGCGGAATTTGCAAGCCTTTATCCATGGCATGAACGTCGTAAGGAATTTTTGAAAGGTTGATTGATTGATTGATTTAGTTTTTTTTACTTCGCGTTTTGTGCCTCTTGGCTAATTTGCGAAGATGGGGATGAGTGATGCAATTGATGAATGGACATTCACAACAAAACCAAGTCCGAGCGGGATTAGAACCCGTGACCCTTGGCGTCGCAGCGCGATGTGCTAACCACTTTTTTTTCTTTAAAAAAAGGAATACCCCTAAGCCGTAGTATTCCCCGTTTTTCACTCTATTCTCAGTTTTTCTCAATTTTCATTTTTTCTCATTTGGACAAACACAAATACCCATGCCTTACCCGGGACTCGAACCCGGAACCCCTGGCGTTGTAGCGCGCTGTGTTAACCACTCCGCCACGGAGGTCAACACCACTCGGCCACAGGGTCCGGCAATTTTTGAAAGGGTGGTGGAGATGGGACCAGGTTGTTAACCTAACAATAAATAATAATTAACTCACGTACATGACGCAACAGCCATCTAAAGAGAAGGGCTGTCGAGCGGATCTTTCATTGGGTGTTGGTTTAGTTAGCACATCGAATCCCATCGCTTCTGTTTTCTGGCTTTCGAGACCAGAGCCCGCTGCTTCCTTTCTTCAAGTAGCTCCCAAATTGCCCTCACAATACTGAGTCAACAGCAAAATTTTGGGATCCCACCAGGAATCGAACCCAGGACCACTCACACGTGAGAGACAAGTAGAAATAAAAATAGTTATCAAATTATAATATAGTATCATTTACAATAATATTTTTTTTATTATTTTATCTATATATTTAAGCCAATAATAATAAAAAATAATAATAATTATAATATTGCCATTGTGAATTATTGTTGTTCTCCAAATGAATAATGATCCGGCACAACTATTGTTATATTTTGTCATTAACTTTTACACGCGTCGATCATGAAAAATTTTGAAGCTAAATTTAAGTAATAAAGTTTACATTGAGACAAGAATATCATTTTTTAAATTTTTGATAAGCATCATACATATTTTTTGGTTTTAATGGAAGAATATGAAAATGTTAGATCTGGTTTCTGTGCTCTTCTCTCAATTTTTCGATCTAACTAACTCGTTTTTCAGTCTGGTATTCTGTTGGAATAGAATCAATAGAACTTTATATATGTTCAATTCAATTCAATTCAATTTTCCTTTATTAAAGGGCGAGGTTCAGCCTGCGGCTGTTCTACCACCTAACCCCGATGGATACATATACATACTAAATACATTCTACCTACTAAATGTTTATACAATAACAAACAAAGAAGAAAGTGAGAAACATAAAGAAGATACAAAAAGAACAAATACAAAATTGAGAACAAAGGCTCGTCTACACACTAGAAATAATAATAATAATAAAAAAGATTGAAAACAAATACACAAGGATACACAAATTAATTGACACAATCGTGCTTGGTATGATATGGTTAAGAATAATGCAAATTAATATTAACGTTATGTGTAAAAACATATAAATGTTCTTAATATCCGAGAAAGGACAAAATATCGTTAAGGGTTGGCAACATGTAAGGGGAAAAGTAAACAAGCAAAATGAAGATGAAAATACTTGTTATTAGGAAGTTGGTTCAGAAATGAGAGCTATTCTTCGTGAGTGCTGGAACACAGATATTGTTCATTTAACAATAGAGTTTTTAGTTTGTCTTCGGAGTTGTTGCGATTAGTGAGGGACGTCATGGAAAGAGGAAGTCCACTAGCCTTTGTTCAACCCGCTCGCAACGAGTTCAGCAGTTGACTAAGACACACGCTGAAAAATATTCATCCTTGGCGGAAAACTTGCAAATAAATAAATTAAAAAAAAGTTCAGATGGAATATTAGGCCCTTTTGCCACTATTTGGCACCACTGTCGGCACGAGCAGCGACCAATGAACTGCACTGCACAACCAGCCTGGTTGATGGAGCGCCGTAACGTCAGAGATAGAACACGTGGCACCATCTGTGTCAGAAATAGGAACTACTAGTGCTATAGAGGAAGGCAGGTTACTCGCAAGGAATAATAGATACCAAGGCCGCACAACCATCAATGCTTACACACCAGTCAAAACACAACAGAAAGTCAAGACCCATCCTGTATTTACTCTTGCTCGAATAAACGATTAATTGTTTGGTAGAGTGGTAGAGATCGACAGAATATTAATCTTCAATATTGGCATTTTAAAAATATTCAAAGAAATGTTAACAACTGGCATTTCTCGTACTGTTCAATCTAACCTTGAGTACTTGCGCGGTCTATAATCTTCGGAAAGCATAAAGTACAAGGCCGCGCGCTAGCCTTGATAATTGTTTAGCAGCGAGAGGAGAAGGAAGAGACAAGAATGCATAAAAAGTAACCGTTCGTTTCCTGGTAGACATTAGCAAGATGGCGGACGTATCGTAGACAAAAGTCGTGACAAAATCGATAAATTGATGTAGCGTGAGCCCGTTGTTACGTAACCGACACCAGGTGGCGGGCAGGTTGCTGAGCTTAAAAGGTCGGTATCCAAGTTTTGACCTACAGAGACCTTGGTTCTCTGACACGGACGTAAAGTGTCCAGGAGTTGATTCGAAAATTTCATTCTTACGGGACGAGTGCAGGGGTGGTGCTTGGCCAATGGTTTTTTTTTTTTTTAATTTCTTTCGAGTAACTGGTATCTGTAACTCGGTTACTTGTAAAAAAGTAACTTCCAAAACACTGACGGGAATCATTTTTCTCGTACGTGTGGATTACGATTTGTTATACCATTTTGGGCCAAGTTGATTTTACTATGTCCATCGTATCTGGACTGACCCTGTAGTTTAAAGTTTGATTGTAAGCAGTGAATGTGGCCTCTACGATGGCGTAGTGGTAACGGCGTCTCCTTGTAATCAAGGGGCCCCGGGTTCGATCCCGGTGAACAAACATTACGCAGTGGATCCTACTTTAAGCTGTAGTTCCAGTCATAGGCGTGCGCACGGGGGGGCAAGGGGGGCAATTGCCCCCTAATTATGGATACGTCCGCAGATTTTTTTCACAGAGGGACAATTAATGTATTTTTCTATGGGTATATTACGCCGATAATAGTGTTGCCCGCTCAAGAAACACCATTTTAATTTGAAATTATCTCGCAGATATTGCGAGCGAAGTGTGGCTCTCCGATGGCGCAGTGGTAGCGTTGTCGCCTTGTAATCAAGGGGTCCCGGGTTCGATAAACGGTGGAGGAACAGTCGTTCGGATTCCACTTTAAACGGTAGGTCCAGTCCCGATTAGCCTTACTGTGCATAAAGTGGACTTAAAACACCAACTCAACTCATTAATGTAAATGACTATGGCTGAAATCAAATTATACATGTGAAATATATACTTTTAGGTTGACATTTGATTTCCACAGGTCAATGTCCCTACATTATTTTACTTTCACCTAGAAATTTAATGAAGAGGAATCTTATCGTAGTTATTAAAATATATTATACTCTTAAGAAAATCAAGTATTTCCAAGCTAATAAAAGTTCAAAGCAACTACAGGGGAAGGGCGTGCAGTGGCGCAACCACAGGGGGGCAATGGGCATTGCCCTATCCCAAACTTGGACAGAAATCAATTCTAGGAGGCAAGGGTGGCAAACATTGAGTTAAAAGAAATCAAAACAAGTCAGGACAAAAGGATATTCAAGATGGAATTAGTTTCCACGTCTTTCTTGCATTATTTCTTCCAGACGGCCAAGAGCACGTGTAAGGGGTACAAGGTGGGAATTGCCACCCTCGATATAAATTTTTATACAAATAAAAATACATCTCGTAAAATTTTCTTACTCGCTTCACTCGCAATTTTGATTGATTGAGTTAGTGTTTGAAGCCCACTTTAGGCACAGTAAGGCTAATTCGGACTGGACATTTTCTTTTCTTTTCCTTCCCTCTTTCATTCTTTTTCATTTCTTTTCTTTCTCCCTTCCTTCTTCTGTCTTTCATTCTTTTTATTTTATTTTCTTTCTTCCTTCTTTTTTCTTTCATTATTTTTCTTTTCGTTTTCTTCACCTTTCTTCCTTCTATTTTTCTTCTTTCCTTCTTCTTTCTTTCATTACTTTACCTTTCCTTTCCCGTTCTCGGCAATGAGAGAGAGGCGCAAATAAAATTAGCCGCCATTAACCTTCTCCCATAGTGGGTGCCCTCTCTTCTCTCTTTCTCTCTATTTTATTGGAAGAAGATGGAAAGGTGAGGGACCGCCCCACTCCAAAAATTACAGGGGTGTACGTATCATCGTTATGGTCTTGAATGGAAAATTTCATTTTGGAAACTCTTGAAAAAACGACATTCAATAGTCCGGGTACTGGGTTTCAGTCCCGGGTAAGACCATATGGATGTTTGTTTTCGTCATAAATGAGAAAAATAGAATTGAATAAAACTGATATGCATGAAACCAAAGAAGAGAATGACAGAGGAGATGGCCACTTACGAGTCTTTCATTTACGTAAAAAAAAATGTCAGAATGGCGTCTGTCTGCCACGCATGTGAACCTGGTTCGATTCCCGGCGTGGGTGATTTCGGTGGGGAGGTCATGACATATGCATACCGGTAGAGCGGTTCTAGGGGTCCTTTGGCTTCTAATCAATGGGTACCTGAAGTTTGTTAGATTATTACATCCTAAGAATTTTGAAATGGGGAAACAAAGAAAAGCTCTTTAAATTTAAGGTTATTTTACAAATTTGTGGTTTGCATTTCTGATTTAATAATTGACCATATTTAAGAATAAGAATATTTCACTTACGTCTTACTGTCTGTAGAACATCTCTATAAACGTACTAACTATTACTACTACATTGGGAAGCAGAAAATTCCAGCTGTATGTTACCAGAACATAAGCTTACAAGTAAAAGAAGGAAAAAAAGGGTTGATTATCAACTTGAATGTTTTCCTTCTCCCCTTACCTCCGCCAATTATAAATCTCTCCGTCGCATATTCTGACTTTAAAAAAAAAAAAAAAAAATGTATGGCACCCGAGGCTTCAATCCCCCTAACTACCCCTCGCTACGGACCTGAATCAGGTAGATAGATATAAGTGGTGTGCCCATGGACGTCCGCAGGATTTTTTCCAGGGAGGGGCAAGTAAGGCACTTTTTTTCCAGGGGGGCAAAGGAGGCATATTTTCCCCCATAATAGTGATGTCCCTTCAAAAAACACTGCTTCAATCTGAAATGATCATGTTCCTTAACGCCCTTATAATAATTAACATAAATTACTGACTGAAATGAAATTATGTGCGAAATATATACTTTTTGTCGGACATTCATTTTCCAGGGGGGGCGTGCCCCCCTTGCCCCCCCTTCCGGACGTCCATGGGCGTGCCCAGGATTTTCGAAAGAAAGGTTACGGGTGTTTCTTTTATGTAAAAAAATGTATGTATGCACACTTTCGCCTTTCGCCCCTTGGGCACGCCACTGATAGATATATACATTGGTATGTCTGGATAAAATGAGGTTTTAAAGAGAGACACGGCAATAAAGAAATGTATAGGAACAGAAACAAAAGGGTAAGTTGCTTTTTTGTTTTCTTTTTCCAAAAGAGATGATTGAATATATCTGTATGTATACAGCATCCTCAATGCTATGTCACCACTCCACCACCCTTCCTGTTTTTTTGTTTCTTTTCAGTCTTCACGAGCGAATGACTCAATCAGATTCAGAAGTTGGCAATGTATCCTAACAAAGACACACACGGCGCATGCGCAGACAGGCATCCTTCTTTATGAGGATCGGGTTCAGTAAACCTTGAGAGAATGTTCCAGGTGTATTCTGTGGCGCCCTTGATACTTAGTTCGTTTTTTCACCTCGACAGCAAAGCGATGGCACGTGCTAACGGCATTTTCCACTCTATAGTGATTCTAGAACTCTAATAACTGGTAAGGTAAGATTGTAAACCTCTAATGTTCATTCATGGAAAGAACAGACTAACGTTATTAATGTTTCCATATTGCCCTCTACGTGTTCGAACTTTCGAGTTCTCAACATACTCGAATGGAGGTCCAATTAGGTCATAGTTGCTCTAAAGAGGCTGAAAAGCAACGCAAAATAACTGAAAGATAGGATAAACAAATATCCACAATTAAATTACACAATAAAGAATGAAAGCCGTACAGGAGCATTAGAAGCTTTATACTTTCCGTTCAATTGAAATTTTGTAAGAAATATGATCTTTATATTGAGTGTAAAGATAAATACGTTGTGCATTGTACTTAATAATTGAAATCTTGTATTCATGTAGGCTATTTTTGTAGATAATAGTTAGATATTTTATTCCACTTTCTTCAATTAACATGTATTATTATAACTCGGTTTGTTACCTGTGTCCTGTTGTATACACATATACTTCAGCGTTGACATGTTTTATGTTTATTTACATTTCTGCACAATAATATTTCTTATCAAACTGTAAATTTACAAACTCAAAGCAAGAAATGTAGAACACTGTAATTGGGCATTCGCCTGTTGTGTTTAAAAATAATAAG
The DNA here is from genome assembly GCF_977018435.1 of Lepisma saccharinum. Taxonomy (NCBI): domain Eukaryota; kingdom Metazoa; phylum Arthropoda; class Insecta; order Zygentoma; family Lepismatidae; genus Lepisma; species Lepisma saccharinum. The sequence continues at coordinate 60,044,372 of NC_139241.1, read as the reverse complement.
TAAATAAATAAATGCTTGAGGGCAGGGGTGCCCATTCCCTTCGGGGCCAATGGGGCGTGTCTTCTAGATCATGCAATACTCCCCATAAAGCATAACTGTAACTTGGGACCAGACGTTGAGTCGAACTGGAGCTTAAACGGAAGGGGGGGTCAGATTCAAAAAGTTTTCAAGCCCATAAAAATATCATCCAGGATTATTTTGATAAATAAGTATTACATTTGCAAAATCATTAAAATAACTTGTTACTTTGTCCCTCACGTTCCGAGGAGGTTCACAAAAGTACAATTAACTAGTAAATTTTCAAAAACCTGAAAATTGGGGGGGGAGGCAAATGCCCCCTTACCTCCGCCGAGTTACGCCTAGGCCATAAAGTATTTAGTTACAACAGCTTGCCCATTATTATCTTATTTCTGAAAGTTACTTCTTTTTTAGTTTTACTGAGCGCTTTACTTGATCTGACCCCCATAAAATCTTCCTTTCCTTTATGTAACGGATTAAATATGGTGCACCTGACAGCACGAGTGACTTGGAACTAGCTACAGTAAATGAATTAAAAAGGAAGTATATTCTCATTCCCCCTCCCCCCTCCCCATCACACATATTACAACATGGTGACACGGTGTATTTTTTTTTACATACCGGGTGGTCCAAAAGTCCCGGAACGGTCACATATGGTGAGAAATACACATCGAATCGGAAAACGAAAAAATACGTGTTTAATAAGTGAAAGAGAGCTATTCAATGATATCACACTTGATTTCCCACCCCCGCCCCCTTCCATATACTCTATTGAGAGGTCTTGACGGGCAGATTCCGAATCTGCAATCGCCTTCACTCTAGCTCAATTAGGAGCAGAGCGTCCCTTTGGAATTTTTTTTTGGGTTTTATGAAATTTTCACGTTTTTTTTTCTTTTCTTTGCGAAAATTTAAAATCGCCATATCTCCGTTCCTAATTGAGCTAGGAGGATGGTTGATAGCTCGTTGGACTCGGAATGAAGTCCTCTTTCTGATTCTACAATACAAAATGGGGGTTTATATTCAAAATTTCACAGTTGCCCCCCGCCCCACCCACAGAGGGCGGGGGTGGGGAATCAAGTGTGATATCATCGAATAGCTCTCTTTCACTTATTAAACATGTATTTTTTCGTTTTCCCATTCGATGTGTATTTCTCACGATATGTGACCGTCCCGGGACTTTTGGACCACCTTGTATATCTCAGAAAATTATATACAAGTTGAATTTTATGTTGTTTTAAGGGACTCTCCCCAAAATTTACATGGTGCGGTCCGCTCCATTATCCCCCCTCATGGGCACTCCTGTTTGAGGGGAGGAGGGAAATGAAAGAGGGGGACTGGGACTACACGCGTGATCTATATTTGATTTGCAAAGTGTACTTTGAACATAAGCGGGAAGGCACAAAAAAATATTACGCAGATGTACACTTTTAAAAAGCAATACCCGGTTAGTGTAAGGTGCATTTTTTTCACATCCGTAGCTAGATTTTTTTACGCCCTAGGCAGAATTGTGGTTCGATGCCCCGACCTCCCAGCGCACCATTAAGCACCGACATAATTATATGTGCGTCCTTCGATATTTTCTTCTTATGTCATGGTTTGTGATATTTACATCCTACAAATGCTGAAATGAGGAAACAAAGTAAACCTCATTGAAAATGATTAGTAGTTTGCATTTCTCATTTAAGAATATTTATTTATTTATCAAACTCAACAGGTACATACCTAATTACAGAGCCCATGTGAAGGATACATAGTGAATACAATTACATATACACACACACCTACATAAAATACATTTAAAATTATTTCCTATATATATATATATACACACACACACACTTGATCACATATCATTTCATTAGGAAATTATGTGTTTAAGCTTAGGTTATTGTGTTAATAGTGGCTTTACTGGGGTCCCTTAGGTTCATAGAAAAGATGTCAATGGTGTTATTGTTGATTAGCAATTTATTGTAACTGGTGCACATTCTCCACAATCGAGATTTCTTTTTAATTTCCGATCTAGCCTTCTTTATAAGAAAAACTTCGTTCTTGATTCTAGTTTTCGACGACGGGATTCGAAAATTTATCTGGCAGAGTAGATTTTCAGCATCTACTTCGTTATTTAACAACTTCCACAAGAATACTATTTCCTGTAACGTTCTTCTATGACACAGCTTTGTAAACCGACTTTCATATATTAGGTTGTCGTAGTGTTCAAATGGGGGTAAACTTTCTGAAATTTGTATTTTAAAAATCTAAGAAATCGTGATTGGACTCTTTCAATTGCTTCACTGTACTTTGCTGTGTCTGTATTCCATATAACAGATGCATATTCGAGTTTTGGTCTTACATACGAATAATACAAAACTTTTACTGTGTCTATACTCTTGAAATCCCTCCCTATTTTAAGAATGAACCCAAGGCTCTTGAACGCTTCACTAATTATTTGTTCTACGTGTTTTTTAAAAGTAAGATTTGAATCAAAAATAACCCCTAAATCCTTGACTAAAAAATTTCTTGCTAGAGTATGGTTGTATATTTGATACTGAAATTCAACTGGGTTTTTCTTTCGAGTATATGATACAAAATGGCATTTATTGATATTTAGTGTTAAATCATTGTTTATTGTCCACGTTTCTAAATTTGTAATATCATTTTGAAGTTGAACACTATCATCTTGTTTGCTTATTTTCCTGCCTTAGTGTCTGAAGAACATCTTTATAAACGTACTATTACCAGTACTTTGGGAAACTGAAAATTCCAGCAGTGTGCTACCAGTATATATATGCCTACAAGTAAAAATAAAGAAAAAGGTTAAGAACAATAATTAAAATAAATAATAGTCTCAGTAGAAAATATTGAAATTTAAAATTATTCAACTCTGCTTGAAAAATATAACATCGTTATGAACTATGTATTACACATTATCCTAAGTAAAATTTACGGAATGTTTATAAAGCCTGACTGATATCTGAGAAACAAAACACATAGGATTTAACTTTTATTGGTTTCAATGAAGCAAAACCGTCAGCGAGGGTCAAAAGTGTGTTGACACATCATTGTATATTTTCCTTCTCTTCTTACCTGTGGCAAGTGTAAATTTCTCAGTTGCATATTCTGACCTTCCTTTTTGTTTTAAGAGCGTGTTATATCATCTACTTATGTCTCGTTTATATTTACTTATGTAATTTTGCCATTAGACCAGTGAGCTTATAATTTTCAAGTGACACGTGTCGCTTGCCGCTTCGGTGTGAAATCTCCCTAAATAATGTTATTTTTTTTTTCACCGGAAACAATTGGCGGCAGACTATGAATGGTTTCATAGTTAAACGTGACAATTAAGCTCGGAAGCCTTATCGGAAATCACCTGGCTCATTGCCCGAGTAAACCTCTTCCATATTCGCCACCAGGAGAGCTTCAAGAATTCAGTTTGAACACTGAGAGAACGAAAGAAAAGAGAATTGTTGTCTTTATGTTCATTTCTTTTCTTACATACTTTTCTTCCCCAAGATTTTCACTTTTGGTGAGCACTATTATTAAAATTGATAACAGTATACAAACGGACAATGCACAAAAGTATTTTTCTGTTTTTTTTTAAAAAATGCATATTCTATTGCAATATGTCTTTTTTTCCCCAAATTATGGGTCATCGCCATGGGCATCGACAAAGAGGGGGGAGGTTGAACCGATTGGTCGACCCCCTGGAAATTTCCATCTACCTTTTTTTAAATTTATGGCAATTTATAAACGAAGCACTTTATTTCACCTCATCTTGCGTCATTGTTTAAAAATGGTCTTGAGATATCGAATTTGGTACGAAACTTTCATAATTTGCAACACTGAAACTCTTAATTTGTAACTTTCACACATTTTGAAGCTTCTCATACTACTGCGTTTGCTGTTGCTACTGCTACTAATGTTCGAAGTAACTATTATGTGATCTTGGTTGTAACAAGTACTATTATTCATATAATAAACTTATTGGATGCTAAAATAAACTAATAACTAAACTAAAACTGCTGCTACTACTACTACTAGTAGTAGTAGTAGTAATAATAATAATAATAACAATTTAAAATACCGATAATGCAATAATTTTAAAAAATGAACCCCTGTTTGACAAACTTCTGCATATGCCACTGGTCTGTATCAGAATATTCTTGAGGGGAGGGGGTGTCATCGACGTCTTCGATTCGATCCCCCCTAGGAAAATTTCTGGCGACGCCCGTGTTCATCGCCATCAATATTGTACCATGAATTAAATTTTTTGCATAACTTAAAGGATTAGGGGTTGGCCGTGTGGGGACTCGCATATGAAATTTGTTGAGCAGAAATTCGGATGCATAAAATCATGAACGGCAAAATTAATTCCGAATTTCTGCTCAACAAATTTCATCACCGAGTTAACACGGCCTACCCGCAACTTAAAGCTCTTTCACATTCCCACCACAGCGCTCTCCCTTCCATAGCGGTGTCTTTTCTACAGGCTTCCTCGCTCATGTAATAACCTGCATTCAAATGTTGACATATTCTTGTCGGAGCACAGTTTCAGAATTTTTTTACCAATGTATGTGTATTTTTAATTTTTTTCTGTGCTATCTTGTACTCTATTATCTTGTTATTATTGTTGTTGTTTTCCTGCTGTTACTGTTTCAGTATAAAATGGTCGTTCTCTACTGTATGTGAACCTTTTGGTAAAATAAATAAATTACTTCATCCATATATTTAATCTAGATATAATCCGAAGTTAATAACTTCACTTAAGGTTTCACGCATATACCTTATGAGTAGGACTAGGATTTTGATGCAAATGCATCTTATTTTTGGTAAGGCAGAAACGTTGCATAAGTAGATAGGAACGTTTTTTACAAGTGAGTAAATTGGGATGTCTTTGTTATGGCAGTTTTTTATCCTTTTTGGAGTAAAGGTCATTTTTTAAAACATTTTAAACCGTTTGTCATTATGCATTGTTCTACATTTTGGTGAAAGAAGGGGCATTTTTACATGCAAACGTAACCCTTTGAAGGAGAGAGGTTCCCGACTCTCGTCTCATTGCCTTCAGCGCAGTTCTGAACGACTGTGTTTGAGGAAACAAGGAAATTCTGTGCAGTATTGTTGACACATGCTCAGGCACGTATCCAGAGGGGGGGCTTAGGGGGCTCGAGCCCCCCCCGAAAGTTTTAGGTTTACACTAGATAAAATGAGGTTTTGGTTTCTTGTGGTGTGAAATAAAATAATGTGACAATAATTTAAGGAGAGAAATAATTATCGAGGTAAGACGGAGAATGTTCCGTAACCCTGTTATTGATAATACCACGTATCCAAGATGGGACACAGGGGGCTCGACCTTCTCCCCAGGAAATATTTTAGTTTACGTTACATAAAATTAGGTTTTTGGCTTCTTCAATAATGTGAAAATAATGTAAGGAGAGAAATAATTTTCGAGGCAAGACGGAGCATGTTTTATACCCCTGTTATTGTTAATAGCACGTATCCAAGGTGGGGATGAGGTAGCTCGAGCCCCCTCTCCCCTCAGGAAATTTTTCAATTTACACTACATAAAATTAGATTTTTGGCGTCTTGAATAATGTGAAGATAATAAATTCATAAATCTGAGAGAAATAATTATCGAGACAAGACGGAGTGTGTTCTATAACCTTATTATTGTCAATAGCACATATCCAAAATGGAAATCAGGAGGCTCGAGCCCCCTTCAGGATTTTTTTCTGTTTACACTAGATAAAATTAGGATTTTGGCTTTTTGAATAATGCGACGATGATTTAAGGAGATAGACAATTATCGAGGCAAGACGGAGAATGTTCTATAACCCTGTTGTTGATAATATTGCACGTAAACATTTCTTGCGCTTTCGGTGTTGTCGCAGCGCACTTGAGCACTATTGTAGAGACTTGTCAGAATTTGGAAGCTGCACAACAAAGGTAGTGCCACGCGTAGGGCGATTCGTTGTAATTTCTAATCTCTGGAAGGCGGGAGAGGGTACGTTCTTGAATGAGAGAAGGAGTCAATTACTGGCAATATTAACGAATCGTTTTATCTGCGGAACGTTCTAGAATATAATGAGGATATAAATACGTGGGTTCAATTTTTCGGTTGATCTGTACAAAGAATCGGTTAATGAGATTTAATGAGGTAAGTGTGACAATTCATACAGTCGATTGGTGATCAGATCAGTCAGCGTCCTCTGGTTGCTTTATAAGATATAGTGATTCGAAAATGAAGACATTGACGACAGCAGAACTTCCAGGGCCTCAGTGTAGTGCTAGTTCGGTTCTTTCTCTTTCTCTCTCTCTCTCCCTCTCTCTCTCTCTCTCTCTCTCTAAGTAAGTAAATATTTCAGCAGTACCAGATATTGAAGTGGTTTATTAAAACAGGAATAAGCTGCATAAATCAACTGAAAATCAAAGTTTTGAGTGATGATTTAGTTTTGCCAGAACTACATTTTGTATATGCAGTACGAGAATTTCATGGTATAAGAAAATACTTTTGTTTAAGCCAATTGGGTTCGAAACACATTCAAACACTTAACTACCATAAAGAGACAGCCGAAAATTTTGAATGTCGAGAAGAGAAAGCAAGAAGATGTTGCATATGTAGACATTTTAGGCGGAAATTGCAGGCTCTACCAGGACCTAAATCAGGGCTCTACCAACTGAGCCACCTAGCCATCCTTGACTTCAACCGATTTTTCATTAAAATGTCCTGTGTATATCAAATCATAAGGTGTTGCCTGTATAGTGAACAAGCACAGAAAATATAGGAGAGAGAAGAAAACTGAGGAGCATTCCCACCGGTTGAGGAGAATTTTTTTCTGTTGTCAACAAGAGCTATTACTTCGAGGTGACAATAACAGTGGCCTAATAAGGGAGATTTCACACCGTGTCGCCTGAAGATTAGGTTTGTGAGACCTTTTGTGTCGCTACGGTGTGAAACGTCGCTGTTTGATTGGCCCATTCCAATCGACATGTATCGCATGTCCCTTAGGTCTGAAACCTTCCTAAGTCTTGAAAATGCAAGTCACAAGGATGGAAAATTAGGGCCTTGTTAAGGTTAGGTAGGAAGGCAGACAGACGACAGCACCCTAAAGGATCATATCCAAACCTACAGGAAGAACGCATCTTACTTCAATCTCCAATACGGAATGATAAAAACTACTGTTGAGTTGATTTTAAAAAATGTGTCCGAGATAAAGAGAGGCGTGCCCAGGATTTTCGGAAGGGAGAGGGGTTACGCATAGTATTTTTAATGGTCAGTCCTGATTTTGCCTTTTTTTCCTGTCTTTGACGTTCCTCTTTTTTATTTATTTTTTTATTATTATTACTGGGTCAAATGGGGTTATGAACTCACCAACCCTCCCTTGGGCACGTCACTGGAGACGAAACATTAGATGTGTTGGGAACGGAAGGTTTTCACTGTGCAGTAATTGTTTCGCGATCCACCTGTATTCGAGAGGACTTAATTTGATTCGTGCCGATATATGACAAGACAGCGGAAGCTGTGACAGGCATTTTTGAACACTTGTGGGTGCTAATTCCTGAATCTGAACAATTTGGTGGGGTTCGGTTTTTATAAGAGCTGCAAACATGGGAGGACAAGACACATTAGTGGTGTTCAGGCTCGAATCAGAGAAAAATATTCGAGAGCTGTCTGCGTCCAGTTCGCAGCCCACAATTTGAATCTCGTGTTGTCGAGTGAATTGTCCATCCCGTGCATGTGTAACAGCTTCGTAAAAACACTCAAAGACACCGTAGATGTGTTTATGCCTGATGATAAGAAATGGACAAACACACATACTGAGATGGTTCCGGCACACAATGTTAATGCATGGAAACAGAGGAGCCGAGTGGTAAAAAATGTTCCGATTTCACGTTCTGATTACAATGACAGCCTTACAGTGGCGACGATTTAAGGGATAGTTGCTCCCCATTTTTTCCCCTCAACATTATGGCCTCTTAATGTTAAGCCTTGTCTACCAAAAGAAAGTAAAATTTCCTTGCACCGCCCTCCACCCCCCCCCCCCGGTTTTGAAACCCAATTGCCACCACTGGTCTTGAACATACAATTGTGAGGTTTTTACTATACCCCTTAAAAAATTGTGTTGAGCCCCCCCCCCCCCCCGAAAGAAATTCCTGGATACGTGCCTGCACATGCTGTTGTGTAAACTCAGCTCAAACAATGTGATTTCCCCCTCTATCAGTAGATACATTGTTGCCGAACGGATTATTGTTCAAAATTCCTCTTTAGTTGCACTCAATGGAATTGAAAGTGACTTAACAGCAAGTGATATTGTTAATTTCAAGTACGCTCCTCTTGTGTCGGTGGAAGTCGAGAGCTTTTCCATGTACGTACAAGGAATTCTTGTCCGACAATCATTCACTTTTGAAAGTTTGCATATGATTTTCGTTGTGTACTGCAACTCAGTACTTAAAGTGTAAAAGATGACAAGAAGTGATCTTTCTTACTTGTACTACCATACGCAATGAACATGTGATAGATACTGTAACGTTAATTTGTAAATTGAATTTCTCTTGGTAGTTTATAAATTTGTTCTACAAATCTTTCAGAAATTTTAGGTCATTTTTCTAAGTTTATAGGGCATTTTCTTGCATGTATTAGGTCATAAATGCATTTTTAAAGGTAATTTTTTGGCAATTTTAAGGTCATCAAAATCCTAGTCTAATTATGAGCTTTCTGGTACTACAAACTGCCACTTTAGCCTACCCCTCGCTACAAGCCAGAGACCACCAGAGCTGGTTTTTTTACGTGTGTTGATTCACTGCTTTGATCTCAATAGTCGGCGGGGCCAAGCATATCGATTGTCCGTAGCGACAACTCACTCCACCCTCCTTCGTGTGCCCGAGTCTAACATAACAAGATCAATATCTGCCACAACACAACCTCACGGCTGCCTCCTTCCCTGTTGATCCCTGCCAACAGAGCATTCAGCAGATTTAGCAAATCGCCTTCTCGGTGTCGTAGCAGCGCCCTCTGCACAGGGGGAAGCTCAACAACAGGTAGTTGGACACTCGGCAAAAGGAAGATACAACAGGGAGACGTAGGTCCGTGAGATCGCTTCAAGAAAGTGAATGGTTTCTCAGGTGATCAAAACCACCAACTAGCCCCTGGACATTGAAGCGTTCTTTTCAATTTATAAAAAAGCAGAAGGCTTGTTAGTTTTATAGTAGGAGTAGAAATAAAGTAAAAATGCGTTATCATTGGCATAACTTGAGTCCTAAGTTTGGAGGGCAGAATCAAACTTGAAACTTGGGACTTAACTTTAGGGGCAGAATCAAACTTGAAACTTGGGACATAACTTTAGGGCCAGAATCAAAATTGAAACTTGGGATTTAACTTTAGGGGCAGAATCAAACTTGAAACTTGGGATTTAACTTTAGGGGCAGAATCAAACTTGAAACTTGGGACATAACTTTAGGGGCAGAATCAAACTTGAAACTTAACTTTAGGGGCAGAATCAAACTTGAAACTTGGGACATAACTTTAGGGGCAGAATCAAACTCGAAACTTGGGACATAACTTTAGGGGCAGAATCAAACTTGAAACTTGGGACTTAACTTTAGGGACAGAATCAAACTTGAAACTTAACTTTAGGGGCAGAATCAAACTTGAAACTTGTGACTTAACTTTAGGGGTAGAATCAAACTTGAAACTTGGGACATAACTTTAGGGGCAGAATCAAACTTGAAACTTATCTTTAGGGATAGAATCAAACTTGAAACTTGGGATATAACTTTAGGGGCAGAATCAAACTTGAAACTTAACTTTGGGAGCGTGGCAGAATCAAACTTGGGACTTAACTTTAGGGACCAGAATCGACAAGTTTTGCATCTCCTAAAAACAGCTAAATAACTGTTATATTTGCGAAGTCACAAAAGGTAACTTTCAATTCTTCGCTCCTCAGGACCCAGAAGGTTAACAAAAGTATGCTTAACTTTTAAATTTAATAAGCTGAAAATTTTGGGGGGCAAGTGACCTCCTTGCGGCGCCTCCAAGTTTCGCCTATTAGTGTCAAGTTTTCATGCAGTACCACTTAATCCAAAGAAGAAATGCCTCGACAGCTTTCGAAGTTCAAAATATGATTTCCCCCTTGCTTTTGTTCTCGAATTGGACATTCTTTGATCTAGAAACGTTGATAGAATGGACAATATACAATATTGTCCGACATATTCAGTAAATTCCTTCCTTCTATATATTGGAGTTTTCAAATATATGAAGAGCTTCCCTATGGGCACCATTGTGGCTATGTCATCTAGGGAGTTCCGGGTTCGATTCCCGATAGAAGCACATAATGCTTTGGATCCCACTTTAAACTGTAGGTCCAATCCTGATTAGCCTTTCTGTGCATAAAGTGGACTTAGAAGCAAACTCAAACAAATGAAACTAGATTCACACAGAGGGGGTAGATGAGAGCAAAATCGAAACAACATGCGGGACAGAAAACGCCATAGAAAATGACAAGAGAAAAACTGAGAGAAAAACAATGAGAGAGAGAGAGAGAGAGAGAGAGAGAGAGAGATAGTTAGAAAATAAAGATAAATAAAAAGAATAAGATAAAAGAATGGAAGAGAGAAAGAGATAGAGATAAAGTAAGGAAAAATGGAAAGGAAATGAAGATACAATATAAGGAAAAGGAGGAGATAGAGACTGTAAAGAATGAAAGAAAAGGAAATAAGGAAAAACAAACGGACAATAGAGAGAGACTGTAAGTAAAGAAGGAAAGGAAGGAAACGAAAAGTAGAGGGAGAATGAAAGATTGAGATTACAAAGAAGAACAAAATGAAAGAAACAATAAAGAAAAGAAAAAAAATTGACAAGATAAAGGGAGATACTGTAAATAAAAATTAAAAGGAGAACAGTCTGTAAAAAAAGTAAAGAAAATGGAAATAAAGGAAAAGGTGAAAGTGAAAGAGCAAACAAGAGAACGAAAGTAAACAAATAGAGGATACACCCTGACCACAGAAGCAAGGCCATATGAACACAGGGACAAAGTCATTGGTGGCGATGGGCAGGGGTGAAATAATGATAGTCCATTTTCCAAAGAGTTACAAATTTCACAGTAGAGAATCACACATACATTGAGGAATCACGAGAGGGTGAGAATAAATGAGATAGAAAGTGATTGTTCGTTTATTAAAAATCAACACTTCCTTCTCAGGTTCGAATCCTGTTTGTCCGTCCTGAATAAAACAGTAAATAGTTTAATAAAAAATGAATGAGAAAGGCAATGACAGGCAAACTGTAGCGTAGGAGCTTTTCTTTTCCTTGAAAAGAAGAGAAAAACGGGAGAGAAATGCACGGTAAGCCAGAGACCCGGGTCCGAGTCCTGGTCGACCCTGCATTTTTCGCTGAAGTTCCTTGGATAGTATATGAAGTGTGCATGTGTAATTTTCGCCCCAAGTACTGAAAATTAACATGAAAGAAGGAAATGTCCCTCAACCAACTTCAAATACCCACCTGTATAGAGTAGCGGCAAGTTTGGGAATTTTATAAAAGTCTTTGAACTGAAAATATGTTACTTCCACATTATTTGCTAGCAATTCTTACTACATGTTATACAGGGACGCCAACTTTTGAAAAACATTGGGTGGATTAAAACATTTGATTGGTTTGGTTTATTTTACTTCGCTTTTTTTGCTTTTTTTTGGTTAATCGCGAATATGAGGATGAGTGATATGATGCAATCGATGAAGGGAGATACTCACAATGCACAGGTCGGAAACCTAGATGTCGTAGCACGCTATTCTAATCATTCCACCATGGAAGTTAATCAACATACTTGTATTATACGTTCACAAAAAGTCTCATAGCTCCCTCCCTCCTTTACTTATTTCTTCTTAAAAAAAAAACATGTTATTTACTGATTTCAATAAGCACCCCACCATGAATCACGATAACAAATACAGGGTGTACCAAAAATGTATACACAATTTGAATGATTATGAAGTCAGTGCTTATTAAGATAAGTTAATTTTCGAAATTTAACAGAATAATCTACAAACATGAATAATTTTCTTTGTCAACATCTTTTTTTCAAACTGATGACCGTTCTGGTATAGCACTACTGGAAATGCGAAGCAAAGGAATCGCAAACACCAAGAATCATCATTTCGTTCGGTGTTTGTGCTCATTCTCGTCCAATGGCTACCTTTAACGACTCTTGCCGGGGATTTTTTTTGACCGTAAACTTTAACTTTTATACATCCGTATACAAAGAGTCTAGTGGCGTGAGATCTCAACCTCTTTATCCAATCTATCTGTTCGGCACTTTTTGCCAAGTACACCCAACGGCGAAAGAAACAGTAGGCGAATTGTCCACCACCATTTTCATTCGGGCTGAATTACACAGTATGATGACAATGAATTGAAATAATGACTTCAATAAGCAAAGAACAATGCCTGCTTCGAAGCAACATAGTTTATTTCCTTAAAACAACACAGGATGTAGAACAAAAAAGTAATGAAAATAGCGGTGGACAATTTGGCCTACCATTATCTTTGCCGTTGACTGTACCACTCGCAAAACTGCACTCTACGGTCCGGAACAAGCATTTTCCTTAACATTTATGACATGACCAAAATGTTACCGTGTAAAGTAAAAAATGTTATGGCATTTCTCAAGGATAGAATCGTACATAGAATGGTATGTAAGCAATGTATCACTTCACATTTCTAAAAGGAATAAAAAGCGATAACTATTCAACCGAGAGGAATAATGTTTCCTACAAAAATATGTTAGGTACAAATCAGTGGCGCTGCTTAAATACATACTTATAGCGTATACTATACAGGACAGACGCATGGAGGGATGTTTTATTTCAATGGTAATCACCGTGCACTAATCATATCTAGTGTAACTTTTCGTGCTGTAGAGACATCGAAATCGAAAAGGCTAACGGGATGTTACGTGAAATACTTCCGTGTAAAGTACTGTCTATTATATTTGGAAACATAACATAGCATTAAAAATGTTAAAGCTAAATTCTTCCGTCTAAAGCGAGCCTAACTCTTCCAAAATGCAACAGACACCTGATTTTGATATTCCTGTTAACGTGTGAATGCATTTTTGGGAACACCCTGTATATAATAATCATAATAATAATAATACGACAAATTTATTTGGTAGGCTCGGCCCTTGTGCATTATGTCCTACATTTTTGGGCAGTGTGTCTGTCCTATTATTTGGAAATTTCCTGGGTTTCCCTCCTCCTTCAAGGTGAACAATGGATATTGTATTGTAAACGTAAAATGTCGATTCCTAAGTGGCACAGACGCGAACATGTCACTTTCGCCGTCGTTGCTGCAAGTCAAGTCATGAGACACAGCTGCCGGAGCCAGTTTGGCAAGGGTGATGACTCCGGAACACAAACACGGCCATCTGCTCATCGATTCCAGGTCAAGGCCACAGCCAGAGTCACGTGCCGGCGACGCTGTCACCTGTGGAATCCACGCACACGCATGCAGCGACCCCTGCAGCAGCTGCTACAGTGAATGGAATCACGAACGCAAGCACATGGCTATGCGTAGTACTACGCATGTTGTTCTTGCGTGTAGGGGAAGGGAGGGGAGGTATCAACTCGTGCGACTGAGGCATTTACGCAATAGTCTCATGCAGAGAAGAGGCGGAAGAAGAAAACACGGTCATACGAAAAAAGTACCACTTTGTACAGTGGGAGTCGTAAGTATTACCAATCAAGATATCAATCACAAAGTTTAGTTTCCTTGTTTTAAGCCAAGAGAGCTTCAGGAATTTAAACAAAACGCCAAAACAAGCTCTGCACTAGAATATGTAAAAATCCATTCGTTAAAAACACGTAGGATGTAAGGTATTCATGACAATAATCATGGACAATTTGCAGAGCAATACTTGTGCACCCCACTGTACGTCTCCTGCAACCTTTCGTTCCATATAAATGATTTTTCAGAATCAAAAATTCACAAATGTCATACTTATCTAACAACATTAAACGTTCCGTTAAGTTGATTTTACTTCGCTTTTTTTCTGGCACTTTTTGGTTAATCGCGAAGATGAGTACGAGTGATGATATGATGAAATTGATGAAGGGACACTCGCGAAGAACACCCATGACCAGACCGGGATTCGAACTCGGGACCGCTCCATTGAATTGTAACACTGGAAATTCGAAAACTGGAAATATTTTCCACCATGACAATATTTTTACAGTAAAAATTTGTATGGGATTCCAGCCCACTAATGACTCTAGACTTTATGCTCAGAAAGGCTAATCGAGACTGCACCTACTGTTTCAAGTGGGATCCGAACCACTTGAATAGTCACCATTAGAAATGTGGCAGAAATGCAAGGTTAAATGAACTAAATCGATCAACTATCGGGAAGGACCACTTGATCAGAAGGGGGGTGAATGTAAGCCACTACAATATAGGGGAACGCCGACCTCCGTGACTATCACAGCGCAGGTTTGAATTCCGGCCTGGCTGTTCTTTATGAGCGTACCATCTTCATAAATTTCATTATCTATGTGATTAGCCAAAAGTATTGTAAAAGCGAAGTAAAATAAACCAAATCAATAAACTATCGGGGAGCACCGTCTCCACAGAACAGGAACTAGATAAATGTTCTTTCTCTGCCCAAATATGCATTTTTGTTATGCCAGGGGTTCCCACACTTTTTCGTTTCACGGCGCCGTTAAACCCCGTTAGTGTTTCAAGATTTTGCCGCGGCGCCCAAGTCAGAATGTAAGCCACACTTGCAACGCTCAGTGCGTGGTTTGGTTGCTTGCTTTAAGTAAAAAAAAAAAAAAATCCAAATCAGTGGCGTGCCGATATGGGGGGGGGGGGTTGATAACTGCCCCCTTTGGCCTAGTATTCCTAAAGAAAAGAACACCAAATGCAGAAAAAGATGGCAAAATGAGGGCCGACTACTAAAAAATGTATACCTAACACCCCCTCCTTTCGAAAAACCTGGGCACGGCACTGTTTCAAATTCAGAAACATTGTATATGTAAAAAGTACTAAATACGCACATATTCGGATTGATGTGATGGTCTGGATCTAAAACCATGTGTACATGGCCGTATTTAGAGGGTTATTTTAGGGTTCAACCACCCCTAAACGTCTGGCATATTGGATTAATATAAGTTTAGAAACCAAAATTTGAAACACATTTTCAAAAAATTATTCGCAGTATCACAAAAATACAACAGGGCATAGGCGCCGACTCCATGGGGCTTGGGGAGGCTCGAGCCCCCCCCAATGTTAACGATGTGGGGGCAGAGCCCCCCAAATAATTTTGCTTAAGAGGATCTAATGTATTATTTTGCTTTTCTTGTAAAGTTTACTCTGAATTGTGCCACATGAACTTAACTTTAAATACACATTTCAAATGTTCTAGACCATCAATTTTGGGGGGGCAATGACCAGACACAGCAAAACACATGGCTTATTACTATATACTAAGTATGTAATTATGAGTATTGTTAACATTTTTACTAAAAAGAGTTTCAAAAGACGATGTGCATGAACTAGGGTAGTGGATGGGACGTTCGGGCTACAGATGTCTCTAACATGACTTTCAGAACGAGATCATTGATATATTAGCAAGATCCGTTTTGCGCTCCGTGGTAGCAGATATTAAAAGTCCGGAATATTTTACTATTATACTATTTACTATTATGGTTGACGAAACTTGTGACATATCCATCCGTGGACAATTAATATTCTGCATTAGAACTGTGAATAAAAATTTTGATATTTTTGAGAAATTCGTTGGCTTTTATGAGATTCCAAACTCTGAGGCCAAAACTTAAAAAAGGGAGAGAGTGAGTCATTCATTAATTTATTTCAGTGATCAGAGCCCCCCCCCCAATAATTTTGACAAGTCGGCGCCCCCGCAACAGGGATACAATTCTGAAATGATCGAGCTAGAATTTTCAAACATTCTGAATTCTTAAATTTGAGCGAAACGCCTTTCTCATAATCGCAACTACCTGCAACCCCATCATTTTCACTTCTGCTGACTTCTGCTGTCCTCTTTTCAGTGCTGTTCCTGGACCAGACTGAAAACTCCCTTGCGATTTTCCCAATATTCCCGTTCCAACTTTTAAATTTCCTGTTCGATAACGGTTTAAAACCCCTTTATAAGAGTTCCAACCTAGGATATCCAGATTCGTAGCGCATTACATTCACTGCCGTTCACCCACCGATCGATATAGTACATACATTTAACCTATATGCGGTCCTATAAAGTACATACTTGTATAGTGCGTAGTGGTTGTATGTAATGCTGTTTGGTAAGTATGGGAACAACAGGAGCGTCGGAAAGTGGGACGGAACTGGTCCCCTCCCCCCCCGAATTGACATCGTTTATTGCAAGTTACAAAATACCAGAACGTTTGTTAGTTTTGTTGTTAATAACGAAAATAAAGTCCAGTTAGTTAGTATTTGAACAGAATAACCAAAGAAAAATGGCGTTAGATCGAAAAACTGAGGTTACAATACAGCCACCAGGTTATGTTGTACCATTTAATCCAAAGAAGAACTGGTTTCCAGTTTTCAAAATTCCACAAATTAAGTTTTATGTGAATGGTCAAACACAAACTTGATGACTAAAAGTTATCTCTTACTTTTAAAGCTTTTCTTAGGTACCTAAAATTTAATAACAAAATATAATAACTGTGCATTTCAGTACACACTGCATGAAACATACAAAAAAAAAAAAAAAGATGAAAAAAAAAGTTGTGCTGCATATTCACACTTCTGGTGGATAGGGGAGAAAAGTCCCCTCAAGGATATAAGGACAGCAATAATAATAATAATAATAATAATAATACGTTTGGTATCAGTTTATTATGAATTTTTAATTATTATTTCTATTACTCAAATATCTTGCGATGCCCATGGGAACAATGATGAATGAACCCCCCCCCACATTTTTTTTTCTGCCTACGGTCATGCATGGGTAGAGGTCATTTCAGTGAAAATATTGGAACATTTCGCGGTGCCCCTGTAAGCCAGCCACGGCACACACTTTGTTATGGTTTTTACGGGTTGTGGGACCTCGTGCCACATAGTAACATAACAGTCGATTGAAGCCAGGGTCGGACTGACCCACGGGGCAATATTCCGGTATGCGCTTTAATCTTGGCGTCCTGCCTCCGTTTGGGAACCGAAAAGATGTAATGATCATACACCCTCGCCATGGAAACAATATCGAACATACTATATTGGCCCTTCTCTCCATTAACGCACTTTTGATTGGACACAAAATTAAGCCCTCAAATAAAAGAGGGGCTAGCGATAGCTTTAGCAACTTGGGAAAATATACTGTAAGCCAGAGGCGTGTACAGGATATTCGAAAGTGGGGGGACGTATAATTGTCTTTGTCGGTATTGTTGCTACAACCATTTTTCGTAGTCTTCCTCTAAGAGAACCATATCCAACAAGCCTAACCTAACCACCACAGATTATTTACCACCCCAGAAAGCTACCAGCTAATGGGAATGCTGGAAACAGTTGTAGCAGCAATCACTACCAACGGTTTAATTAGTCAGCCCTCATTTTGCCATTTCTTCTGGCCTTTTTAAGAGGAATATTGGGTTGGGGGGGGGTTTATAATGTCACATACTTATTTTCTACTGTGCAAATGATGCTAAGAGCACTAAATCTAATCGATGGGCATAACTTGGGGAAACTTTTGGGGGGGAATTAACTTGGGGCTGCAAAATTGAAAAGTTTTCCATCCCATAATAATATCACCCAAGATTATTTGCTAAATAACATTAGACATATTACTCTTTATTAATTTGCTTCTCAGGTTCCAGGAAGTTAACAGAAGTAAATTTTTAACTCATATATTTTATTAAACCTGAAAATTTTGGGTGGGTGGGTAAGTTAGTGACCCCCTTGCCCCATGAAGTTACGACTATGACCTAACCTATTCACATGTTTGTTTACGCTATTAGATGCATATGTGAGCAGGTTAGGCAGGTCACATTTGGTGCTGTTAGATAGAATACATCTCAAAGTTGCTAGCAGCTCGTTAAAAAAAATATCAAGCTTGTATTTTCTGTTCATAGATGTCAGAACAAAATTCTCCTAAAACTAATGCAATCCAGGCCCGTAGCCAGGGGAGGGGGGGGGGGATCAGCCACCATTTACATTAGGTAAACTATTTTGCATAATTTGTTTGCAGTGAAGAGTGAAAATTTTGAAAACTCACAACTTTAAGGATAACTCCACAGAATATGAACAGTATATATTACATTCGCTCATTTTGTTTATGAGCAGAAGTAGCTGCAAGTATTTAGAATATTCTCTAGACTTCAGAAAGTTCTTTCATAGGGGAGCTTCTTTATCTGTACCTTCACTGTCCCTGTTGCAACCTCCCGTTTAGACAGAAATCCGTGACTTTGATGTTATTATGCAAGTTTCCTCCACATCTGTGTCAAAGGTCAACAACGGCTCCCAAGTTTTGGGAAGGAAGGGGAGTTTAATTGCTTCGGCCGGGGGTGGAATATACTGTAGGCACTGTGATTAAATATTGTGCGTTTTTTGTGTGTGATATACATATGTGGATCATCTAAAATAGTATAGGGTGTGTAAGGGATAATTTCAGTATCAGTCAATTAACACTTCAAGAGATGTTTTAAAAGATGTAGAATTTGTGTAGTATATGATATTTATAAATGAATGAGGCCCCCCCCCCACACACATAATTTACCTTCATTTAATATTTCTTTTAAAAAATGGACTTGGTTTACAAAGCCTGCCCTGATAACCCGTGAGCTTCCCCCCTGGAGATCAATTCTAGCTACGAGGCTGATGCAATCTGATCGTTTTTTTCACGTTTTTTCCTACAGTAATTGAGTACTAGATGTGAAAATACAAATTGTGATTGATTTAATAATAATAGTAATTTGTAGCAAGTGGAAAATGTTAGCTGGGAGATGTTTGGTCGGGCCTTGGGGTATTTGGAGGATTCTTTGTGAAAATTTTGCTAGCTGAGGGGATGCCATCCCCTTTCACTCGAAGTACAGAATTGTAGTTTATGAAACTATTTGAAATGACATTTTCCTCAACAATATTATTTGAAAGGTTCTCATGCAATAAGCTCACTAGTACATAATATTCTACTACAGTACGCCACTCTATAAAAAAAAAAAAACAGATGCAGGTGTATCGGGCCTAAGCCACAATCTAGCCCTGGACATTATGCTCAGAAGTAAAGGGATGTAAATGTAATAATAAATTGTTTAAATTTTTCTTAGGCATTTTTTACCTATTGACTGTCTTCCCTCATTATATAACCCCATGTGAATGTGTACGACTAATTTATACAACATAAACGTCAGTAAAAAACACAATGAATACAATAAGCCAATACCTCATATATTCTTTTAATTAAGGATTATAAAATCACGTTACATTTTTGCTATGAAAAAAAGCTGATATTTTATCACAAATTTGACATCTAATGAATGCTGTCAAAGATCATTGCATTACATTTTTGTTGTAAAGTATGCAGCATAGATAATACAAAGCAATTAGATAAGAAAGTGGAATCAAAAAGATACTACTTGCATAATGTGGTACAATAGACGTACCTACTGTACCCTGCATTGCACAGGGAAATATATAAACACACAGACATTTCAGATGTAACACAAAACTAACGGAACTTATCCTCCAAATACTTTGTACAGTGACTCTCCTTTACGTACTAAGTCACAAATATATTTACAAAAACAGATTTATAGACAATAATTCTAACACATCTATTTCTATACTGAGTGCTCAGAATGAACTGCAACCAATCATGCAAAAACTACTGAAATATTGTGTGTATTTTAGCTGGTATACCCCTAAATTTTCTGGAATCAATCTCCAGTTTGAATGTTTAATGTTTTGGCAATCATTGTTTTTACTGGTTCTAATTGTGCATTAGTGCATCTATAACCTTCTAACCAGGGCTCGAAAGTTAATGGTAATTTTTTTCCCTTTTTTGGGAAACTTGAAGACAATGTTAAACATAATTAGTATCTCGTTGTTAAAATATTCTCTTTGGTGTAAGAGGTCCTGGGTTTCATGACCTATAACTATGGTCTTGACCCAGTATTGTGAAACTTAAGCTACTTAAAAGCAACAATAGCAGGTTTGGGTCTTGAAAGCCAGAAAACAATGGTGATGGGACTTCGATGTATTGACCATTCCTCAACCAATGAAAAGCTGCTTGGCAAGCCTTGGCCCCAAAAGGGTTGCCGTGAAGTTCAATTTAGTTCCCTTCAGTTAGAATTATTTATATTTTGCATTTTGTACATTTTCTTGCTTATGATTCATTTTTGTGGGTGGCCCCTCTAGGACCATAATAAAATCTAAGTATAATTCCCAGTTTTCAAGGCAAGCTTTCCAAAAAATCAAGGGTACAAGCAGATGTTTTCTCTATTTCTACCTTTATGTATTACTGCCTATCATCACCCGTGAATAGACACACACAAATATATTAATAATATAAAGGGTTTGTGCGATTCCAATGTATCCAAAAATTCTAATTCTATTCATTTAAACTGTATATATATTTAAATTAAGGTGCAGAGTTTACATTTGCCATTTCACATACTCCGACTCAAAATACATCTAGAAACACAAGTCACAAATGTTACAGGATACACTAATTGACGGAAAATTTCTAATTGTAAAACAATTCAAATTTAGCTATCTACTTCAAGATATCTTATCTTGCAATAATCTTTGGTCAGTCAGGTAGATTGTTTTCCAACGGACACTAATAAAGTAAACGGATTGAGAGAATTCAGTTTTATTTTCCATGCAGCCTTCTATTCTTTCTTCGATAAATATAAAAGCTAAACTATGAAAAACTTGTCTCGGAGCATTTATAAATATGTATAAATTCAATGGGATTTGGATTAATAAAAGTTGCAATTTTTCACGTCTACGGAGACAAATTCACACATAATTCCCGGTGAGTAGTTACCCTGTTTTTCAAGTATCTTAACTGCGTTTTGCACCTTCATGGTTGTCCTGTGCATTATTTTAACCTAAAACTTGACAATGCAAAGTAAAATTCATATTTTTTTTTGGATCAAGTGCCTCAACCACTAAACATCAGTTATGTTGAACTCCCAAGAATTTGTCATTTTCCAAACATTCAAGCTTATAATTTAATATCTGAAGTAACCATATGAGGCATTTTGACATTTGGTCTTTAACTTCTGAGCACTACTTATAATTACCACCTCAGCAGAATTGTTGCTTTCTAAAATAAGTAATACATGTGTAGTTCAGTGTTGTGTGTAAAAAATAGATGAAGAACTAAAGCACAATAAAATATGCAAAGGATATAATGTAATCCTTATGAGTGTCCAGCACCCGGCATGACTTATTTGGCACATGCGTAGCAGTTGAAGTGAAATGTCAGCAAGCAGTGTCTCCGTAGCTGTGGAACAGCAGCACATAGTCAATTGTCAATTTTCATTATGAATGATGTCAACAGTTCAGCAAAGAACAATAGTAGGTGATGAATGAACTCTATTGACATGTTTGTTCGACTGGGACATGCAAGGTATTACTCATATGTAAAGGGTCAGAATCAATGCCCAGTATTATTTACATTCATGAATTGGGACGTTGTCTAGAAATGTTATTTTTCACCATGACAATGTTCGGCTCCACTCAGCTAATTTGACAGCAATAACTCTCGCCTAAAGGGACTGGGAGGTTTTTTCCTCATGCCTTTACCATCTGGACTTAGCCCCCAGTGATTAGCATTTACTTGGGCCTCGTAAAGAGCAACTGAGGCGGAAGAAATTGAAGATGGTGATGTTCTGCAGTGGTTACATCAGCATTGCCTGGCCGCACATGGGAATACTTTGGAAAACAGCGACATACTTTGGTGCTTGGACTTTCCATTTTCTATTTAGAAATAGCGCTGATCAACCTTGAATGACCTTTCTAGTTAGTATAGATAATGAGGATGTATCCATACAGATTTTTTTACTGTCACTAATTCAATACATAAAATTAAAAGCCTGAATGAGATATTTGTGCATGCAAGGAACCAATGGAATGGGCTTTCCATTAGAAAAGGAAATTGTGTACAAAGAATTTTATATTATGACAACAGCACACGTGAATTTACTTTTACATTCATAAAGAAGCAAAATGGTAGAATTATACATTCAGTTGCTTCTATTTACAGACAGTAAAATTAATAATATTCTATTATCTGCAGATTCAGTTCATTTCTTAGTTCATTCTGCATCAATTATCTTGAAAATTTCTATTTTATTATATTAGAGTTTATTTGTGTGATAAATTACTGGAGGAGTTAATAAGATTGATTCAAAACTATCCAAACCTCAATAGAGTTCATTTTTTGGCTTATTTTGAATCTAAATGTAATGAGTCTTGGCACATATTAATACAAGGTTTATTATTCGTTGGTGGATGATCGTGTTTCAACTTATTTTGTAAGCGTAAAACATCTATAAATTACAAGGCCAAGAAAACAATTAGTCTAATTGTTGCATACATATGGATGTTGGATTATGTCTTCCTTGTGTGTGTGAATGGTTGTACGTACGACAAATATTAACATGTTGCTTATGGGAATGCACTCTGTGATGGGCAGATGTGTGAATGAATTTAGAACTAAGTCGAAATTGACACTCACATAAAAATAAAATACTTTAAGAAGTACCTGGACACAAATAAGCCTGGCATTTTCTAAACATATAAAAATAATTGTATAAACATAAACTACAGACTTTTTTTTCTTCTTATAAACGTTCATACAAACCCTCTATATCACAAGTACAACCACATTTTATTAAGACTGAAAAAATGCAGTTTTTTTCGTTTTTCTTTTGTCCATATGTGTACAAAGAATGTTCCCTCAGCATAGTAGAAGCTCCTGCCATAGTGTTGGTTACTGACTGTGGTTACATCACTGTTCAAACTAGTTTTAAATAAATATTTATAAATTATTAAGGTTGTTTTTCTACAAACTGTTACCAAATAATATTAATAAGGTGGTACAAAGAGACACATTAAAAATACATTTTGTCTGCATAGTTATATTCATCACATTTTAATGGTGTCATAGAATTTTAAAGATCAGGTTACAAAACCAGTCAAGAAAAACCTTGGGAGTGAAAAAAATATTGTTCCGTCAGGAGAACTTATATTTCTTTAAAAATTTCACACATAAATATAAGTATATATTATGCACGGTGGTTTGTTATATGCAAGTAGTTAATAATATATTTTGTTAGTATCGATGTTACTATTACACATTGCTTGTCATGAAACAATATTAACAAAAATGTATATTATTTCCAAAAGAACAAATCTTGGTGTGTCCTAAGCTGGTGTTACAAAAAGAAACTCCTTTAGAATTGAATGTTAGCAGACTGAAAAATTGTAGAATTCATTATGGTGCTCTATTTCAGAAACACAAAAATACAAGAAGGCCATACATATATATAGTCCTAGTTGCATAGAAATGGAAATTGCATTGCACATTGCAGTCAGAAGAAATAGTTGAAAGTACAATTAGTGAACTTTGTACATGACCAATTCAAAAACAAAACTGGTATAGTCATGCATTTTGCACAAGGTTTAACTTACAAATATGTACATTAAAAATATAAATAAAGACCTTCTGCATTTGGTCATATCAACTGTTGCACATCATATTTGGGCATCAGCCAATTTCACGCCATGCCAAACAATTTACTGAAATAGGTAATTTCAGTCAAATAAGCACATAAAACATTTACCAACATGGTACCAACTAAAATATTCATACAAAATATTACATATTATGGCAACAGTACTTAATACAAATTTTAGAGTTAGCATAATATTTCACACTTCTCCCATGTTAATGCCCTAAGTTCTCGAACATGTAAGAATGCGTTCCTTCACTTACTCTAGGCTTACAACACTCGCACATGAAACAGAATGATCAAGGATCCAAATATATATCAGTAGAGTATGATTAATTATCCTGTCACAGGGATTAATACTTCATACATTATTGCTCTTTAATAATTTTGCAAACAATTGAAAATTCGATTTCACTGTAGTTCAAGTGAAATATACTGCCTTATTTTGCTTGAGGAAAACTAAAGCAAACACAACCCGTCCAAAATTCTCAAATACTTTAGGAATCACCTTGACAAGGCAGACCAAAAAATACAACACATTAAAACATAGTGAAAATTAAAATGAGAATTTTTGTTTATTAGTATTTCACATCCACTGCAGCATGTATCAAAATGATTGTCACGGTTTTGCCAGTGCGGCTTTGAAAGTTCAATGATATGAAACAACAGGCATGCAAGTTTTCTTGCACATTACCCACAAAATTAAGCTTTTTGCTTGGGAAGGAAGCAAGCTGTCCATTTCTGGATTCAAATGTAAACACGAAATTTACATTATTATTGTTACTACTACTGTAGTAATCCCACACCGTAGCCTTGCAGAGGCATCATGCTTTAGGCTACAGCTATGGGACGCAAACAAGTTTGAGTCTCCTGGAAGAAGCTAACAAGTTTTCTCTCGAAAATTCCGCCCGTGTATGGTGTCGGTGGCCACTCACCATCATGAGGAAATTGGGAGCTACGAATGGAAACTACAACGACTGGAGGTTTGTTGGCAGTTTGTTCTCAGGCTATAGACCAGGTCAATTCTGAAACAGTTTCAAAGCTTCGAGAGCTAACATCACTCTCACCTTAAGGGTAGCCTCATTAGCTCTTGAAAACTTGGAGACTGTTTCAGAATTGACTTGGTTGATAGCCCAAGAGAAGTTATTCATCATTTGTTTCCAGGAAAGCTTCAAGACTCACTTCGACTGATAGTTCGTCATGCTGACCACACATCAACTCGTAACTGATTGGATTATCTCCCACCTCCGGTGAGAAACAGGCCAGAAGTCGGTAGGTAGGCACTGGCCCTCATGGGCTGTTACACCACATGTTATTATATTATTTCTTTATTATTGCAAGTCAATAATGAAAGTTTGAAAAAGAGGAAAATCAAAATTTTACCCAAATTCCTTTTTGACATCCCCCTGTGCCCACGATGATAGATCAAAGTGAAAAAAAAAAGTGTTTTATGTAACAGTACCTACAACCATGCAGTCACATTAATACAGTATTCGGTAGATACTTCTTGGTGGAAAAAAATAATGTATAAGAAAAGCAGAGTTGCCATCTTACAGAAAAAAAATCCGAAAAATCGCTTGTAGTCGACCCTATGGATGCTGGATGGACCAAATTTGCATGACAGAAGAATACATTTAAAGAACATGTAATTCCTATCCCGAAATTAAAGAAAGAAAAAAAAAAAGGAAATATGCAACTAAGTTTAGGAAGCTGTTATTTTGAAAATTGGAGTTCTCCCACTAGACCGCTAACTGTCGCAAGTTTTCCCCCTTTTTTGTCATTATTACCTGTAAAAGTAAAATATATCAGAAAAACGGTGGTTCATGTATAATACATCATTCATATGTTACATCACATTTTTTTTTTGGGGGGGGAGGAAGTCTTAACAATAAATATATTCTTTTGTCATTCCAGTATGCCACAACTTCATGTGCAAATAAATGAAAAAATAAAGACAGAACTCAATTCATGTTAATTGCTGCCATATGTAGCTGGTTCCATTTGTTGACTTTATGAACAGATAGGCTTTAAAGTAGGATTCGAACTACCTCAAGTAGGTATTGATTCTAAGCAGCTTGATTACAAGGTGACATTATCACTATGCCATCATCCATACAAAAACTTGTACGGAATGTCTCATAAAGCCATATTGTTACGAGCTCATAATATTACTGTCCCATTTCTGTGTATTTTTTGAACTTCTGTGCAGCATGCATGTAAAAATAAAGGAGACTTCCCAATCTGATAATCATTTTGATACACCCTGTATGAAAATTCAGAGTGTTGTTGTAGATATGCAAGCTGCAACAAGGTCCAAGACACATTGTGTGGAGTATAATCTCTTATCATCATGTTTGCACAAGAATCATGTAGTTTCTTCATTATTTTGAACAGTACCAGAGTTCTGCATAACAGAAAAATGACTACACTTACAAGATACTGAACAGGTTAAAAAAAATAATAGAAAAACATATGCACTCCAACCTCTTCTACTGTACAAGAGTATAATTATTGTTTGTCAGTTATAACAAGAGTGAACACTGGCAATATATTATAAATATCAACACTTTGAAAGCATTTACAAAAATCATAGCATTTTGTGGAGTACAATATTTTCTGTTACATTACTAATTATAGAATTCTTAAAAACTAAATTATAAGCATATATTCTGCTTAAGCACAAAGCATATATGAACATGCAGTATGGAATATGCAGATACAATGGTGGTAAATTGAATAATATTGAACACACGCAATAAATATTTGTTATAATACTATACAGAAAATAATATCGGAAACACATTTTATGTGATGTAAATGATTAATAATTGTCAGAATTGCCACACTGGACACCTGCCACAATTTATTTACCATGCTGTAATGTAATACAAATTCTTCTAACCATTATAAGGAATGTCTCTCTTGACACCCTGACACACAGAGTAAGCAATTCATAAGAGGTGCATGCATGAGCGAAATCTGTATTTGTAAACAGGAAATGTTCCTTGCATCACGTATCTGCTTAATTAATCACAATTCACATATGCATGCTTGTTATGCAGTTGTGAGCAGATGCATGAATAGTATATCGGATCAATCCAAGGAAGTGATCCAATGTCTGCTACTCGACCATTTTTTTAAAATTAATGCATACAATTGCTCCTACGTATCCTTAGTTCAAATACAATTATCATCTCTGAAACAAGAACCATTCTAATCGGCACACTTGAGAGTGCATTTACAATTTCTGTAAACTTTCTTTATAATTACATCATGTGGCACTCGGGTTGCCAGATTTGTCCTCTTTGGACTTCTTAACAAGGAATGGTTGAATTGTTGTTTTAAGTTCAATTTATGCACCAAAACTCTTATTGGCACTGAATCTAGTTTAAAGTGGGATCTGAACCAATGTGCCATGTACCTTAAACGAGTATTTAACCTGGGACTCCTTTATTACAAGGAGACAATGTTGCCACTATGCCATCAGGGAGGTCAGGACAAGGAACGGACAGGGTCTGGAAGAATATGTGGCAGGCCATGGTACTCATTTGCCAGGGGTCATATTCAAACATTAACAAGTAAATGGCATTCCTTTCTGTACAATTTGGTACTAATAATATTAATATAAAATTTAATTAATTTTCCTTTACATTATTAAGATTAATCTCACACTATCCTTATGAAGAATATGAAAACAGCTTAGATAAAAGTAAGGCTTATTTTTAGAAGTAATATATACTGCAAGCAAATATGAAATAAAATATTATTTACCTCCATATTAGCCTTTTTATATTCAATAGGCAGTGTAAATATTTCCGTGTATTTTGTCTGTTTTAGCACCACTCCCAGTTATGTCCTACAGTTAAAATTTTTACTGAAAGCAGCTACTATAGAGTACTTCAATGTTGGTAAGAATAAGAATTTTAATATTATCCAGGCTCCTGGGGGAAAAGTGGTTAGAACAGCATGCTACGTCATCAGAAGTCCTGGGTTAGAATACAAACATGGGCATGGGTGGTGTTTGTGTGTACATTCGTCAATTTCATCATACCATCACTCATCCTCATCTTTGTGATTAGCCAAAAGTGGCAGAAATGTGAAGTAAAATAAACCAAATCAATCACCAAAATTTTAGCAATTTGCTCATCACGGATATTTCAACCTAAACATGATCAAAAATAAGTCTGCAGTTCGACCATGCTCTAAAAACAGAAGGGGTTGCCACAAATTCCATTACAGGGTACAACATTACTAGTAGGTAGGTTTATTGTAATTGTAACAATGTGCTCCAACAATTAAACCAGGCTTATAATGATGACCTGAAAAGGACATGTTTAAGAAAATATGGCATGCATTTTTTTTTGGGCTTGATTTTGCTACATAAAGAAGAGATTGACAGAAATTATTATAAATGCATGAATTGTAGTATCAAGTGTGCAGATTAGAATTGTTTTTGCTCCAAGAATCTATAAGATAATAAATGGATAAATATCTCTAAGCACTAAAAACACTAAGTGATGGAAAAAGGACTGATATTTCTAAATCACATGCAATAAAAAAAATTGAAATTTTCAACTTTTACTACAGAGCCATTAATTTCAAACTAAACCACTTCTGTTTGGATTGATCCATATGTAAAATAATAGGGAGGGGATGAAGTGTGAACAGTACATGAAAGTCTGTTTGTATATAAATAAAATTTGAAGTTTCAATTTTACCATAATAAATCACAATTGCATAAGTAATTCTGAGTAAATTTGTCTAAGAGATATCACAATCGGAAATGCTTAGAAGGTGATTATCCATTCTGATAAAAGGCAAATTCCTACACCACATTTTGTTACATATGCTTGAGAAACACCATCTACAATTCGAGGGAGGTGCATATGATCACTTTTTTCCTACATAAGGGACCTTCAATAAAGAATGACCAATCTTTTGATTAGTTGTTTGAACTCTAATGACTGTTTACAAGCAGGACCAGTTCAATAAAACCAGTTTAATCTTCCAACAAGTGGCTCATATCAATTAACGACAATTTCTGATCGACATTTTTCACTACACCTTGCTTCGGCTACTTCAGCAAGTAAAACCAAGCAGAAGAGACAACAGACAATTCAGCAACAGGAGTGCACCTAGTGGCCAGCAGCATAACAGCGCAGAATTGGCGTCACCAGAAATTTTAATATGGGGTCAGATCATTGATAAAACTTGAATTTCTTTGAATTGTTGTTTTAAGTCCACTTTATGCACAGAGAGGCTAAACGGGACTAAACCTACAGTTTAAAGTGGAATCTGAACCACTGTGCAATGTACCTGTATTGAACCCGGGATCCTTTGATTATAAGGCAACAATGTTACCACAATGTCATTGTTTTGGGAGGCTCCATTGATAAAACTTGATTAGTAGAAATAAGAACAATAATAATTATCATGATTATAATTATTATTCTGTAATAATAACAATTGCAATTAAAATAAACCCATCTCATTCAGGACTTTGCTACTTGAACCAACAGATGAGTGAATATCCAGCACAATTCATTGGCAATATTTTTTCCACATTTCAATAAAATTTGTGTACTGAATTTCATAGTTATTGTATTTTCATAACTTTTACACACCTTTTTAAAATAAATTTTACTCAAAGTTTATGTTGCAATTTCCCTGCACAGACTGGAAGCAGTGCAAAGTGGACTACTACAAGTTCCAATGTAGATGGTGATAGTGGCCAGAGAAATTAATCGAATTAAACAAACAGGTACGCGGATACGTAAGGACGTGTGCATATTAATTATTAACACTGTTCATTATGCTTATTTATTGTGTTGCAGAGACTAACTTCAATTCAGAACATGAGAGAATTCTTTGCAATAGTTTCACCCATGCTGATGTATTGTTTCATAAGAAATAAGTATCTGATCTGTCGGTCCCTTAAGTTGTTTCTGCACCATCAAATTAAACGTGAACAAGTCATTGAATTCTATGTTTAAAGGAAATGACGTCAGTCTACATATCATGCTGCTTCTCGTATTCATGGTTACTGTCCAACAATTTCTAAATAGGAATAGCTTGATTGTCGGCCAATCAGAGCACATGCTATTCAAATAGATTACTGAAAAGGAGCATTGAGGTACCGAATCCTATTTATTGAAAAGAAGCACTGAGGTACAGAATCCTATTTATTTCTATTCTGTAATAAAAGTGACACATAGATTGAAACACCTGTGACGTGTTTTGTGACTTGCGAGAAAGGAAAGGAGAAGCGGAGGAACATCTGTGTTTATTTAATATCAATTATACAACAAAGAATGATGTATATTTCCACAACGGTGAGTAATGTGATAACAGAAGATATTCAACAACCAATATTTTGTGTTGATATTGAATTGAAGTTTAGATAAACACATAAAAACAACGAAAAACAACTATCTGGATATCTGTGGAAATGAGATTTTTATAAAATTATTTTATGTTCACGTTGTTTTTCTGGTGTGTCATTTACACTATTAATACTGATAAAATACATCAACAGCAATCATACTTATTTCAAGTTTCTGATATGCCCTACATCTTCGGAAAGAAAATTATTACCTTTGTTATGGCATATTGCTAGTCTATTTATTTCCTTTCATGCCATACATGCTGCCGCATTTTGGTAAAATGTGAACTTGTCCAATTTTTCTTTGATTGTGTACATGTGCAGTTTCAGAACATTAAAAATTTCCAATATGAATACTGTTCAACGACTTTCAATTGTCGATTGTAAGTGTTCAATTCAACGACTTGTTTGTGATTTATTTGATTGTGTACAAACAGCTTCATAGAATAGAATGTGAAAATGACCCATTATAATAAATACATTAAAAGCCACTCCTCTAACTGAACAGGCTTCAACGTGAAGTGATTGACACTGACTGCATGCAAAGCAGCTCCTGCCACATTACACAATTCATTAAAGATAGGTTGTTGTTCGTTGATGTCCTCTCGCTTATAATACATTACAGAATATGTAAAGAACATACATATATGACCTTGTATACTACTGAGAGTTGTATAGTCTTCTGCAAAAATCTATCCGAAAAAGATACTGTGATTAAATACACAGAATAAGGAGTCTGAGGAACTTCCCTTGGAAGAAGGCACTAAGAGTGACATATAGAATCATTTTACTAACCAATATAGGAACTTTTCATTCAAGTTCAGTTAAAACAAAATTACCATTTGCAATATTTCTACAAATCAAACATACCTTATAGAAATTACCGTACAGGTACGAAAAAATCACAATATTACCAACATAGCATAATATGGCTTCAAAGTAACAACTTTCACTTCACAAGTTCTTGTACTTCTATCTCCATGTAAAAAATAAATATCACAAGCTCCCTCTAAAAAAAATAATGAAAATGAATACCTTACCTCATAAAGTTTGTCACAAATGGAATATTTCTAGATTCGAAGTTACATCACAATTAAAACGAGGTAATGTTAACATTTCAAATATTGAATATATGACATTTTTTTTATATGATATGATGGTTCACATACATATATATTTTAAAAATACACTTGGTCAGACTAGGCATTCCGATGAACTCAGTACTTATGCACAAACAATCACAATAATATACTGCTGGACAATGAAAACCGGACACTTTAATATTTGACATCTGAATTGCAATAACAGCTCGCAGGTATATTACAGAATGTTCGGCAGATCATGTAGTACCATATGCACCATTCATAGGCTCGGACTTTGTTTATGCATTCGTACTTAATTCAGTTTCTGCAACATTTAGTTAGCCCTTGTACCAGAGCTTTTATCGACCCATTGCGTTATCACAAAAAATGCAAGTGTCCGGTTTTTTTTGTCCAGCAGTATATATATTTATCTATATACACAGTTAAATAATTAAAAATTGAATGAAGGAGGAATGTGGTGTAAAAAATTTAGTAATACAGGTCCTCCACACAGAGTAGATTGAATCTTACTAATTTTAGTATATAAATAAAAGCTCTTGTGGACGGAGAAGTATGGAAATCTTAAATAAAATTAATAAAACAGATTCCAACTTATTGCCAGTCTAGCGCCAACATCTTGCAAAGTTACATAAGTGGGAGTTAATAACAATTAGTTACTTACAGTTCTGGACAGAGAAAGAAACATCGAACTCTATCTCCTTCCCAAACTTGTTGGGGTTCAAAGTGGTAACTTAAGACACCGATGTTATTTTAAGGAGCATACACAGCGGAGCCGGTCAGCAGGGCATTTCTTTTAATTCAGTACACATTTTCCATTAGTTTTCTTCAACAAAATGCTGATATCATAGCTGACTCTCTCTTAGATAAGGTGGGGGAGAATCAGTTGGGGGGGTTAATGATCATGAACAGAAAAAGAAAATACTTCTTTATAGGCTTGGCAACGTGGTCAAGGCTGAGAATTTTATTATATTTGCATACAACTTGTTCATCTTAAGGAACAAATATTTTGGTGCTATAATCTTAGTAAGATGGAATCTGTTTTGAACAATGAGAAAACAAGCACTTATGCTCTAATATTAGGGAAGAAAACATCAGAAGGGATTGAAGTTTAACAACTCCCAACACTATCTTTCTTGTCCTTCAAAAGATAAACATTCATATTGTCTTTTCCTTTAACATACACTGATCCACGTGGTTCAAATTCATATCTTTCCTCCAGTATTGGCAAGCACGCTTCACCTACCTGTATCCTTCCCTTGATGCCCGTTGAATCCATGCGACTTGCAATGTTCACCGCATCTCCCCATATGTCGTAGTACAATTTTGTCGTACCGATCACACCTGATGTAACATCTCCATGGTTGTATCCAATTCTGAGGATAAGGTTAAATTCTAAAAGATCACGGTTGAAATTATCGATGACCTTCTGAAGATTCATGGCAAAGTTCACCAACTCGAACAAGTGTTGATATTTGTGAGTGCTCTCCTTCCGTACTTGAGGATTCAAACCGGATGCCGCCATGAACGTGCTCCCGATGGTCTTTATCTTTTCCACGTTTCTGTACTGTGGTTCTCTCAGAAGCTCGTCAAAGTCTCCGATCAGCTCGTTCAGCACACGCAAATATTCTTTCCCTCCGAGATAAGACTCGTCGTACATTTCATTGAAGTTAACTATGCTGGCAAAAATAATACCAACTTCCTTATGATTTTCAGAGTATTTTGCCGTACTCTTCAACTGCTCCGCAACATGCTTCGGTATGATATTATGCAGTAACCAATCAGCTTGGTCCTTCATCACTTGAACCCTTGCTTTATCTCTTGCTGCAACAACATTACCATGGAAACTGAGTCGGTAACTTATTTCAAACTCGCGATTCAGGAACCAAACAAGGCAAAGAAGGAGAAAAATATCCACAACAATTTCTTCATGAAAATGGTGCTCCGAACTATAAACTTCACTCAGAGTTTTATTTCCAACAGTACTATTATCACTAGTTATATTAGAATACTTGTTCTGGTGACTATCAAAAGGGCACGGACAAACCTTGGAGGCAACTAGTATTACAAATAAAATTCCCGCACTACTAGCTAGGGTGCTTTTCATCCAACAATTTAGTTGCGTGAAGTTACAAAAGTGCACGAGGCCAACAATAAACAACACGCAAAAAAATTGCGCCGATCCTTTGACTTCGACAAAGTTTGTGCATGAGAAATTTGTAAACACCGAAATCACTGGTAAACTTACTAAAATGGCTCCACATATATGCCAGGGATACCACTGGATGCACAGGTCATACAAGGTTTTTATGCAGCTGCCGGTCTGTCGTGGACCCAGTAGTTGTCTGATGCACAATAAAACAATGAAAAGCTGACAGAAAGTCGCCAGGAAGCAAAAAATTAGCCACAGCAAGGGGTGGTCGTACAATACAAACAGAGAAAATGAAATAATTATATACACTACCGCAGAGACTAAAATGTCGAAGTAAGTGTTGAAGCGTGACGAAGCGAGGGTCGGAGGAGAGTCCTTGTCTTCTCGGCGATGCGCGTGGGTTCGATATTCCTTTTCCATTTCCGGCTGAATGAAGAACAGAGTGAGTTGACTGAGTGGAGGCTTCACGAAGTAGCTCCTGTGGGAGGAGTTGTCTTGCACGCACTTTATGAGTTGAAGGTCTGACTGCTTTCTCAGTTGGTGGAAACAGGTGATGGATTCATTCAGGGGCACGGTCACATTGTGGCAGTTGTCACGATCACAGTTGCCATGCTCTGAAAATTAGGGATGAGACAGATTAATCGGTACTGCTGTGTGGATTTTAACACACACACACACAGCTCTGGACTGTGTAATTAAGAGGGGAAGTCATTAAATAACAGGAATTTTATTGTAAAGTTCATGGAGATTTATGCACAACGAAAATTTGTATTTCGGAACTCCAACATGCCATAAAGATGCCGTGACGATCAAGCAGTATTCGCCCGCACAGTAGCTTGTGCAACATGGCTGCTCCACTGTTGACTTGCACTGTAGAACGAAGTGTTATTGCTAATAGTTGCTGTAGGCATATCAGTGTTATCGGTAAACTTAGCAATAATTTTACCAATCTGACATCTCTATGAATACCCTGTGATTTTGTGTAAAATTCTGCCATTTTGTTGTTATTTTTAGGAGTGTAAATGCATAATCTGTATACTCTGGCCTTGTAAAGTAAAAGTTTGAACATGCTCTTCTTCTTCAAAAGGCAAAGCCTACTGCAGCCATCTAGTTACAAACATTAATTGAGGAGATTGATGAACTATTCACACCATCCTGGAATGGATTACGTTCGTTATATGATGCAGCACTGTATTCAAATAATGAAATGGAAAATAATTTAAACCATAACTTGAAATTGCAGTCAATGGTCAAATTTATGCATGCCTTGCAAAGCTCTATACCATTCTTTTACAGTACAGTACAATGAATGATTTGAAATGTACTTTAATTTACCGAAATAAAATTTATAACAAATATAAAACTTTCTGGGTTTTATTTGCACTTCTGACACATGGAACAACTACTGCAATTACTGATAACTAGATCAGAAGTTTGGCGAAATGTCTCCCCCTTCCCCTCCATTACATTTATTGGTAAAATTTTTTATGTCGTTGCTAACATTCTTGAAGCTTTTTCATTTTGCCTATTTTGTACCCTACTGCTAATTTTTAATTTTAATGCCCTTTTTTTCCATTTTCAATGGCATTTTAGAATGATTTTTAAAAAAGTATACCTGTATAACTTATTTTTCTTTCAAAAAGTTATTTATTAGCATGTTATGGTGTTGCCAGAGCAATTATAAAGCTGGAAAAAAGGGGTGAAACTCTTATAGCATCCATGAAAGTTTTTGAGGTATTGGTGACGTAGCTGATCGAAGTGCCAGGAGAAAAAAGGTAGCTGTTGCAGAATTGATTGATTGATTGAGTTAAAATTTCTGGGTGCGTCGGCACTTAAGGATATTTCGCACCCTTCCATGAATACGGGAAAATATCCCTTATCTAAAATTCTGACAGAGCTTAAAAAAGGGGTGTAAAGAGCCCCTTGGGGAAAACTAAAAGTGCAAGGTTGTAAAAAGACCTGCACGAGACATACACAACACATTAAAAAGTCAGAACGAACTACAAACCTCCTTACAGACAGTGGAAGAGTCCAGCTCTTCGCAAAAAACTAAAAACATGTGATAAAATACTGCTGTCATCACCCAAGAGGGATGACAAACAGCCGGAAAGGTTAAAAGTCTGCCGGAGGTAAGCAAGATCGACACATTCAACGAGAATGTGTCGGATGCTTAAAATAACATTACAAGTACGACACAACGGAGGGTCCAGCCCTTGGAGCAGGTGACCATGCGTTAGACGGCTGTGTCCTATACGCATGCGGGTAAGAATAACTTCTTCTCGCCGAGAGGGACGGGATGAGGAACGCCAAGCACCTATGGTGGGCTTAACAGCGTGAAGCTTGTTCCCCGTTTCCGTATCCCAATCGGCCTGCCAAGTGTCAAGAAGGCGACAACGGAACACGTTCTGCAGGTCGCTAGCAGGCAAAAGGTGGACGAGAACATCGCCGTCTGCATCAGCAGACTTGGCGGCAGCATCAGCTGCTTCGTCCCTCTGGATGCCCACGTGGCTAGGGACCCAACAGAAGTGTACATCCACACTGGCTGATAAGGACACAAGCCGTCTGAATATGCGTTGCGCTACCAGATGCCGGGAATACGGCGAATCCAGAGACTGCAACACGCTGGTCGAATCACAGCACACCAGGACTTTCTTCAGACCATTGACGTCTGCAAAGTCCAGTGCCTTTAGGATGGCATACAACTCTGCCGTATAGATGGAACAGGCAGGATGTAGCGAGTAACTGGAACTCTGAGAGTCTAGGACGAAGGCGCAACCAACTGATTCGACTGTCTTGGACCCATCCGTGTAAAACACATTAAAATTGGGGTGCTTCGCACGAAGTTCTAAAAACCTTTGCTGGTATACAACCATTGGTGTCTCTGACTTTGGAAGGGCAGTCAGAGAAAAATCGATAGAAGGTGCAGGAAACTGCCAGGTAGGGAGAGGCGGAATGAGTGGAGAGACGCCAGGAAGATCACTGTCAACACCACGTGCTGACAGGATCTCGTCTGCACGAACACCAAATGGTCTAGTGGCACTAGGGCGGAGCCGATACCTTGCCAGCCTATTCTCGTCTGAGATGG
Source organism: Lepisma saccharinum (assembly GCF_977018435.1). Lineage (NCBI taxonomy): Eukaryota > Metazoa > Arthropoda > Insecta > Zygentoma > Lepismatidae > Lepisma > Lepisma saccharinum. Next base: position 60,007,935 of record NC_139241.1, on the reverse strand, counting down.
TGTGAAATGAGGGATGTGATAGGGCTGGTACGAAAGGCACCAGAGCACACACGTATACCAGCATGGTGGACGGTGTCTAGCATGCGAAGTCTAGATGGGCGGGCAGAAGAATACACAACACATCCATAATCAAGCTTCGACCTGATGAGTGCACGATACAAGCGAAGCAGTACCGTCCTATCAGCACCCCAGGAAGTATGGGATAAAACACGTAAAAGGTTGAGAACTCGAAGACAAGAGAACTTTAACTGGCGAAGGTGAGGTAGCCATGTTAATTTCTTATCGAAAATGAGGCCCAGGAAGCGGACCTCATTCACGAAGCACAGGGGAGACTTCCCCATGTACAGGTCAGGATCTAAATGACATGTACGCTGACGACAAAAGTGAACACACACGGATTTCTCGGATGAGAAGGTGAAACCTGTTTGGGAGGACCACTCAACCAAACGGTTTATCGTCAGTTGGAGTTGACGAGAAGCTGACGCGAGATTCCGTGAGCGACAAAAGATCGTGAGGTCGTCTACATAGAGGAGGCCATGTACAGGGGAAAGAATGTTTGCCATAACACTGTTCACTGCTATGGCAAACAGAGTCACACTTAAAACGCTGCCCTGTGGGACACCGTTCTCTTGTTCGTGAAGATCCGAAAAGGAGTTCCCAACACGTACGCGGAAAAAACGATCTGTTAAAAAGTTTTTAATAAAGTACGTCATATGGCCACGGACGCCCCAAGAATGGAGCTGCTTTAGGATGCCAAAGCGCCACGTTGTGTCATATGCCTTTTGGAGGTCAAAGAAAACTGCAACTAAATGTTCCTTGTTGAGGAATGCATCCTGAATATGTGTTTCCAGCTGAACCAGATGGTCCAGTGTGGAACGGTTGGAGCGAAAACCACATTGAAAATTACTTATCAAGCAGTTTTCCTCCAAAAACCAGGTGAGACGCTTGTTGATCATGCGTCCCATCAACTTGCACACACAGCTAGTTAAGGCAATAGGCCTATAACTCAAGGCTGCGGTGCGTTCTTAACCTGGTTTCAGGATAGGAACGATAATTGCTTCTTTCCAGGACGAAGGGAAAGAGTCCTCCAACCAAAGACTGTTGAATACCGCCAAAAGGAAATTTTTGGCTCCAATGGGCAGATGACGAAGCATCTAATAGTGGATCTTGTCCACTCCAGGAGCTGTATTCTTAGAATCTCGAAGCGCCTGATAGAACTCCCGTTCAGTGAATGGAGAGTTGTAAGGCTCAGTGTTATGACTTCGAAAAACTAGAGGGTGTCGTTCCTGACGGTCCTTCTCACGGCGGAAACGTGGTTCATAATTTTCCGAGCTAGAGGCATCAGAAAACTGCGTGGCCAAGATATTAGCAATGTCTCCGGATTCGGTGTACAACGTCCCATCGTGCTCCAGAGCGCTCAGAGGAGTAGATGCACCCCCCTGGATGCGACGTACTTTGGTCCAAACGGCTTTCGACGAAGCCTGCTTCGTCAGAGAAGACACGTATTGGACCCAGCATGCCTTCTTACTGGCTCGAATGAGCTGACGGGCACGGGCACGTTTAATGCGGAACTGCTCGAGGTTTGCGGCAGTGTGGTTCCTATTAAATCGATCTAGGGCATGATCGCGGTCCTTGATGGCTGCACTGATATCCGCAGTCCACCAGGGGACTGGGCGTCGCCTCGCAGGTCCACTGGGATGTGGAATGGAGGTGCGTGCAGCATCATGCACTCGTGATACAAATATATCTAAGGCGTCGATTGGTGGTAGAGTCGACGCAAGATCGACTTCAAGGTCCACTGCACGCTCGAAGGCACCCCAGTCTGCCCGACTGAGATGCCAGTGAGGGTGTTGTTCACGTGAATGCTGAAGATGTTCCAGAGTAAGAAAGAGTGGGAAGTGATCACTCCCACAGAGATCAGGGTGAACGCTCCAAGATGTGGTAGGAGCAAGGCTGGGACTGCAGAAGGACAAGTCCAACGCAGAGTGTGTGCCTGAGGAAGGACTGAAATATGTGGGAGTCCCATCATTCAGCAACGTTAAAGCTGATGCCTCACGGAATTGATCTACAATTTGACCCTGGGGCTCTGTACGAACGGAGCCCCACAAACGATGGTAGGAATTAAAATCGCCCAAAAGAACTACAGGAGACGGAAGTTGCTCGAATATAGACAGGAGGTCCTCAAGAGAGAATCGCTCCTCCCTTGTGAAGTAGACACAGCAAACGGATATTGGCTGTGGTAGATGGACACGCACGGCGACAGCTTGGAGGGGGGTGGTGAGAAAGATTGGCATTGAGTGGATGTTATCTCGAACACCGATTGCAACACCGTGTGCACGACGACCCTCAGGAAGCTTGTCGGTGCGGTAAAGCGTGTATCCGTTCAAAATCGCTGATTCATTTGGACGAAATTGTGTCTCTTGGAGACATATGATGGCAGGGTCAAATTCAGATATAAGAATTTGCAGTTCCTCGAGATGCGTTCGGAAACCGTTAAGGTTCCATTGGAGACAATAAGCCATATCTGTAGGTAAGATTGTAACCTTTTGAGGCGTACTCTATTTCTAGGCCCTGTCACCTTGATAAATTCTTCATCCGCCACTTCGTCCTGTATCATGTCCTCGGGTAAGGACACAGAGGGCGAAGGGGATGAAGGGGGAGTGGGGGCGGGTGCTTTTAGCGCCCGTCGGGCAGCTTTGAGCTGCACCTTAAGTTTCAGGGTGGTGGCTGTCACCCTGACTGGAGAGCTAGTAGACTTCAGAAAATGTTCTTTATTATACACTTGCTTGAATTTCTTCTCTGTGGAGTGAGTAGTGGTTGCTGGTTTCTTCGGAGCGGGGTGAGCTGCTCCGGGAATACTTGTTGTCTGAGTGGACACGTCGCTGGTTTGGATGCCAATACTGCGACGGGCAAGAGCATTTGAAGCAGCTGTAGCGAATGGCACAGGTAGAGGAGTGCGTACACTTTCACGGAGACGTCTTTTTGCTTCGCCGGCAGAGATTTTCTCGGTCACAACCAACTCTCGGATCTTCTTTTCCTCTTGGAAAGAGGGGCAGTCGCGATGCCAGACTGGGTGCTTGCCTTTGCAATTGACGCATGAGGGACCAGATGAGCAAGGCTCGGTCCCATGGTCAGGCTCGCTACATTTGCCACAAATGGCAGTGGTGGCCTTGCAAGAAGGCTGAGTGTGCCCGAAGTGCTGGCATTTGAAACATCGCATCGGGTTCGGGATGTACGGCCGGACATGGAGGTTGTAATAACCAGCCCGTACCTCATCCGGGAGAGTGGTCGTTTTAAAGGTGAGAATGAGCGAAGCTGTCGGTAAAAGTTCTCCGGATTTTTTGGTCTTGATTCGCTGCACTGCTGTTACATGTTGATCGGAGAGCTCTTGAAGGATTTCTTCTTCTGTGCAATTCAAAAGATCCGTGACGTATAACACCTTTACAACTGTTCAGTTGACGGTGAGGTTCTACCTGAACAGGAAAGTCGCCCAAGGTCGTACGCTTAAGGAGGAGGTTAGTCTGGCGATCTGTACTGGTCTGAATGAGAAGGCTTCCATTGCGCAGTTTTTTGATGTCAGGGACATCACTTCCAGTGGCATAGTCCACTTGCTTCTTTATAAGGAATGGTGACAGGTCCTTTAATGTTTTTGCTCCATTTCTCTTCGTGCTTGTACATTCATCGTTCGTCTCTTTCTTTTCCACAATGCTTATTACAAGGTAACGCGGCACTGACGTGACGTTCCCTGTCTTTTCCAATAAACTCGTCGGGCTCAAAGGCCTCTGACGCTTTGAGGGTTTCCCCCCGTTAAAAGGTGATTTAGTTCCCATAAACTAAGATTTTTAAGTGGAGGGTCCATAAATTGTCCCCTCGACATGCCCTCTATGCCGAGGAAGGCCTACCCCCAAAAATGGAGGCTACTCGAGGACCAAACCAAAATCCCCGAGGCCACGTTCGCGACTGCACCTACCCCTGCAGCCAACACTGTCCCATCGGCACGTGCAACTCACACCTTGGGATAGGTTTTTTTTTATCGAGGTTGTCTCCTCTAGCAGGACCCTTAGTTATAGGGAGGTCAAAGATATGGAGATGAATGACGTGATGGAATGGTGAAAACGTGAGATATGGATGTGAAGAATGAGTGCAATGATGAGATGAAAATGACCTCCCTACCTTAGTTTCTTAGAGGGAGGTCAAAGATATGGAGATGAATGACGTGATGGAATGGTGAAAAACGTGAGATATGGATATGAAGAATGGGTGAAATGACGAGATGAAAATTGACCTCCCTACTAAGCCCCCTCGCCCCGTCAAGGCAGTCCTACATGGAGGGGGAGCTGTTGCAGAAAAGTGCAAACGTGTAACGAGTACACATGTGGAATTGGAAAGATTGCAAACAATAAGTGATATTCTTAAAGGTTGAAATATTTTTCCTGATGATAAGAACCCAGTTCTAATAGCCTGTTCCATGTATGGCCCAGTTACTTCTGTTGAAGTAGAGATCATTTTCTCTTACGAAAAGCATTCTTTCTGAGTCGGTTATCTATGAATATTAAAAACTTGCAATATATATATATATATATATATATATATATAAATACAAATTATGAAGGAGACAGTAAACACTTACCACATGAATAGAAATAATTCAATATTTCGCGATCTGAGTCGCATTTTCAAGAAGGAAGATAAAAGATCGACGACACTTTGAGTAGAGGCACAGAATACTGACCGTAGCGTCTCTATGGTCAGTGTTGCCAGAAACAGTTGATAGGAAACACGAAGTACTTTACCCAGTGTTTACTGTAAGGTGGGTGGGTAGTTTCGGGGAGGAGAGGAAAGAGTTACTGGTTGGCTAGGTTGAGTCCAGGGGGTATAGTGGCGTGCATGCCTGCTATATAGGCCCTTTCCCATCGCCTGTGGAAAGATGTGTCAGAGCGGGGGAGGGGGGGGGGGGGTAAAAGATGGATGATGGCAACACGGAAGCAGTTATTGAAGGTGGTGTTATGGCTGTTGGTGTGGATGGCAACTGTGAAATCGGAGTTTTGGGTGGAGGTTTCGCCTAGGTAGAAGTTGCCGCAGATTTGGCAGATGAGGGTGTAAATTAGGTTGGATGAGTGGCAGGTGCCCTTAGGGTGAAGGGTGAACTCATCTGCTGCTGTGGGGATCAGGAGGGTGGGGGAGGTGATGAGTATGGGGCAGGTCTTGCATCTGGGTTTGTTGCATCTGTGGGCTGGGGGAAGTGGTGCAGAAGGGGTGGGAGTGTTTCGGACCAAGATGTTTTGGAGGTTGGGGGGGCGACAGAAGATGACCCTAGGTTTATCCCGAAAGATGTCTCTGGTATCAGGATCACTGTGCAGGATGGGGAGGAGGGAGTGGAGGGTATGTCTGAATTTTGTAATGTGAGGGTGGTATTGGGTGATGAGAGTTGGATGGTTGGTTTTGGGTTGTTTGGTGCGGTTGTGGGAGTTGGCTCTAGTGATTTGTTTGTTGATGAGGGTGGAGGGGTAGCCACGGTTGGTTAGGGCTTGGTGCAGGCGTAGGTTGTAGTTTTGGCGGGATGAGGGGGATGAGTTGAGGCGCTGGCCTCTGAGGGCAAGGGAAAATGGGATGGCTTTTTTGGTGTGGTAGGGGTGTGAGCTGGAGTAGTGGAGATACTGGAGGTGGTTGGTCGGTTTGATGTGTATGGATGTTTCCAAGTGGTCTCCTGCAATGTGCATGTCCACATCTCGGAAGGTCACTTGGTCTTTGGAGTGGAACCAGGTGAATTTGAGGGTAGTGAACTCGTTTAGTCGGTTTAGGAATGTAGTGAGGGAGGGTTCGCCATGTGTCCAGAGGAGAAAAATGTCATCAATGAATCTTAGCCAGAGGAGTGGTTTCAGTTGCTGGGAGTCAAGGAATTCCTGTTCCAGCCTGCCCATGAACAGGTTGGCATAAGAGGGGGCCATGCGGGTACCCATAGCTGTGCCACGTATCTGCAGGTAATGTTGGTCACCGAAGCAGAAGTTGTTGCAGGTAAGTACAAGGTTGGCTAGTTGTATCAGGAAGTGAGTGCTGGGATTGTAGGGTTTGGGTCGGCTGTTAAGGAATGATTCCGTGGCACGGAGGCCATGGGCATGGGGAATATTTGTGTAAAGGGATGTGACATCAACTGTTGTGAGGATGGTGTTGGGTGGTAGGGATGGTAAGTTTTGGATGATGTTGAGGAAGTGGTTGGTGTCACGGAGGTAGGAGGGCAGGGCTTGGACGTGAGTGTCTAGAAAGGCTGAAATGCGTTCAGTGGGTGAATTGTAGCTGGACACAATGGGTCTCCCAGGGTTGTTCGGTTTGTGAATTTTCGGGAGGAGGTAGAAAGTGGGGGTGCGGGGGTTGTCAGGTATGAGTGAGGAGATGGTGGAATTGGATAGGCCTTCAGGGGGTCCTCGGGAGAGGACAAAATCCCGAATTTTGTCTAGGTGTGTGGTAGATGAATCAGAGAGTTGACGGGAGGCTTCCGCCATGTAGTCAGAGGAGTTCATGACTACTGTGGTGGACCCTTTATCTACGGGGAGGATTTTGATGTCTGGGTTGTTGCGGAGGGACCGGAGGGCTTGGTGCTGGGCTGGGGTTAGATTGTGGTGGGAAGAGGAGTTTTGGAGGTATGTACTGTCGGAAACATTGTTAACAAGAGAGGTGATGTATCTTTCGAGGGGGTGGTTGTTGCGAAGGGAGGGGGGATCATGGGGGGAAGGGGGGCAGAATTGGAGGAGACTGGGATGTATGTCTGAGGGATTAGCATTGGAAGGGGGATTCTTGGTCCAAAAATACGTCCACCTAAGTCTGCGGGCGAAAGTTTATATGTCAAATAATAGCCGGAAATTGTTAGGGGTGGAGGCTGGGGAGAAGGTAAGACCTTTGGAAAGAACGTCAATTTCGGTGGTTGTGAGGTTTTGGTTGGAAAGGTTCAAGATGGAGGTGAAGTCAGTGGGTGGTTGGGGGTGAGGAATGTCAGTATGCACATCCACTTTCTACCTCCTCCCGAAAATTCACAAACCGAACAACCCCGGAAGACCCATTGTGTCCAGCTACAATTCACCCACTGAACGCATTTCAGCCTTTCTAGACTCTCACGTCCAAGCCCTGCCCTCCTACCTCCGTGACACCAACCACTTCCTCAACATCATCCAAAACTTACCATCCCTACCACCCAACACCATCCTCACAACAGTTGATGTCACATCCCTTTACACAAATATTCCCCATGCCCATGGCCTCCGTGCCACGGAATCATTCCTTAACAGCCGACCCAAACCCTACAATCCCAGCACTCACTTCCTGATACAACTAGCCAACCTTGTACTTACCTGCAACAACTTCTGCTTCGGTGACCAACATTACCTGCAGATACGTGGCACAGCTATGGGTACCCACATGGCCCCCTCTTATGCCAACCTGTTCATGGGCAGGCTGCAACAGGAATTCCTTGACTCCCAGCAACTGAAACCACTCCTCTGGCTAAGATTCATTAATGACATTTTTCTCCTCTGGACACATGGCGAACCCTCCCTCACTACATTCCTAAACCCACTAAACGAGTTCACTACCCTCAAATTCACCTGGTTCCACTCCAAAGACCAAGTGACCTTCCTAGATGTGGACATCCACATTGCGGGAGACCACTTGGAAACATCCATACACATCAAACCGACCAACCACCTCCAGTATCTCCACTACTCCAGCTCACACCCCTACCACACCAAAAAAGCCATCCCATTTTCCCTTGCCCTCAGAGGCCAGCGCCTCAACTCATCCCCCTCATCCCGCCAAAACTACAACCTATGCCTGCACCAAGCCCTAACCAACCGTGGCTACCCCTCCACCCTCATCAACAAACAAATCACTAGAGCCAACTCCCACAACCGCACCAAACAACCCAAAACCAACCATCCAACTCTCATCACCCAATACCACCCTCACATTACAAAATTCAGACATACCCTCCACTCCCTCCTCCCCATCCTGCACAGTGATCCTGATACCAGAGACATCTTTCGGGATAAACCTACGGTCATCTTCCGTCGCCCCCCCAACCTCCAAAACATCTTGGTCCGAAACACTCCCACCCCTTCTGCACCACTTCCCCCAGCCCACAGATGCAACAAACCCAGATGCAAGACCTGCCCCATACTCATCACCTCCCCCACCCTCCTGATCCCCACAGCAGCAGATGAGTTCACCCTTCACCCTAAGGGCACCTGCCACTCATCCAACCTAATTTACACCCTCATCTGCCAAATCTGCGGCAACTTCTACCTAGGCGAAACCTCCACCCAAAACTCCGATTTCACAGTTGCCATCCACACCAACAGCCATAACACCACCTTCAATAACTGCTTCCGTGTTGCCATCATCCATCTTTTACCCCCCCCCCCTCCCCCGCTCTGACACATCTTTCCACAGGCGATGGGAAAGGGCCTATATAGCAGGCATGCACGCCACTATACCCCCTGGACTCAACCTAGCCAACCAGTAACTCTTTCCTCTCCTCCCTGAAACTACCCACCCACCTTACAGTAAACACTGGGTAAAGTACTTCGTGTTTCCTATCAACTGTTTCTGGCAACACTGACCATAGAGACGCTACGGTCAGTATTCTGTGCCTCTACTCAAAGTGTCGTCGATCTTTTATCTTCCTTCTTGAAAATGCGACTCAGATCGCGAAATATTGAATTATTTCTATTCGTGTGGTAAGTGTTTACTGTCTCCTTCATAATTTGTATTTATCCGCCCTTCTGGCACCATTTCTGACCCTATTCCTGTGTTTATATATATATATAAAGAAACTAGTGGTTATGGCAATCAAGGCAACAAAGGAAACAACATGTTCTTTCCATGTGAATTTTAACTTTTTGAATCAAGTGACTTGAGTCGTCCTCCGTGGCCATGCAGTCTAAGTCGCTGTGCTTTGGAATCCGACTGTGAGATGGCATGGCATGAGTTAGAGTCTACCTGAGTTCAGTCTCTGGGTTCTCGGCCTGTGTATAGGACCGGTGGCAACCCACCATTGTGAGGAAATTGGGAAGCTATGAGTGAATAGCGTAACCCAATCTCTGAAATCTCCTAAACGGCTTAAGGTTTGACGTGTTGACCCGTCACACCAATACAAGTTGAAGATCTCCACACCTCTAGGTAGGATTGTGGGAGGGAGACTGGCAGTTAGGAAATCGGCCTAGGCCCTTGAAGGACTGTCGAGCCATGGGTTATTTATTATTATAAGTGACTTGGAATTTGTCACTTTTTCGGTTTATTGTGCCTATTTTTTTTGGCATTTGGTACATATTTCCCACATTATAAATGCCTTCTTGCATGCTTATTTGAACCAAAATAAATGCCTGATCTTCTAGGCTCTACTGATAACATCATCATTACCTGCTTCATTTTCATTCACAGTTGACTGGCTTGAAGTGTAGTAGCCACTTACTCGGTGCGTCAGTAACTCCCCTTGTGCTATGCCATTCATAACAAATATCTGAAATAAAAGAAGAATCAAATCATTTTTAAAAAGTCACCCAATTACCTCCATGACTTTTCTTGAGATAAATTTACAAGCAAGTCAATAATCTCAACTGTCTCCTATGCCAAAATAACCTCTTGGATGAGTTTATCAGTGGCAATCTTCATGGGTGAACCTGCATCCACCAAAAATTCAAGGCCGAGAGAATAACTTTACAAAATATACCTAGAAATAACCTAGTATGTACATTATTTTTTCAAATCACAGTATAAGTAAGCTACAAAATACATGGAATACTATCGCAGTCAAATTTCTTGGCAATTCTCAGTGTTAATACAACGTTCGCATTGCAAACTTTGATTTATATACAAAAAGAGCTCAGTTGATACCACTGCCAATTCTCTTTACTGATGTCAATACTTGAAAATTGCAGAGTACACACAACACGTAACACAAACCTATTTTACATAGAAAAACCTAGACTTGAAATTCAAAAAAGATGTATCTTCTACAGACTTCCCACGTAATATAATGACCTCCCATCAAGTGTTAACATATTCAATACAGAAAAAAAGGTGTAAATAGATAATATATAGGCAATAGTGCAATTTTGACTAATTTTTGTGTTATTGTTTTCTTTTCTTTCCATTGGTGAAAATTTCAGCGTAAAATGGCTACTTCTGCTGTATCCGATTTTTTTTCAATAAATAAATAAATAAAAAATGCATAAATTGTAGTTGAAAAAAGCTGCATTTTTGAAAAACACACAAAAAAAACCAACAGAAAAATGTTGGTTTTTTTGGCCAATTGCAACTAACTCATTTCACATGCCATTTCACTTGTGAGTTTTGAAACTAGCTAAATAATTTCACAATAGACAGGACCATAGTTTCTAGTTACTAATTTTGCCTTACATGTGTGTGTGTGCATACTCAATGATGTAGTGGTAAGGCTGTTGTCACCCTAACAAAATAGCCCTCAACAAAAGGGGGAAAACCTCAAATAAAGCTTTCAATCATAATAATAAAGATCATAAATTGCTGATTGATTTAGTTTATTTTAAGTTGTTTTCCTGTTACTTTTGGGTAATCACTAAGATGTCGATAAATGGTTGCAAGATGAGATGGATAAGGTGACAATCATAAACATGTATGGATGACACAAGACGAGCCACACAGAGAACAATACTGGCCGCGAGTCCAGATGCCAGTGGAAGAGAGGTTGGCCGTTGTGTGCTGTGATTTTCAAACTTTTAGATCCAAGGTATGACAGATATGATTACACTTCTGATCATAAAAATTCTAATGGAATATTGTGCTCTTATACATAATTACTGTAAAAAGCCTGTATAAATTAAATATTTATACAAATTAGATACTTATTTAAACTTAAGCACCCACCCAGGCATTATTTCCATAAACCACCACTAGTGTTAATCATTAGGTAGCAAAGTTATTGTACTGCAAGACCAGGCAGTACATTAAGATAATAGTCCGAGAGACCAGAGCACAGAAATGCTCAAAATATGTGCTGATGTTCTATCAAATCAACTTCAAAACCAATCCAAAATTTGTGTGCTTCATCTTATACATTCATGCTCCTACTACCCAAAAAATACACTAATACTTTACGATCTTGTATGTTTACAACAGTGAAATTCTAACACCAAACTGTGACAAATCTGCATCACTACAGTGTCCAGATGATAGGTATCCAAAGATATTATAAACTGATTCCTTAACGTTTTCATAAATTTATCTTTTTGAATTACAATACTCAAAGATCATTTACTATTACTCTTATTTCCGTCAAGGCTCCTTGATACTCCAGAAACATAAAAAGGCAATATTCTGCCCACCTATCTTGCAGAATTAGAAATGATTGTAGCGGAGACGTAACCCATGTGTTGTTCGTGTTTAAGAGCTTTCATCTTTACCTTCCAGACAAAGCAATTAAGGTTTGAATGGACCTATGCCCAACACCAGCACAGGCATTTTCGAAATTTTTCTTCTTTCAAAAAGACCGTTATGATATTCCAACTGAAAAATTATGCTTGCTTAGAATTTCTTCTACAGCCTTTACATGGACCTTCATGTGGTTGGCTGTTGCTGTTGTCTAGATAATAGTTTAGTAGACTTACGTAGCCATGAACTCATTGGCATGCGCAGCATTTTCGAAAGGGAGGGGTTACGTACACTTTCTTTGGTAGCCAGCCCTCATTTTGCAATCTTTTCCTACCTTTGACTTTCCTTTTCTTTGTAGGAATACTGGGCCTAAGGGGGAGTTATGACCCCAGACTGTGAAACTATTGTGCATTGTGAGGGAGGGAGGGATGTTTACACTTGAGCTGGGGGGATGGTCCTATGATATAAAATGGTATCAATGGGAGGATGCTTTGTGTAAATGTTCCTAAATGGGGGAAATACACCACTCAAAACACACATTTACCTTTAGTTCAAGCACTGTCCAGCAGGCAGTAGAAATGAAATCCCTATGGGGGTATTGTAGGGATGACCATGAGACAGAAAAAGGAATGGGAATGGGAGAGGGGGGTTAGTGAAGATGCAGGAGAATCAATCAGGTTTGGTTACGGTGATGTTGATATTTGAGGATGGGACAGAGGGTGTGGTGGGGCAAGGAAGACAAAGATGCCAGTGGACGAAAACAAGATGGAGATGGAGGAGGGGGAAGGATCTTCCTGGAGGGCAGAAATCTTTAGCTACCCCTCTGATATGGATTGAGAAAACTTGGGAGAGTTCAGCTTAATGCTGTGGCAGCACTTGTGAATTAACAACAAATCATTTCAATACAAATTCTTATTTCTATGTACCTATCATCTGGACACCAGGTATTTACCATTTCCCCTATACATAACTACATTCCCCAAATTAATTATACAATACAGTGTGAGGAATGTAAGCCAAATGAGACACAGTCATGCACTAATAAAGTGAGTAGAGATTAAAATCTGAAATAAAAAAAGTGAGTTTACTAAAATACTGCAGTATTTCCTGAAGATATAAAGAAAATCATGCAATCTTTAAGGCAGCAGAAAGTGAGATTTTCTTTGTAAAGAAACAACCATCACAACATCCAATTTTGTAAACTTGTGCATAACATTCAGAAGACCACGTTACGGCAGACACCTAAGCAGATAACTGGAGGGAACGCTCTTCTCACCTGCTGCTGGATACTGCTTCGTCTACTATTACTACGAATTCCCGAATCCTTGCGACTATTTATAGACAAATTAACACTCAACTGGTCCTCTGTTACGGGAACTTCTAGGTGACTGACAGTTTCCTCCCCAGTTTTATCTTTGTGTTCAAATATCTTTTTTGAAAGAGAAAAACAAATATATTTATTCCTAAAAATAAAGTATGTGTGTGTTTTAGGAATGGGAAAATTTAATTCACATGTTGACAAGATATTAAAAATGAAAAAAAATTGCAACATGTATGTTGACTTGTCCTCAGAATTTTCAATAACACCTCGGCCCTTCCTCACGGATGGAAGGAAAGAAGTCATGAAAGGGTTAAATCTTGGTGAAAATAGTTAACCTTTAGTGAGAGGAGCATCATGTGTGTATCTATCCTCTCCGAATAAAAAAACTTCTCAAACTGGTTGCAAAGTATATATATAAACCTAGCTCGAGAACCAATCGTCGCAGAGTTGAAATTGTTTATTTTTTCCCCTGGAATGATAGTTTTATTTTAAAGCATAATTGAAATTTATACTTTGTACCTCCCAATGATGAAAGTTAAAAGAATAAAATGGTATTTGGCATGCATCTGTGGCCACCACAACAGACGAAAGTGAATGAAATATGTAGTAGCATTTTATAGGTTTGTCGCGTGTTACTCACAAATCCAGAATATAGAAAAGGAAAGTTAAAAATGTACTTACGTATGTGAGTATAGTGCTCTTATTGTAGAACGACGTTTCAGAGATTGACTATCTCTTTCCTCAGGTTCGTATAAAAACTAAGTACTTGGCATAGTACTGCGTCAAAAATGTAATATGAGGATTGTGGTTAAGGGTTGGTTAGGGTACATTTAAAATATTAAGTTTTTGCTATTAGAAGTACGTAAAAACCAAGTCGTTCCCTAATAAAACTTGTACAGTAGACCTATTCACAGGTAAAAAAGTTTAAAAAGTTAAAATTCTAAAAAACCTGCATAAATCACAATGCAACCTGCAGGTTTGGCCTTTCCTACCCAACTGTGCTTATCTATCCACATGAAGGTCAATTCTCAACGAATATTTCCCCTCCCCTTAATTTTCTCGTTTCCCCTTATTACGTCACAAATCCAACGTGAATTCACGTTCCTCTCTTGCAGCTTGCATAACTTCCGGAGTGACGTGGAAACCGATATTGGGTTCAATCTTCCAGGCTTTATCCCATTTTTTGAGGAAATTGATCCACCCTTCTTCCAAATTTCCTTCGTCCCTATTAAGATTACTCTTCCCCCCCCTACAAATACTCGCTGTCTCATACACATTTCTTCCTAATTTCCTCCCCTCTTTTCTGATTACCTCTTTTTTTGCGATTCTATGCCCACTTTCCAAAATATGTTCTGAGAGACCCGTTTTGGGAACTTTTTCCCTTATGTCCTTTTCATGCTCGCTCCATCTTTTACCCATATTTCGGCCCGTCTGTCCTATGTACTCCTTCCCGCATTGGCATTCTATTCGATAAACCCCCTTCTGTTTTTCCGGTATTTCCCTAGTTGTCTTTCCTTTCTTATAATCGGTGAAGTATTTTTCTACATTCTTTGGTGCTTTCATCCCGCAAACGATTCCAAAATCTCTCGTTATTTTTCCGATTTTTTCCGATACGGATTGATGGTAAGGGATGCCAACGTACTTTACCCTCCTATTTTCGATTTTTTCCCCTTCTTTTTGATCCCCTTCTTTCCTAATAATTTTCCGTGCTCTCTCCGCTATCTTATCCATTTCTCTATTTGTGTATCCATTTTTTAATCCTGTTTTTCTTATCCACCGAATTTCGTTGTCTTTTTCTTTTTCATTATTGCATAGTCTACCGGCCCTAATAAAAAAGTTGAGGAATACGTTTTTCTTTGTTATTTCGGGGTGCGCCGATTCCTTGTTAATATATAAGTTCCCCGATAGGGGTTTATGATGTACCCCTGTTCTAATCCTATTCCCTTCTTTCAAGATACTAAGATCCAGGAAATTGATTTTTCCATCGCTTAAGTTTTCCCTAGTGAAGTTTATTCTTTCGTCTTGTTTTTCTAATTCTTCAAAAACCTTGTTCAGTGCTACCCCCTTTCCTATAATCAAGATATCATCAACGTATCTCCCATAATATTTAATACCCATTCCTGTTTTTTCCAAAGCTGCCTTCTCAATGAAGTGCATAAAAATGCTCGCTACTATACCCGAAATGGGGTTTCCCATCGCCAAGCCTTCTTTTTGTCTATAAATACTGTCATTGACATAGAAAAAGTTATATTCCGTTACAAGGTTATACCATCGTACATATTCCCAAGCAGTTAGGATGTCTATTCCTTTTTCTAACAGCCACCTTAGTAAACAATCTCCCGCCCGCCCCCTCGGTACACTTGGGTATAAGTTAACAACATCAAAACTACTTATTGTATCCTCGTCATCAATTTCCAGATTTTCTATACATTCTTTAACTTCTACGGCATTCCTAACGCTATATTGGGTGTTCTCATTTACCTTCCTTATTCTTTTTACCAGCAATTTTGCTAGCCCATATCCAGGATGTTCGTATGTTGGTATAATAGGTCTAAGTGGTATGCCTTGTTTGTGTGTCTTAGGTATTCCAAAAGCAATTGGTATGTTGCCAACTTTAATTTCCTTAATAAGGATTTTCTTTTCGCTTGTGCCCAATGTAATGCTTGTCTCTACCCCTTTTTTGATCTCTCTTCTAATCTTATTAATAGGGTCTTTCTCTATTTTCTCAAAATCGTTACCTTTAAAGCTATCTTCTAATTTTTGGTGATATTCCTCTCTGTCCATGATAACCATCTTGTTTTCTTTATCAGACCTAATTAGAAATACGTTATTCGCCTTCACCCATTTTCTTACATTTTTTAAATCGCGTCTTAGGTTTTCGTTTACTTTCTCTTTCCATGTTCTATCTCCCCCTTTCATGTTCGTTTCCTTTTTAATTTCTTTTTGCAAGTGTTGTTCTACAATATTACGTATCCTTTGTCTAACCTCAGTTTTATCCTCCCTTTCGTCAATAGTTGTTACGATCGTTTCTGCTGCTATTATGAATTCCTCTTTTTCAAGTTTCTCTACCCCTATTGCAAATTTCTGCCCCTTGTTCATAATCCTAATCAACTCTTTAGGTGGTTCGTGGGTGGTTAAATTTAAAATGTTCTCATTATTTCCCCACTCCTCTGTTTTTTGTTTCTTATTCTCTAGATTATCCTTCCTATTCAATTTTAATTTCATCAATTTCCTCTCTATAGTATTACTATCCCTAAATTTGGCTTTATCCACAGCTCTAAAGTGTCTCTCTTCAATGCGGTTCCACGTCACTTCGTCTAGTTCCCCACTAACTTCCAAATGTAATCTATAGCATTCTTTATTAAGACGTTCGACTTGTCCATGTGCCTCCCTAATACATTTCCCTAGTATTTTAAACTGTATTTCTTGTTTTTGTTCAATCATGCCTACACTCAACGGTTTATACCCCCATTTTAAAAAGTTTGGTAAAACCCCCATTTTCCTGCATTGTTTTAAAAATCTAATCCTGATTAAACCCTTATTCAACTTAATCCTCTTATTTTCTAGTGCACGCACTTTTCTCCCCGTATCGGAGATCAATAGCATTTTATAGGTTTGTCGCGTGTTACTCACAAATCCAGAATATAGAAAAGGAAAGTTAAAAATGTACTTACGTATGTGAGTATAGTGCTCTTATTGTAGAACGACGTTTCAGAGATTGACTATCTCTTTCCTCAGGTTCGTATAAAAACTAAGTACTTGGCATAGTACTGCGTCAAAAATGTAATATGAGGATTGTGGTTAAGGGTTGGTTAGGGTACATTTAAAATATTAAGTTTTTGCTATTAGAAGTACGTAAAAACCAAGTCGTTCCCTAATAAAACTTGTACAGTAGACCTATTCACAGGTAAAAAAGTTTAAAAAGTTAAAATTCTAAAAAACCTGCATAAATCACAATGCAACCTGCAGGTTTGGCCTTTCCTACCCAACTGTGCTTATCTATCCACATGAAGGTCAATTCTCAACGAATATTTCCCCTCCCCTTAATTTTCTCGTTTCCCCTTATTACGTCACAAATCCAACGTGAATTCACGTTCCTCTCTTGCAGCTTGCATAACTTCCGGAGTGACGTGGAAACCGATATTGGGTTCAATCTTCCAGGCTTTATCCCATTTTTTGAGGAAATTGATCCACCCTTCTTCCAAATTTCCTTCGTCCCTATTAAGATTACTCTTCCCCCCCCTACAAATACTCGCTGTCTCATACACATTTCTTCCTAATTTCCTCCCCTCTTTTCTGATTACCTCTTTTTTTGCGATTCTATGCCCACTTTCCAAAATATGTTCTGAGAGACCCGTTTTGGGAACTTTTTCCCTTATGTCCTTTTCATGCTCGCTCCATCTTTTACCCATATTTCGGCCCGTCTGTCCTATGTACTCCTTCCCGCATTGGCATTCTATTCGATAAACCCCCTTCTGTTTTTCCGGTATTTCCCTAGTTGTCTTTCCTTTCTTATAATCGGTGAAGTATTTTTCTACATTCTTTGGTGCTTTCATCCCGCAAACGATTCCAAAATCTCTCGTTATTTTTCCGATTTTTTCCGATACGGATTGATGGTAAGGGATGCCAACGTACTTTACCCTCCTATTTTCGATTTTTTCCCCTTCTTTTTGATCCCCTTCTTTCCTAATAATTTTCCGTGCTCTCTCCGCTATCTTATCCATTTCTCTATTTGTGTATCCATTTTTTAATCCTGTTTTTCTTATCCACCGAATTTCGTTGTCTTTTTCTTTTTCATTATTGCATAGTCTACCGGCCCTAATAAAAAAGTTGAGGAATACGTTTTTCTTTGTTATTTCGGGGTGCGCCGATTCCTTGTTAATATATAAGTTCCCCGATAGGGGTTTATGATGTACCCCTGTTCTAATCCTATTCCCTTCTTTCAAGATACTAAGATCCAGGAAATTGATTTTTCCATCGCTTAAGTTTTCCCTAGTGAAGTTTATTCTTTCGTCTTGTTTTTCTAATTCTTCAAAAACCTTGTTCAGTGCTACCCCCTTTCCTATAATCAAGATATCATCAACGTATCTCCCATAATATTTAATACCCATTCCTGTTTTTTCCAAAGCTGCCTTCTCAATGAAGTGCATAAAAATGCTCGCTACTATACCCGAAATGGGGTTTCCCATCGCCAAGCCTTCTTTTTGTCTATAAATACTGTCATTGACATAGAAAAAGTTATATTCCGTTACAAGGTTATACCATCGTACATATTCCCAAGCAGTTAGGATGTCTATTCCTTTTTCTAACAGCCACCTTAGTAAACAATCTCCCGCCCGCCCCCTCGGTACACTTGGGTATAAGTTAACAACATCAAAACTACTTATTGTATCCTCGTCATCAATTTCCAGATTTTCTATACATTCTTTAACTTCTACGGCATTCCTAACGCTATATTGGGTGTTCTCATTTACCTTCCTTATTCTTTTTACCAGCAATTTTGCTAGCCCATATCCAGGATGTTCGTATGTTGGTATAATAGGTCTAAGTGGTATGCCTTGTTTGTGTGTCTTAGGTATTCCAAAAGCAATTGGTATGTTGCCAACTTTAATTTCCTTAATAAGGATTTTCTTTTCGCTTGTGCCCAATGTAATGCTTGTCTCTACCCCTTTTTTGATCTCTCTTCTAATCTTATTAATAGGGTCTTTCTCTATTTTCTCAAAATCGTTACCTTTAAAGCTATCTTCTAATTTTTGGTGATATTCCTCTCTGTCCATGATAACCATCTTGTTTTCTTTATCAGACCTAATTAGAAATACGTTATTCGCCTTCACCCATTTTCTTACATTTTTTAAATCGCGTCTTAGGTTTTCGTTTACTTTCTCTTTCCATGTTCTATCTCCCCCTTTCATGTTCGTTTCCTTTTTAATTTCTTTTTGCAAGTGTTGTTCTACAATATTACGTATCCTTTGTCTAACCTCAGTTTTATCCTCCCTTTCGTCAATAGTTGTTACGATCGTTTCTGCTGCTATTATGAATTCCTCTTTTTCAAGTTTCTCTACCCCTATTGCAAATTTCTGCCCCTTGTTCATAATCCTAATCAACTCTTTAGGTGGTTCGTGGGTGGTTAAATTTAAAATGTTCTCATTATTTCCCCACTCCTCTGTTTTTTGTTTCTTATTCTCTAGATTATCCTTCCTATTCAATTTTAATTTCATCAATTTCCTCTCTATAGTATTACTATCCCTAAATTTGGCTTTATCCACAGCTCTAAAGTGTCTCTCTTCAATGCGGTTCCACGTCACTTCGTCTAGTTCCCCACTAACTTCCAAATGTAATCTATAGCATTCTTTATTAAGACGTTCGACTTGTCCATGTGCCTCCCTAATACATTTCCCTAGTATTTTAAACTGTATTTCTTGTTTTTGTTCAATCATGCCTACACTCAACGGTTTATACCCCCATTTTAAAAAGTTTGGTAAAACCCCCATTTTCCTGCATTGTTTTAAAAATCTAATCCTGATTAAACCCTTATTCAACTTAATCCTCTTATTTTCTAGTGCACGCACTTTTCTCCCCGTATCGGAGATCAATAGCATTTTATAGGTTTGTCGCGTGTTACTCACAAATCCAGAATATAGAAAAGGAAAGTTAAAAATGTACTTACGTATGTGAGTATAGTGCTCTTATTGTAGAACGACGTTTCAGAGATTGACTATCTCTTTCCTCAGGTTCGTATAAAAACTAAGTACTTGGCATAGTACTGCGTCAAAAATGTAATATGAGGATTGTGGTTAAGGGTTGGTTAGGGTACATTTAAAATATTAAGTTTTTGCTATTAGAAGTACGTAAAAACCAAGTCGTTCCCTAATAAAACTTGTACAGTAGACCTATTCACAGGTAAAAAAGTTTAAAAAGTTAAAATTCTAAAAAACCTGCATAAATCACAATGCAACCTGCAGGTTTGGCCTTTCCTACCCAACTGTGCTTATCTATCCACATGAAGGTCAATTCTCAACGAATATTTCCCCTCCCCTTAATTTTCTCGTTTCCCCTTATTACGTCACAAATCCAACGTGAATTCACGTTCCTCTCTTGCAGCTTGCATAACTTCCGGAGTGACGTGGAAACCGATATTGGGTTCAATCTTCCAGGCTTTATCCCATTTTTTGAGGAAATTGATCCACCCTTCTTCCAAATTTCCTTCGTCCCTATTAAGATTACTCTTCCCCCCCCTACAAATACTCGCTGTCTCATACACATTTCTTCCTAATTTCCTCCCCTCTTTTCTGATTACCTCTTTTTTTGCGATTCTATGCCCACTTTCCAAAATATGTTCTGAGAGACCCGTTTTGGGAACTTTTTCCCTTATGTCCTTTTCATGCTCGCTCCATCTTTTACCCATATTTCGGCCCGTCTGTCCTATGTACTCCTTCCCGCATTGGCATTCTATTCGATAAACCCCCTTCTGTTTTTCCGGTATTTCCCTAGTTGTCTTTCCTTTCTTATAATCGGTGAAGTATTTTTCTACATTCTTTGGTGCTTTCATCCCGCAAACGATTCCAAAATCTCTCGTTATTTTTCCGATTTTTTCCGATACGGATTGATGGTAAGGGATGCCAACGTACTTTACCCTCCTATTTTCGATTTTTTCCCCTTCTTTTTGATCCCCTTCTTTCCTAATAATTTTCCGTGCTCTCTCCGCTATCTTATCCATTTCTCTATTTGTGTATCCATTTTTTAATCCTGTTTTTCTTATCCACCGAATTTCGTTGTCTTTTTCTTTTTCATTATTGCATAGTCTACCGGCCCTAATAAAAAAGTTGAGGAATACGTTTTTCTTTGTTATTTCGGGGTGCGCCGATTCCTTGTTAATATATAAGTTCCCCGATAGGGGTTTATGATGTACCCCTGTTCTAATCCTATTCCCTTCTTTCAAGATACTAAGATCCAGGAAATTGATTTTTCCATCGCTTAAGTTTTCCCTAGTGAAGTTTATTCTTTCGTCTTGTTTTTCTAATTCTTCAAAAACCTTGTTCAGTGCTACCCCCTTTCCTATAATCAAGATATCATCAACGTATCTCCCATAATATTTAATACCCATTCCTGTTTTTTCCAAAGCTGCCTTCTCAATGAAGTGCATAAAAATGCTCGCTACTATACCCGAAATGGGGTTTCCCATCGCCAAGCCTTCTTTTTGTCTATAAATACTGTCATTGACATAGAAAAAGTTATATTCCGTTACAAGGTTATACCATCGTACATATTCCCAAGCAGTTAGGATGTCTATTCCTTTTTCTAACAGCCACCTTAGTAAACAATCTCCCGCCCGCCCCCTCGGTACACTTGGGTATAAGTTAACAACATCAAAACTACTTATTGTATCCTCGTCATCAATTTCCAGATTTTCTATACATTCTTTAACTTCTACGGCATTCCTAACGCTATATTGGGTGTTCTCATTTACCTTCCTTATTCTTTTTACCAGCAATTTTGCTAGCCCATATCCAGGATGTTCGTATGTTGGTATAATAGGTCTAAGTGGTATGCCTTGTTTGTGTGTCTTAGGTATTCCAAAAGCAATTGGTATGTTGCCAACTTTAATTTCCTTAATAAGGATTTTCTTTTCGCTTGTGCCCAATGTAATGCTTGTCTCTACCCCTTTTTTGATCTCTCTTCTAATCTTATTAATAGGGTCTTTCTCTATTTTCTCAAAATCGTTACCTTTAAAGCTATCTTCTAATTTTTGGTGATATTCCTCTCTGTCCATGATAACCATCTTGTTTTCTTTATCAGACCTAATTAGAAATACGTTATTCGCCTTCACCCATTTTCTTACATTTTTTAAATCGCGTCTTAGGTTTTCGTTTACTTTCTCTTTCCATGTTCTATCTCCCCCTTTCATGTTCGTTTCCTTTTTAATTTCTTTTTGCAAGTGTTGTTCTACAATATTACGTATCCTTTGTCTAACCTCAGTTTTATCCTCCCTTTCGTCAATAGTTGTTACGATCGTTTCTGCTGCTATTATGAATTCCTCTTTTTCAAGTTTCTCTACCCCTATTGCAAATTTCTGCCCCTTGTTCATAATCCTAATCAACTCTTTAGGTGGTTCGTGGGTGGTTAAATTTAAAATGTTCTCATTATTTCCCCACTCCTCTGTTTTTTGTTTCTTATTCTCTAGATTATCCTTCCTATTCAATTTTAATTTCATCAATTTCCTCTCTATAGTATTACTATCCCTAAATTTGGCTTTATCCACAGCTCTAAAGTGTCTCTCTTCAATGCGGTTCCACGTCACTTCGTCTAGTTCCCCACTAACTTCCAAATGTAATCTATAGCATTCTTTATTAAGACGTTCGACTTGTCCATGTGCCTCCCTAATACATTTCCCTAGTATTTTAAACTGTATTTCTTGTTTTTGTTCAATCATGCCTACACTCAACGGTTTATACCCCCATTTTAAAAAGTTTGGTAAAACCCCCATTTTCCTGCATTGTTTTAAAAATCTAATCCTGATTAAACCCTTATTCAACTTAATCCTCTTATTTTCTAGTGCACGCACTTTTCTCCCCGTATCGGAGATCAATAGCATTTTATAGGTTTGTCGCGTGTTACTCACAAATCCAGAATATAGAAAAGGAAAGTTAAAAATGTACTTACGTATGTGAGTATAGTGCTCTTATTGTAGAACGACGTTTCAGAGATTGACTATCTCTTTCCTCAGGTTCGTATAAAAACTAAGTACTTGGCATAGTACTGCGTCAAAAATGTAATATGAGGATTGTGGTTAAGGGTTGGTTAGGGTACATTTAAAATATTAAGTTTTTGCTATTAGAAGTACGTAAAAACCAAGTCGTTCCCTAATAAAACTTGTACAGTAGACCTATTCACAGGTAAAAAAGTTTAAAAAGTTAAAATTCTAAAAAACCTGCATAAATCACAATGCAACCTGCAGGTTTGGCCTTTCCTACCCAACTGTGCTTATCTATCCACATGAAGGTCAATTCTCAACGAATATTTCCCCTCCCCTTAATTTTCTCGTTTCCCCTTATTACGTCACAAATCCAACGTGAATTCACGTTCCTCTCTTGCAGCTTGCATAACTTCCGGAGTGACGTGGAAACCGATATTGGGTTCAATCTTCCAGGCTTTATCCCATTTTTTGAGGAAATTGATCCACCCTTCTTCCAAATTTCCTTCGTCCCTATTAAGATTACTCTTCCCCCCCCTACAAATACTCGCTGTCTCATACACATTTCTTCCTAATTTCCTCCCCTCTTTTCTGATTACCTCTTTTTTTGCGATTCTATGCCCACTTTCCAAAATATGTTCTGAGAGACCCGTTTTGGGAACTTTTTCCCTTATGTCCTTTTCATGCTCGCTCCATCTTTTACCCATATTTCGGCCCGTCTGTCCTATGTACTCCTTCCCGCATTGGCATTCTATTCGATAAACCCCCTTCTGTTTTTCCGGTATTTCCCTAGTTGTCTTTCCTTTCTTATAATCGGTGAAGTATTTTTCTACATTCTTTGGTGCTTTCATCCCGCAAACGATTCCAAAATCTCTCGTTATTTTTCCGATTTTTTCCGATACGGATTGATGGTAAGGGATGCCAACGTACTTTACCCTCCTATTTTCGATTTTTTCCCCTTCTTTTTGATCCCCTTCTTTCCTAATAATTTTCCGTGCTCTCTCCGCTATCTTATCCATTTCTCTATTTGTGTATCCATTTTTTAATCCTGTTTTTCTTATCCACCGAATTTCGTTGTCTTTTTCTTTTTCATTATTGCATAGTCTACCGGCCCTAATAAAAAAGTTGAGGAATACGTTTTTCTTTGTTATTTCGGGGTGCGCCGATTCCTTGTTAATATATAAGTTCCCCGATAGGGGTTTATGATGTACCCCTGTTCTAATCCTATTCCCTTCTTTCAAGATACTAAGATCCAGGAAATTGATTTTTCCATCGCTTAAGTTTTCCCTAGTGAAGTTTATTCTTTCGTCTTGTTTTTCTAATTCTTCAAAAACCTTGTTCAGTGCTACCCCCTTTCCTATAATCAAGATATCATCAACGTATCTCCCATAATATTTAATACCCATTCCTGTTTTTTCCAAAGCTGCCTTCTCAATGAAGTGCATAAAAATGCTCGCTACTATACCCGAAATGGGGTTTCCCATCGCCAAGCCTTCTTTTTGTCTATAAATACTGTCATTGACATAGAAAAAGTTATATTCCGTTACAAGGTTATACCATCGTACATATTCCCAAGCAGTTAGGATGTCTATTCCTTTTTCTAACAGCCACCTTAGTAAACAATCTCCCGCCCGCCCCCTCGGTACACTTGGGTATAAGTTAACAACATCAAAACTACTTATTGTATCCTCGTCATCAATTTCCAGATTTTCTATACATTCTTTAACTTCTACGGCATTCCTAACGCTATATTGGGTGTTCTCATTTACCTTCCTTATTCTTTTTACCAGCAATTTTGCTAGCCCATATCCAGGATGTTCGTATGTTGGTATAATAGGTCTAAGTGGTATGCCTTGTTTGTGTGTCTTAGGTATTCCAAAAGCAATTGGTATGTTGCCAACTTTAATTTCCTTAATAAGGATTTTCTTTTCGCTTGTGCCCAATGTAATGCTTGTCTCTACCCCTTTTTTGATCTCTCTTCTAATCTTATTAATAGGGTCTTTCTCTATTTTCTCAAAATCGTTACCTTTAAAGCTATCTTCTAATTTTTGGTGATATTCCTCTCTGTCCATGATAACCATCTTGTTTTCTTTATCAGACCTAATTAGAAATACGTTATTCGCCTTCACCCATTTTCTTACATTTTTTAAATCGCGTCTTAGGTTTTCGTTTACTTTCTCTTTCCATGTTCTATCTCCCCCTTTCATGTTCGTTTCCTTTTTAATTTCTTTTTGCAAGTGTTGTTCTACAATATTACGTATCCTTTGTCTAACCTCAGTTTTATCCTCCCTTTCGTCAATAGTTGTTACGATCGTTTCTGCTGCTATTATGAATTCCTCTTTTTCAAGTTTCTCTACCCCTATTGCAAATTTCTGCCCCTTGTTCATAATCCTAATCAACTCTTTAGGTGGTTCGTGGGTGGTTAAATTTAAAATGTTCTCATTATTTCCCCACTCCTCTGTTTTTTGTTTCTTATTCTCTAGATTATCCTTCCTATTCAATTTTAATTTCATCAATTTCCTCTCTATAGTATTACTATCCCTAAATTTGGCTTTATCCACAGCTCTAAAGTGTCTCTCTTCAATGCGGTTCCACGTCACTTCGTCTAGTTCCCCACTAACTTCCAAATGTAATCTATAGCATTCTTTATTAAGACGTTCGACTTGTCCATGTGCCTCCCTAATACATTTCCCTAGTATTTTAAACTGTATTTCTTGTTTTTGTTCAATCATGCCTACACTCAACGGTTTATACCCCCATTTTAAAAAGTTTGGTAAAACCCCCATTTTCCTGCATTGTTTTAAAAATCTAATCCTGATTAAACCCTTATTCAACTTAATCCTCTTATTTTCTAGTGCACGCACTTTTCTCCCCGTATCGGAGATCAATATGCCAAGTACTTAGTTTTTATACGAACCTGAGGAAAGAGATAGTCAATCTCTGAAACGTCGTTCTACAATAAGAGCACTATACTCACATACGTAAGTACATTTTTAACTTTCCTTTTCTATATTCTGGATTTGTGAGTAACACGCGACAAACCTATAAAATGCTATTGATCTCCGATACGGGGAGAAAAGTGCGTGCACTAGAAAATAAGAGGATTAAGTTGAATAAGGGTTTAATCAGGATTAGATTTTTAAAACAATGCAGGAAAATGGGGGTTTTACCAAACTTTTTAAAATGGGGGTATAAACCGTTGAGTGTAGGCATGATTGAACAAAAACAAGAAATACAGTTTAAAATACTAGGGAAATGTATTAGGGAGGCACATGGACAAGTCGAACGTCTTAATAAAGAATGCTATAGATTACATTTGGAAGTTAGTGGGGAACTAGACGAAGTGACGTGGAACCGCATTGAAGAGAGACACTTTAGAGCTGTGGATAAAGCCAAATTTAGGGATAGTAATACTATAGAGAGGAAATTGATGAAATTAAAATTGAATAGGAAGGATAATCTAGAGAATAAGAAACAAAAAACAGAGGAGTGGGGAAATAATGAGAACATTTTAAATTTAACCACCCACGAACCACCTAAAGAGTTGATTAGGATTATGAACAAGGGGCAGAAATTTGCAATAGGGGTAGAGAAACTTGAAAAAGAGGAATTCATAATAGCAGCAGAAACGATCGTAACAACTATTGACGAAAGGGAGGATAAAACTGAGGTTAGACAAAGGATACGTAATATTGTAGAACAACACTTGCAAAAAGAAATCAAAAAGGAAACGAACATGAAAGGGGGAGATAGAACATGGAAAGAGAAAGTAAACGAAAACCTAAGACGCGATTTAAAAAATGTAAGAAAATGGGTGAAGGCGAATAACGTATTTCTAATTAGGTCTGATAAAGAAAACAAGATGGTTATCATGGACAGAGAGGAATATCACCAAAAATTAGAAGATAGCTTTAAAGGTAACGATTTTGAGAAAATAGAGAAAGACCCTATTAATAAGATTAGAAGAGAGATCAAAAAAGGGGTAGAGACAAGCATTACATTGGGCACAAGCGAAAAGAAAATCCTTATTAAGGAAATTAAAGTTGGCAACATACCAATTGCTTTTGGAATACCTAAGACACACAAACAAGGCATACCACTTAGACCTATTATACCAACATACGAACATCCTGGATATGGGCTAGCAAAATTGCTGGTAAAAAGAATAAGGAAGGTAAATGAGAACACCCAATATAGCGTTAGGAATGCCGTAGAAGTTAAAGAATGTATAGAAAATCTGGAAATTGATGACGAGGATACAATAAGTAGTTTTGATGTTGTTAACTTATACCCAAGTGTACCGAGGGGGCGGGCGGGAGATTGTTTACTAAGGTGGCTGTTAGAAAAAGGAATAGACATCCTAACTGCTTGGGAATATGTACGATGGTATAACCTTGTAACGGAATATAACTTTTTCTATGTCAATGACAGTATTTATAGACAAAAAGAAGGCTTGGCGATGGGAAACCCCATTTCGGGTATAGTAGCGAGCATTTTTATGCACTTCATTGAGAAGGCAGCTTTGGAAAAAACAGGAATGGGTATTAAATATTATGGGAGATACGTTGATGATATCTTGATTATAGGAAAGGGGGTAGCACTGAACAAGGTTTTTGAAGAATTAGAAAAACAAGACGAAAGAATAAACTTCACTAGGGAAAACTTAAGCGATGGAAAAATCAATTTCCTGGATCTTAGTATCTTGAAAGAAGGGAATAGGATTAGAACAGGGGTACATCATAAACCCCTATCGGGGAACTTATATATTAACAAGGAATCGGCGCACCCCGAAATAACAAAGAAAAACGTATTCCTCAACTTTTTTATTAGGGCCGGTAGACTATGCAATAATGAAAAAGAAAAAGACAACGAAATTCGGTGGATAAGAAAAACAGGATTAAAAAATGGATACACAAATAGAGAAATGGATAAGATAGCGGAGAGAGCACGGAAAATTATTAGGAAAGAAGGGGATCAAAAAGAAGGGGAAAAAATCGAAAATAGGAGGGTAAAGTACGTTGGCATCCCTTACCATCAATCCGTATCGGAAAAAATCGGAAAAATAACGAGAGATTTTGGAATCGTTTGCGGGATGAAAGCACCAAAGAATGTAGAAAAATACTTCACCGATTATAAGAAAGGAAAGACAACTAGGGAAATACCGGAAAAACAGAAGGGGGTTTATCGAATAGAATGCCAATGCGGGAAGGAGTACATAGGACAGACGGGCCGAAATATGGGTAAAAGATGGAGCGAGCATGAAAAGGACATAAGGGAAAAAGTTCCCAAAACGGGTCTCTCAGAACATATTTTGGAAAGTGGGCATAGAATCGCAAAAAAAGAGGTAATCAGAAAAGAGGGGAGGAAATTAGGAAGAAATGTGTATGAGACAGCGAGTATTTGTAGGGGGGGGAAGAGTAATCTTAATAGGGACGAAGGAAATTTGGAAGAAGGGTGGATCAATTTCCTCAAAAAATGGGATAAAGCCTGGAAGATTGAACCCAATATCGGTTTCCACGTCACTCCGGAAGTTATGCAAGCTGCAAGAGAGGAACGTGAATTCACGTTGGATTTGTGACGTAATAAGGGGAAACGAGAAAATTAAGGGGAGGGGAAATATTCGTTGAGAATTGACCTTCATGTGGATAGATAAGCACAGTTGGGTAGGAAAGGCCAAACCTGCAGGTTGCATTGTGATTTATGCAGGTTTTTTAGAATTTTAACTTTTTAAACTTTTTTACCTGTGAATAGGTCTACTGTACAAGTTTTATTAGGGAACGACTTGGTTTTTACGTACTTCTAATAGCAAAAACTTAATATTTTAAATGTACCCTAACCAACCCTTAACCACAATCCTCATATTACATTTTTGACGCAGTACTATGCCAAGTACTTAGTTTTTATACGAACCTGAGGAAAGAGATAGTCAATCTCTGAAACGTCGTTCTACAATAAGAGCACTATACTCACATACGTAAGTACATTTTTAACTTTCCTTTTCTATATTCTGGATTTGTGAGTAACACGCGACAAACCTATAAAATGCTATTGATCTCCGATACGGGGAGAAAAGTGCGTGCACTAGAAAATAAGAGGATTAAGTTGAATAAGGGTTTAATCAGGATTAGATTTTTAAAACAATGCAGGAAAATGGGGGTTTTACCAAACTTTTTAAAATGGGGGTATAAACCGTTGAGTGTAGGCATGATTGAACAAAAACAAGAAATACAGTTTAAAATACTAGGGAAATGTATTAGGGAGGCACATGGACAAGTCGAACGTCTTAATAAAGAATGCTATAGATTACATTTGGAAGTTAGTGGGGAACTAGACGAAGTGACGTGGAACCGCATTGAAGAGAGACACTTTAGAGCTGTGGATAAAGCCAAATTTAGGGATAGTAATACTATAGAGAGGAAATTGATGAAATTAAAATTGAATAGGAAGGATAATCTAGAGAATAAGAAACAAAAAACAGAGGAGTGGGGAAATAATGAGAACATTTTAAATTTAACCACCCACGAACCACCTAAAGAGTTGATTAGGATTATGAACAAGGGGCAGAAATTTGCAATAGGGGTAGAGAAACTTGAAAAAGAGGAATTCATAATAGCAGCAGAAACGATCGTAACAACTATTGACGAAAGGGAGGATAAAACTGAGGTTAGACAAAGGATACGTAATATTGTAGAACAACACTTGCAAAAAGAAATTAAAAAGGAAACGAACATGAAAGGGGGAGATAGAACATGGAAAGAGAAAGTAAACGAAAACCTAAGACGCGATTTAAAAAATGTAAGAAAATGGGTGAAGGCGAATAACGTATTTCTAATTAGGTCTGATAAAGAAAACAAGATGGTTATCATGGACAGAGAGGAATATCACCAAAAATTAGAAGATAGCTTTAAAGGTAACGATTTTGAGAAAATAGAGAAAGACCCTATTAATAAGATTAGAAGAGAGATCAAAAAAGGGGTAGAGACAAGCATTACATTGGGCACAAGCGAAAAGAAAATCCTTATTAAGGAAATTAAAGTTGGCAACATACCAATTGCTTTTGGAATACCTAAGACACACAAACAAGGCATACCACTTAGACCTATTATACCAACATACGAACATCCTGGATATGGGCTAGCAAAATTGCTGGTAAAAAGAATAAGGAAGGTAAATGAGAACACCCAATATAGCGTTAGGAATGCCGTAGAAGTTAAAGAATGTATAGAAAATCTGGAAATTGATGACGAGGATACAATAAGTAGTTTTGATGTTGTTAACTTATACCCAAGTGTACCGAGGGGGCGGGCGGGAGATTGTTTACTAAGGTGGCTGTTAGAAAAAGGAATAGACATCCTAACTGCTTGGGAATATGTACGATGGTATAACCTTGTAACGGAATATAACTTTTTCTATGTCAATGACAGTATTTATAGACAAAAAGAAGGCTTGGCGATGGGAAACCCCATTTCGGGTATAGTAGCGAGCATTTTTATGCACTTCATTGAGAAGGCAGCTTTGGAAAAAACAGGAATGGGTATTAAATATTATGGGAGATACGTTGATGATATCTTGATTATAGGAAAGGGGGTAGCACTGAACAAGGTTTTTGAAGAATTAGAAAAACAAGACGAAAGAATAAACTTCACTAGGGAAAACTTAAGCGATGGAAAAATCAATTTCCTGGATCTTAGTATCTTGAAAGAAGGGAATAGGATTAGAACAGGGGTACATCATAAACCCCTATCGGGGAACTTATATATTAACAAGGAATCGGCGCACCCCGAAATAACAAAGAAAAACGTATTCCTCAACTTTTTTATTAGGGCCGGTAGACTATGCAATAATGAAAAAGAAAAAGACAACGAAATTCGGTGGATAAGAAAAACAGGATTAAAAAATGGATACACAAATAGAGAAATGGATAAGATAGCGGAGAGAGCACGGAAAATTATTAGGAAAGAAGGGGATCAAAAAGAAGGGGAAAAAATCGAAAATAGGAGGGTAAAGTACGTTGGCATCCCTTACCATCAATCCGTATCGGAAAAAATCGGAAAAATAACGAGAGATTTTGGAATCGTTTGCGGGATGAAAGCACCAAAGAATGTAGAAAAATACTTCACCGATTATAAGAAAGGAAAGACAACTAGGGAAATACCGGAAAAACAGAAGGGGGTTTATCGAATAGAATGCCAATGCGGGAAGGAGTACATAGGACAGACGGGCCGAAATATGGGTAAAAGATGGAGCGAGCATGAAAAGGACATAAGGGAAAAAGTTCCCAAAACGGGTCTCTCAGAACATATTTTGGAAAGTGGGCATAGAATCGCAAAAAAAGAGGTAATCAGAAAAGAGGGGAGGAAATTAGGAAGAAATGTGTATGAGACAGCGAGTATTTGTAGGGGGGGGAAGAGTAATCTTAATAGGGACGAAGGAAATTTGGAAGAAGGGTGGATCAATTTCCTCAAAAAATGGGATAAAGCCTGGAAGATTGAACCCAATATCGGTTTCCACGTCACTCCGGAAGTTATGCAAGCTGCAAGAGAGGAACGTGAATTCACGTTGGATTTGTGACGTAATAAGGGGAAACGAGAAAATTAAGGGGAGGGGAAATATTCGTTGAGAATTGACCTTCATGTGGATAGATAAGCACAGTTGGGTAGGAAAGGCCAAACCTGCAGGTTGCATTGTGATTTATGCAGGTTTTTTAGAATTTTAACTTTTTAAACTTTTTTACCTGTGAATAGGTCTACTGTACAAGTTTTATTAGGGAACGACTTGGTTTTTACGTACTTCTAATAGCAAAAACTTAATATTTTAAATGTACCCTAACCAACCCTTAACCACAATCCTCATATTACATTTTTGACGCAGTACTATGCCAAGTACTTAGTTTTTATACGAACCTGAGGAAAGAGATAGTCAATCTCTGAAACGTCGTTCTACAATAAGAGCACTATACTCACATACGTAAGTACATTTTTAACTTTCCTTTTCTATATTCTGGATTTGTGAGTAACACGCGACAAACCTATAAAATGCTATTGATCTCCGATACGGGGAGAAAAGTGCGTGCACTAGAAAATAAGAGGATTAAGTTGAATAAGGGTTTAATCAGGATTAGATTTTTAAAACAATGCAGGAAAATGGGGGTTTTACCAAACTTTTTAAAATGGGGGTATAAACCGTTGAGTGTAGGCATGATTGAACAAAAACAAGAAATACAGTTTAAAATACTAGGGAAATGTATTAGGGAGGCACATGGACAAGTCGAACGTCTTAATAAAGAATGCTATAGATTACATTTGGAAGTTAGTGGGGAACTAGACGAAGTGACGTGGAACCGCATTGAAGAGAGACACTTTAGAGCTGTGGATAAAGCCAAATTTAGGGATAGTAATACTATAGAGAGGAAATTGATGAAATTAAAATTGAATAGGAAGGATAATCTAGAGAATAAGAAACAAAAAACAGAGGAGTGGGGAAATAATGAGAACATTTTAAATTTAACCACCCACGAACCACCTAAAGAGTTGATTAGGATTATGAACAAGGGGCAGAAATTTGCAATAGGGGTAGAGAAACTTGAAAAAGAGGAATTCATAATAGCAGCAGAAACGATCGTAACAACTATTGACGAAAGGGAGGATAAAACTGAGGTTAGACAAAGGATACGTAATATTGTAGAACAACACTTGCAAAAAGAAATTAAAAAGGAAACGAACATGAAAGGGGGAGATAGAACATGGAAAGAGAAAGTAAACGAAAACCTAAGACGCGATTTAAAAAATGTAAGAAAATGGGTGAAGGCGAATAACGTATTTCTAATTAGGTCTGATAAAGAAAACAAGATGGTTATCATGGACAGAGAGGAATATCACCAAAAATTAGAAGATAGCTTTAAAGGTAACGATTTTGAGAAAATAGAGAAAGACCCTATTAATAAGATTAGAAGAGAGATCAAAAAAGGGGTAGAGACAAGCATTACATTGGGCACAAGCGAAAAGAAAATCCTTATTAAGGAAATTAAAGTTGGCAACATACCAATTGCTTTTGGAATACCTAAGACACACAAACAAGGCATACCACTTAGACCTATTATACCAACATACGAACATCCTGGATATGGGCTAGCAAAATTGCTGGTAAAAAGAATAAGGAAGGTAAATGAGAACACCCAATATAGCGTTAGGAATGCCGTAGAAGTTAAAGAATGTATAGAAAATCTGGAAATTGATGACGAGGATACAATAAGTAGTTTTGATGTTGTTAACTTATACCCAAGTGTACCGAGGGGGCGGGCGGGAGATTGTTTACTAAGGTGGCTGTTAGAAAAAGGAATAGACATCCTAACTGCTTGGGAATATGTACGATGGTATAACCTTGTAACGGAATATAACTTTTTCTATGTCAATGACAGTATTTATAGACAAAAAGAAGGCTTGGCGATGGGAAACCCCATTTCGGGTATAGTAGCGAGCATTTTTATGCACTTCATTGAGAAGGCAGCTTTGGAAAAAACAGGAATGGGTATTAAATATTATGGGAGATACGTTGATGATATCTTGATTATAGGAAAGGGGGTAGCACTGAACAAGGTTTTTGAAGAATTAGAAAAACAAGACGAAAGAATAAACTTCACTAGGGAAAACTTAAGCGATGGAAAAATCAATTTCCTGGATCTTAGTATCTTGAAAGAAGGGAATAGGATTAGAACAGGGGTACATCATAAACCCCTATCGGGGAACTTATATATTAACAAGGAATCGGCGCACCCCGAAATAACAAAGAAAAACGTATTCCTCAACTTTTTTATTAGGGCCGGTAGACTATGCAATAATGAAAAAGAAAAAGACAACGAAATTCGGTGGATAAGAAAAACAGGATTAAAAAATGGATACACAAATAGAGAAATGGATAAGATAGCGGAGAGAGCACGGAAAATTATTAGGAAAGAAGGGGATCAAAAAGAAGGGGAAAAAATCGAAAATAGGAGGGTAAAGTACGTTGGCATCCCTTACCATCAATCCGTATCGGAAAAAATCGGAAAAATAACGAGAGATTTTGGAATCGTTTGCGGGATGAAAGCACCAAAGAATGTAGAAAAATACTTCACCGATTATAAGAAAGGAAAGACAACTAGGGAAATACCGGAAAAACAGAAGGGGGTTTATCGAATAGAATGCCAATGCGGGAAGGAGTACATAGGACAGACGGGCCGAAATATGGGTAAAAGATGGAGCGAGCATGAAAAGGACATAAGGGAAAAAGTTCCCAAAACGGGTCTCTCAGAACATATTTTGGAAAGTGGGCATAGAATCGCAAAAAAAGAGGTAATCAGAAAAGAGGGGAGGAAATTAGGAAGAAATGTGTATGAGACAGCGAGTATTTGTAGGGGGGGGAAGAGTAATCTTAATAGGGACGAAGGAAATTTGGAAGAAGGGTGGATCAATTTCCTCAAAAAATGGGATAAAGCCTGGAAGATTGAACCCAATATCGGTTTCCACGTCACTCCGGAAGTTATGCAAGCTGCAAGAGAGGAACGTGAATTCACGTTGGATTTGTGACGTAATAAGGGGAAACGAGAAAATTAAGGGGAGGGGAAATATTCGTTGAGAATTGACCTTCATGTGGATAGATAAGCACAGTTGGGTAGGAAAGGCCAAACCTGCAGGTTGCATTGTGATTTATGCAGGTTTTTTAGAATTTTAACTTTTTAAACTTTTTTACCTGTGAATAGGTCTACTGTACAAGTTTTATTAGGGAACGACTTGGTTTTTACGTACTTCTAATAGCAAAAACTTAATATTTTAAATGTACCCTAACCAACCCTTAACCACAATCCTCATATTACATTTTTGACGCAGTACTATGCCAAGTACTTAGTTTTTATACGAACCTGAGGAAAGAGATAGTCAATCTCTGAAACGTCGTTCTACAATAAGAGCACTATACTCACATACGTAAGTACATTTTTAACTTTCCTTTTCTATATTCTGAAATATGTAGTATGTAGCAATGATATATTCCTACAAAGCTGCATTGAAAATAGGTTGATCCTACTTGGTAAAGTAGTTAATAAGAATGTGTAAGAGTGACATCGTTGCCAGCTTACGGAAAAAAAAATCCAGAATTTTAATTCAAGTGTTGCCCTCATGGATCGACCAGATTTGCAGGCACACAACCACTCTTGAGGACATGTAATGCCCAAGTATAAAAACTTGTCCTGTTCGTGTTGCTGCAGTGGTCAGCAGTTCCTTGCATTTACCTCGGTATGATGCCAGCTTTAGATGGTGCATTAGCATGAGCTTGAATGCAATATTACAAGAAGCTTCTATACGAAAGTCACTATGAAGAAGGACCAAGGTTGGTCCGAAAATTTGGAGGACAAATCAAGGTACGTGTTGTGATTTTATTTCGCTTTTAATACCAACCAAGTATCATAAATGGGTGCAATGGTAAACTTAGCAATATTTAAATTAATAAACATAGTTACTGTGATTACGATAACTACATTAGTCACACAATTATGTAGTTTTGTGGTTGCTCCTAAGTTGCAGATAAAAGTTAATGTATAAAACTGACATTGACTCCAAGACAAGATAATGTCATACAGCTCTTGTGAGAAAACACATGTCTCTATGTATGCGGATATTATAATGGGAGTAAATTCACCTGAAAAGCAATACACAATGATATGCAATTCATAATGACCTTATATATTAGTAAAAAATCAATGTCAGTGGTTAAGAACATTGAATATACATGCTTCTTGTACAAATATAAAATAATTATGTGTCCTTTGAAAAAAATCTTTATTTGTTTATCAATTTCAGTGGATGTGAGCCATCGGAATTATCATATAATTGTGTAAGAGGAGAATTCAACCATGTGTATGCTTTGGATTAAGAAAAAACAAATACATACTTTATAAAAAAGTACAGTAAGAATTTTCTGTATAGTTTTCCAAGAACTGTGACACAAGGGTTTGCACAGTCAATAAGAACAGTGTTCAGAAGAAGAAGCCAACATTGAAAAGTTACTTTTTCAACAATCTGTCCACAAAAAATACTGCTGTATTTCAACACATACTATAAAGTATAATTTACCTGATGGTACTTGTTATCCACACTCCCTTGGGCATCCTTCAGTGGTGAAAATGGTCTATTGTTCTTTATCTCCGGTGAATTCTTTTCACCTGAAAGAAGACAAAAAGCTCTTAACTACTTTTTCATATTGTACAGAAGACTTGAAATACAGCTCAACTGTTGGCCATTAACAAGACTGCCTTTTGGTTTTATTCACACTTTGCTTTTAATGTTAATAATGTAACAATAAAAGACAAAGGTATATCAAACTTTTACCTCAAATTTTCATTAATCACCCATGGGCAGCCCTGTATTAGTTGTCAGCTACACTGTTTTATTAGTAAGTTTTTACTTACGACACAACACAAAGAACGAAATATAGAACTGAGCAGATACCACTTTCAATCCATAGCAATGCTGGTACATAGATTTCCATATACAGATACTTCAAAAATTGCAATTCAGAATATACCACACCAATTTAGCAGAGCTCTGCTATAACGTATTCATACTTTATTGTGAGGCAATCATTTATTGCAAAATCCATTGGTCCCTACAATATTATTATAAAAATAATGAAAACTATGCATTGCATAACATCCAGAATATTGAGACACTGCAAAGTGTGATGTGGCATTTTCCTGACCCACGAGAGACTTGAAATCTGGATTATTATTAGTGATGAAATTTCACCGATACCCTAACTTCTTTCTTTTAACATACATCTGATCTTTCCAGAACAAGATCTATGGTATATAGTACGTCCAGAAAGTAAGTTCCGTTTGTAATTTGTGCCACAGCAGAGCTGCAATCGCAAGGGTGTGCTAAGTTGTTTGACCCATTGGCAAGGCACAGACATCAGTTGGAGGATAGATAGTAGTAGGTCGTGATAATTTTAAAGAAAATTGAGATGCCCACCGCAAGTGAAGTACGGTCTGTGATCTGATATTTGAATGTGCGGAATGTGTTAGCATCTGAAATCCACAGTCAGATTGCTGAGGTGAATGGGGAACAGAGATGGGTGCGACAGACAGTTCAACGAAGGGTGCAACAACATGCACAATAAGGAACGTAGTTGGCGATCATCTGTGGTGGTTGACGACTTGGTCCGTGCAGTGCAAGAGAAGATTACAGATAAAAGATGATTCACCCTGTTGGCAATTTCAGTGCATTTTCCACACTGCAGTCCAACACGGTGTTACCACTTGCTTATCACCACAGGCAGCATCTTTCTACAATACGGGGATACAAAACATGTGTCTTGTTATGATAAGTGTCTTATGAGTGGAGGCAACTATGTTGAATATTAGTCCAAGATATGTTCTTCAGCGTGCAATAAAGTTTTTTGTTCCAATACATTTTGTGTTCTTTAAAATTTGCAAACAGAGCTTATTTTCTGGACGACCTTTGCATACAAGTTTGATGTGAACATGAATACTGTCTCTGTAAATAAGTTTGCCGTTACAGAGGAACCCTGATTTTACATTTCCTTGTACATTCAATCTTCATGGTCTCAATAGAGGAAAATGTGAGAAAATTTTCTCGGCTTTTACCCTCGTCCTGCATTTCAAGTTCTTTCACCTTGGTCCCCTGAAAAACATATAATCGTGGAAGTTGGTCCACTTACTTCTAACAATCCTTCTTGTGAACTTGAGTGGATGGAACTGCTTACTGTGGGAATAGCGGTTCCGTCCGGTTAAAGATGTTGGGCTCTTCGCTGGTTCTTCCTGCTCTGGCATGTCGTTGTCGGAATCCAATATACTTGGCAAGGAGCAAGCCTTCTTTGATGACAACATCTCCAGATGATGAGAGAGAGGCGAAAGGTGATGTGCGTGGGGGGAGAGAGGAGATGGAAGCTCCAACCAGGGGTTCAGTTTGTTGTTGGCATCAGATTTTCTTCCTAGAATGAAGTATGTTTTAACACCTGGAAGAAAAGACAAGTGACGATCAATTTGAGAATGTTTTTTTTCTTTTCGATGGAGGCGGACATACAGTGTTTGAATCTGGCTCTTGAAGCATTAACAACGCAGAATGTGTGCTCTCCGCCAGCATGCAAGAATGCATGCTGGATAAGTATTACCCATCTTCACATTTTATATTCATTTATGACAATGCAAAGTACAAACCAAGTAACAAAAAATAATTTGTATCTTATGGTGAGCATTGACGTTGTTGTCATTTTAACAGTATTATAGCACATTTTCTGCATTTTATATTCACTTATGACAATCCAAAGACTGAACATAATGACAGAGTCTGACAGATTCTGAGACCCTGGTGTACAAACAATATAATAAAAATATATATATGAATGGCTTATTGCAGAAAGGGACCTGAGTCACATTTTTGAGGTATCGGAGTTAATGCTATTTTTGATTTTCCTAGTTAAAGACACATCTTTTAGTGCAGAAAGGACGTCAGTCGCACGAGACTATAGCCAAGAAAATTCACAGTGAAAAGTGTACTTTAATGTAGAAAGGTACCTAAGTCCTTTTCTGCAATAAACCTAGATACTCCGTAGCGACGGACACTGGTCCCTTTTCACAGAGAAAGAGAAATAACCGTGTGGAAAATAAACTTGGCAACTCTGAAACAAGTGACAAGCGATTTCCTAAAAAAAAAGTTCGTCTGTAGCCGTGGTCTGTAGAGGGTAATGTGTGTTAGTGCAGAGCAGTGGCAACTGTTGTTAGAGATTTTGTTGCTTGTATTACAGATATGCAGGACGATAGTAGTGTTAGTGACGTGAGCGTTGACAGTCCAAGAAAACGTCGGAAAGAAATTCGACATCCGAAAACATATACCAGAAATGTGATTAGAAGTGCAAGGGTGAATGGACAGGAGTATGTGAACTACAGGGGTGTTACAACACCTGCGAAAAGAGTGCGGTCGCCATGTAAGTGTCCCAAAAACGTTATGAACAATTCAAGGAAGACGAACAACGTGCAGTGTTTGACATATTGTATAGAATGGAAAGTAAAGATGAACAGGATATACATTTGCAGAGAATGATCCATGTTGAAAATGTTAAGAAACATCGTCCATGCAAAGAAGATGCTACGTTACACAAAGAGTTGTTTAAGTACCACGTAGTACTGGGAAGTAGCAAAATACAAGTTTGTCGTGAGGTGTTTTGCAGACGTTATGATGTGTCAGAGAAAAGAATAAGGCGTTTGCGGAAGTTACTGTTAGAGGGCAAAATACCTCATGATATGCGCGGACAGAGCAAAAGTGGGAATATGATTAAGGCTGAGGATATACAGGCAGTGCATGGACATATCGCGTCTTTTCCAACTAAACGTGGTCATTATGCAGACATCAAATACCTACATGAAAACCTGTCAATTCAAAAGATGTATGAACTACTTAAAGAAAAATACCCTACGTCCAGAATAAAATACAGTTTCTACTACAAGTATTTTAAGGAAAATTTTGCGTTTCGTTTTGGGAGGCCACAGGTAGACACGTGTGGTATCTGCGAAGAACAGACTAACAAAATGAAGAGTATACTCTTAAATGACAATGCAAAAAGAGTTGCTGCTGCCGAATTAATAGTTCATAAAAGACGATCAAACAAGTTCTACACAGCAGTGAAGGAATCTGCAACTTTGTCTCGTTCTAGGGAAGATACAGTGGGGCCGTGTTTCGATTTCATGCAAAATCTGGACCTACCAAAAGTTCCTGTACAAGACATGTTTTATTTGCGTCAGGTGACAGTAAATACGTTTTGTGTGATATGAAGGACAAGCAGGCAAAGGACCAAATGCCGTGGCATCTTTCCTGTTAGATTACATTGCAGACTATGTGCCTCTTAGTGTTACAGAATTGCAACTTTTCTCGGACAATTGTCCTGCACAAAATAAAAATCACACATTGTGTCATGTTCTACTAGCATTAACGGACACTTGCACAAAAATCGTGCATCATTTTCGTATCAGAGGTCACTCATATCTTCCATGTGACCGGAAGTTTAGTGGGATTCGACGTCCCATCAGACGTTGTAGCCGTATTTATACGTTGTACGAACTGAGTACGCTAATCTGTAATGCAGCTCGGGGCGGTAAAAATACTGTCAAACTTATTGACACCAGTAACATTATTGATTTCGCAACGTGGTGGCCTCATGTCTACAAAAAAAATGTGGCATCTGTGGAAACTACCATGTGTTCCTACAAGAATAGGCAGTATTTTCAGATTTCCAAGTATCATTACTTTGAATACTGTGTTGAAAATAAGGTACTCTCAAGGTTTCCGAATTCATCAAAGGTTTGACGTCTCACACCTTCTATCTGTCCAAAGGTGCAAGAATTGTAATTCCTACGCCACGTACGTTCCCAGTTGCACGTCTGCCGATCAAGCTTACTAAATTGAAGGACATACGAACTGCCTTGTCCTATGTGTCAGAGGATTTTATGAAGATATTCTTCAGTGGCCCACTCCACGCGCCAATGAAACAGACTCAGATGTAGAGTACCACATGCATGTATGAGCTCGTACATTATTGTACTTCAAACACCGACAATAAAGTCCAGAAAGTGCGGTACACTCTCATTTATTGATGAATCTATAATTTCCTGTGACATATATAACATAATCCAACCTAACCTAGGGTATGTGGCAACGACAAATGGGCGTTTGTAGGATATTTCTCGGTCTTATTTCACACAGTTTCCACTTTTATTGCAGAAAGGTACCGGAGACACAACTTTTTCATCTCCACTGTCTCTAGCAGCATACTGCAGGGGGGGCGCACTGAGGGTTGCAAAATTAACTATTCATTATGCTGAAAATTTGAGCCAACAACGGTGCATTTCTTTCTTACACTATCAATATTATACGATTTTTCTTGTTTTTCTCAGAATTGTGCAAAAGTGACTCAGGTCCCTTTCTGCAATAAGCCATTCATATGTAC
The DNA here is from genome assembly GCF_977018435.1 of Lepisma saccharinum. Lineage (NCBI taxonomy): Eukaryota > Metazoa > Arthropoda > Insecta > Zygentoma > Lepismatidae > Lepisma > Lepisma saccharinum. The sequence goes on along the minus strand of NC_139241.1, from coordinate 59,967,532 downwards.
AGACGAAGGGTTATGTCTGAATTACAATTAAGGCATGTAAACAACAATATCTGTATTATTGTTCTTATGTGTACTTATTGCTTGCATTATAGAATTACAAGCATAAAACACAGTTTTTCCTTGTGATGTTTCAGAACACACGCTCCATTCAAAGTTCAGACAGAAAGTTATAAGAAACTAAGTATGTAGGGTAATGCCAATTCAACATCATTCTGAACAAACAAATAATGTGTATATGGAATATTAATGTCAATCAATAAACATTTATTCTCTTAGCATGCCAAGGTAGAACAAATCTTTATTTTTTAAATTATATTTATTGTATTTATATCTTGATTTTCCCCGAAGGTTTTTCAATGTTTTTACAAAATCCCATTATTTACACTAGCAAGTGAATTTTCTTGATTTTTCGGGTCTATAGGAATCATGGGTTTATCCAGAATTTTCAATTCGATGGGGTGTGACAATATATAATCCCATTGATATTACTGTAATAAAAGTAAAAATAAATCTCTGATGAAGGGGCCGTGTGTTCTCCCGGAACATTACAACAAAATTGTGTTTATGTGCTTGTAAGAACCATAAACTACAAGAGAAGTAATTGTACAATGCAAGCAATATGTACACATACAAGAAAAGAAAATAATGATATGCACAGGGATCGAAAAAATTCTGGTCGCCATGGCGACTGATGTTTTGCTGTATTTTTTTAATTTGCATGTACGAAACTTTGAATATTCCTGCAGTACAGTGTAAGTTAGCAAATGATTTCTTTTTATCAACAATGTATTGAATGCGGTGATGCTCAGCTTCTTATAGTATGCAAAATTGTAAGTAGGTGGCATCACTTGAAGGTCAAGACTGGAGTTCTTTTAATGTATCGGGGGTTGACCCAACCAAGTTTGATATTCTTAGAGTGAAAGCGTACGAATGCAAATGTGAAGTTCTCTCTGTTTTGTGTTTGTGCTGTAGTAAAAACATTTGTAAACATTAGTGGTGTGTGAATTCATTATGAAATGTGCAGCAATGAATGAAAAAATGCAGAGCTGGAAGCAGTCTCGGCTAACAATACATTTTTTCCCATTCCTTCGAAAGAGAAAGACTAGAGTTTGAGTACTTCATCAGAACCATGTGGGGCAGTGACTGCAATTTTGAGTCGAATTATTTCCATATAATGGAAATTTAAGAAAAAAGGAAGAATGGTGCAACAAACTAAAGTGACTTAAATTTGATCCCAATGTTAGTGTTACAAGATGTAAGACATGTGCTTCATTTCCCACCATATCAGACAGAAATTCAAAAATTGTGGAAGTGTTTCCTGGTCTGTTCAAGTGGGAATCTTCCAAAAAAATTCCCAATAAAAAATGCGTTGCAGCAAACAGGGCAGTAACTTCACTGGAATCAGCCTCTTTGGCAGCATGTGTTCAGAAGATGGACGAAGAAAGGTTTGTTTGTTTTTACACCCTTCACACACCTCGAAAGTGTTTTCAATGTAGCCTGTTATGTAGCAAAATAGTAACAATCTGTTCTCCAATTGTGAAGGCTTGTTAACGTTAACATACTAGGTGTTACAATGAAAAGTTAGTATAGAAATGGCATGATTTGTGCCGTCGTGTCTCATATTGTAGAATTAATCAGCGAACTGAAAGAACAGAAGTATGTAAGTTTAATGCAATGGCGGACTAAATGAGGGGGGGGGTCACCCACTCCCAGTTCCTCGAGGGGGCGTCATGGGTGACTTCCATGGAGGACCTATTTTATTTTTTCATATATTGATAAAAAATTTACACAGTTGGAATGAAACATAACACACATTGTGTCAATTACGAAACATACAAGAGCGAATGAAGGGGAGCAGAGAGGGTGCCCCACTACTCGAGGGGCGACAGACCCTTAAGGACCTTATTTTATTTCTTCAATAATATTCACGTTTGAAATGCAATAAAGTATTTAACAAATGATAAGCAGGCGACGAGAGACAGGGGGCAAACAAAGATTAGAATGACGAAGGGTAGGGGCGAACAAAGATAAGAATGACGAAGGATATGGGCAATGAAGATAGGACATAATGAATGATAAGGGGGTGAACTAAGATTAGAATGACGAAGGATGGGGGTGATGAATATAGCACGTAACAAATGATAAGGGAGTAAACAAACATAAGAATGATGAAGGATGGGGCTACGAAAGATAAGGGGGTGACGAGAGACAGGGGCGCACAAAGATATGTATAGGTGTGAAGAAAGATAAGAGTTAACGAAATATTAGAGGAAGACAAAAGAAAGGAGGCGACAAGAGACAGGGAGTGAACAAAGGTAAGGGTGATGGAGGAAAAGAGGGGGTGACAAAAGATAAGAATGAACTGAACTAAAGGTAAACGAATTGTATAATATTACAGGGGTGGATCAAAGGAGACGTAAGGTGACCGCCTCTTCACAGAGGATCTAGAAAATATTCCCGCCACCTCTGCCTCATCATTTTTTTCATGCGCAGTCACTGTGGAAAGGTCATGGCTAGGGAGAGAGAGGAGGCATGTATCCTGTACCCCAGCGCCACTAGGGAAACTGCAACTATCAATCTTAGTAGCTTGCTGCAAGGGTGAATTAAAGGCTTGAAGGGGCGATCATTCTTCTCCTGCACCCCCCACAAGGGCTTTCTTTTTAAGTTATTGATAAATTTGCAAAGTTGGAATGAAATACATAAAACATTGTGGCATTTTATGACATACCCAAGAGTGAAAAATTAGGAACCATGGTAGCAGTGCTTTTTGGCCTATTGGGACAAAACATAGGTTATGCTGCTCTACTGTTTCCGGCAGTCACATATATTGTAATCAAAAATCAATTTGTGATTTTTTATAAATTCATTCAAACCTTCATTTTATTGAAGTTAAACAACTTAGAATGATTGGTGGGCTCAGCAAACGTAGTATTTTATATAGTGCTATAAAAAATGGAGGTGCAAGCAGTGCTTAAAGCTTTGGAGCTGCAGGCGCCATCCAGCTTTCTTAAAAAAATAATTAGAATGAATATTCCTTTCTTTTTTGTTCCACAGTTAAATAAAGATGAAATTGGATAAAACAATAATATATCACTTATTAAGTAACACAGGTTTGTACTAAACGTACGTGCAGCAACACACCATAGAGACTTTGCGGGCCTTTAACAAAATCGTTTCTTGGTCTTGCAGTGCTCTTTGACTTATCAAAGAAAAGCCTTAAAAAAGTGTACCAGCGACATTAGTTCTAATCTCTTACACCCAATACATTCAGACACTATACAATGGAAGATATTACAAACAATGGCGTGCCCAGGATTTTCAGAAGGGGATTCTTTTTTTGATAGATTTGTTTTATTTCACTTCGCTTTTGTGCCAACTTTTAAGTTCTTTTTTAGAAGTACTGGGTTAAAGTGGGGTTATGACTCCCATCAACCCCCCTTTGCATGCCTCTGATCACAAAACTGGAGACCATTGGCGACGTCACTACTTTCATAGTGGAACATGACTATTAAACTTCCTTTCCGGATTTATTTACTGCTTCTTTGTTTTCTTCACTTTATACGTCACTGTTATCTCTGCAAAACGTGCACTTCCCAAACTTCAGCCAATAAATTATTTGAATTTAAAATTTTAGTTGCTTCAGCTCGTTGGCTATTTTGCATCCGCCACTTTATACGGGGTTCAGCCCCTTACCAGAACTAAAATAATATAACTATAATGTTCTGTCGTAACTAAAATATCCTGACCAGTTAAAAGCTGAGGCTGTTAAGAGGCACTCAGCACACATATAGACAAAACACAGAATTATACTGGCCATAGGGTCAACTGGCAGAGCCTTGTTCGTCTGCAAAATGCAGTCCAGGGTGTACTACGTGGAAGTGAGGTTGACAATTGGGTGTACTACAACAGAAGGTGACCCCACCGATAAATTATTATCTGTTGAATAGCACTCGCTCATCAGCAAAGATAAACAAACATATCTGTTTTGAACAATGAGCACAGGCAAACAGAACGGCTAAACGCTGAACAGGTTATGAAACACTTTGCTCATGCCAAAGCACTAAGGGAAAATTTTAATTTTTGCAAATAATTATTTTTACGCTGAATTTGATATCGTTACTTATTTCTTGTAACTTGATTGTTTGATACATGTTAAATACACATGCATTACTTGTTTTGATGTAAAATGCAAACTTCCTTCAATAAACATCAGCCACACCATGTGGGTTTTCTGAGTTAAAAACAATATAAGCATGCAGTTCATAATTGTAACCGCTTTATAGTGCAAGAAATACTCTGGTTTGGTGGGCACTGAACTGCACTTTGCACACGAACAAGGCTCTGGGAGCCGGCTCCATGGCCAGTATAATTCTGTGTGTTGTCCTGACACACCTCCAACGTTTTAGTTACTACAGTGATTTTGTGACACATATGGTAGGACCGTAGTTTATGATGGAAGTGTTCTGGGCGCTGAATGTTCGGGAGGAGGGGGTGCCGCAATGGGTGTCCGCCCCTTCCAAGAGAACATCTTTAATCTGCACTGGTTTAATGTTGGATGTATGAACAGATAAATCCTCTTATGTTCTATCCACTATGTGCAGTGAATATTTCTTAAACAAACTACATCATTAGATATCCTCTCAACACAACAGTGAGTTTGTATCTTTTCAATCGCAATTTAAAGCTCAAAAAAGGTGTGTATCGGTTGTATTTCATTAGCCATTGATTTTTCCTGGTGCCTAATTTTCAGAGCTGGCACCTGGATCTGAAGAGGATTTTTCGAGCCCTGGACATGCATTTATCATTACTGTTGTAGTATATGTTTGAAATAATGTTTTAAATACAAATTACAAAAAAAAGACCCTGCAACTCGAAAACAGAGTAATAAATTACGAAATATAGAGATTTAATGAATGATACTGACCTTGTACCATTTCACCATCTTCAAATATGTAATGATCTTCTAAAAACTGGTATGTTTTTTCAGATATATGAACTCTGCCAGGCATCCCGGTTGATTCCATTTGGTTGGCCAAAGTGACATCGTTTGACCATACATCAAACTTGAATCTCTTCGTACCCACAATGCCACACAGTACGGTTCCAGTGTGCACACCAACTCGCATATTTATGTTTTCACCACGATCCTCGTCAAACTGTCTGATGGCTGTTATCATGCTAAGCCCCATCTCGACACAACACTGTGCATGGTCCACGCGAGGCTCAGGACAACCAGACACGCAATAGTAACAGTCTCCTAGGGTGGAAATTTTCTCACAGCCATGATTGACACACAAATCATCAAACCTTTCAAACAAATCATTCAATAGGCCCACTAACTGTTCCGCTGTCTTGTTTGAACTCATCTTCGTAAAGCCAACAATATCGGCAAACAAAATGCTCACGTCTTCCATTCGATGCATGTTGAACGGTCTGAAAAGAGATCGAATATCTCCAGGATTGGAAGAACGTGGTGATGAAGGCTTCCGGAGCATGGCACCACTTTCTGAACAGTACATATCTTCTCCGCTATCGTCACTATGGCCTTCCTTCATCAGCCAATCAGCAACTTTTGGTGGCATCACAGAGTGAATCATTTTCTCCTTCAACTGTTTTTCCATCTCCAGCTGTCGGCGAACCAGAAGGGATTGGCCCACTTTCATAAATGTCCCTCTCATGCGAACATGAGTCATGATCAATATATGAACACCAATTATATGTATACAAACGTGAAGCAGAGCTCTAATAGAAATTGGAATTGCTCCATTCATACCTGGAAAAGTTGCAGCAAGAAATTCAAAAATTGTAGAATACAATCCTCCCATTATAATACAAATATATAATGGGAGAGGGATTACAGTGTACAAAAGTAGTAGTATTTCAATACATATTGAAAACAGTCCAACAGGAGTAATATCTACTGTAAACTGATCATCAGCCTCATATATTAGTAATATCAGAGATAGTGCACAGAGCAATACTGAAACTGTTATAGAAACCGAGAGGTAATGATGCTGATAGTGGCTCGTGTATGTAAAAAGGAGGATAGATGCAATTATGAACTTCACAACTAATAACGTTATCACAATTACTAGCCAATTTCTCGTGGTCATGGCTGCAAAGTAAATGCACCATGTAAAAGATACAAAAAAAATATATAAAAGAGCATATTGGAAGCGAAGCCTTATCTGTGGTAACGAACTTCTCCAATATTGGCCTTCCAAAATTTCAGAATCAAATTTTGGATCCCACCATGTACTTGATGCTCTTTCGAAGAGAATTGGGCAGCAGCTTGGTTGGTGCCCAACTTGTGCCAGGTAAGTTTGTAAATATGGTGCCAAGCTAATCTGTATGTCATCATCGTCAATTTGGCTGGGGTTACGAGAATGAGAGTATGTTACTGTTGAAGTCATTGTGTGATGCTTTTTTGCATTCACTCTTCTATGGATGATTTCATGTTGAACTGTCCATACTGTTTTTCAATGAGTGAGCCTGCAGTCTTCTCTCCTCCATGAGTTCTGCAACAAAATGAAAAAATAGCTTAAACCATGTTTATTAATATTGTCTGAACATTTTAACTTCAATGTGGGTTTGTGTATTGAAATGAATTACAATTTCTTCACCGTGATGTGAAAACTATTATCATATGTACTACATTGCCAACATGCTGTACTAGATATTATATTATTGTTCAGATCATTTGAAATTTTTTAATTAACACATTTAACATTATTGTTAAATTTAACTTGAAAATTCACCACACAGATATTGCACTAAAGTTCACTCTACGGAAACACATGTGTGCTGCAGAAGCTGACACACATACTGTTTAGCATATTTCTTCTTCCAGTGTACCACTAACAGTATATTTATAGCTTGTGAAGACTAGCTAGCAGATTGATCATCAACATATGAAATGTAATTACATGTAAACAAGTTTGGCTGTTAACAGGTATGATGTTGAGATTGCATAGTGAGTTGCATTTAACAAAGCAATTAGAATGATCACGTACCTCATAGTAAAATAAAATATCATAAGATTGTATCATACTTTGGGACATCTGTTTATATTCTATTCATTTCCTTATTTGACTGAATATCGGCTTTGGAGGAGGGGGATGAGATAACAACTGTTGGTCGCCAGGCCATCGAATACTTTTTACTTATGGTTAATGCACGTTACAGGTCAGACGTCGTCACTGTATGAAACACGAAAATTTACACTCATGACACCATAGTGCAAGTTCAATTATTGTAATTTGAACTACTAAAAAAAAGTAATACGAAGAATTACCAACAGATTAAATTGAAATAATCCATCGGTTTTACTTACATTACCATTAGATTCACTGTTATTAAAAACTACACATTGTCGGCAAAGTAAATAACTATGAAGTTACAAGAAACGTGCAAAATGTTGCTTACTTATCATTTTTACTGACTTTACGTAAGAAATTTTACGAAATAACCCACCATAACATAATATCAGCAGTTCGGTTGGAATAGGCCATCTTGAATCACAAGTTGCTCGACACGCACTCTGGTTGGGACTCCCGATCAGTGTTGTCCATAGATAAAACTTCCCATTCACCGTGCAAAATTCTCCCTTCATCCGATTATTCAACGGATTTTTCCCTCTTCCAAGCAAGGCAAATCTAATAAAAATATTAATGAGTAACACAATTGCTTATGTTCAATCAATTTTTATATGCAATGTGAGATTCGAGAACTGAAAGCAATGCACCACACAGACAGAGGACAAACAAACAGAAAATCAGAGAAAATGAAATTTAATTTGCCACATATTCCCCGCGACGATTGTAGACCGTACTTGTCGTACTTGTCATATACTCTTCATGAGACTGTGATATGCATTCTGAAAGATATATAGTCTGTGGCGAATGTTTGCGAATTGTTTGTTTTTGCATATCCTAGTTTTATATATTTATACTTATTACTAGCCCGTCCACAGTGAAACGTTACAATAATTGACGTACAATGAATAACATGTCAAGTGAAAAGGTGAGAAATAATTGTTTAAGTTTTTAGAAAAATATTTGTTTTATTGCCTCTATTTCGGATAGACTACTATGTGTTATATGATAGATTTATTCATCTTAAGAATGTGTACATTCATGACTTCGTCGTTCATTCCATTGGATGTACGTTAGAAATGTAAAAAAATGCGAAATATATGATTTATAGATGTCACCCCCATACTATAATAGTATCAAAAACCGGACACTTATGGTGTAAGTCTGGATGGCTCAAGTTCCTTTTGTTTTATTGCGATTCCATCATGCTACGAATGTAATTTTTACATGGTTCGATTTCGATTTATGTCTGTTAACACATACTGCGGAGTTTTAGCGATCACTTAATATTTTGTTCAATATATGCTGTCGTGATTAGGTTAGGCAGGTTAGGTTTGGTTCCCTTAGCATTAAAATAAAGTCTCTAAATGCATTTTACTAAGGTTCCGATTTACTTCTACATTCATTCCCATGCTTCTACGATATTTACTGTCGGTGGTCGACGGTGAATATCTTGTCCATGAGAAGTGCATAAGGTAATTTTCAAGTTATTTTTTCAACATAAATAACTTTTTTTGAGTCCAAACAGCACTCATTACTTTAAGGAATGTTCAAATTTCGTGTGACAATGATTTCCAAAATTATACGATTAGCCTTTGTGCTAGGAGAAATCATAAAACAATCGGAACCGTTACCGGACCAGGACTCGAACCTCAGACATACCATGCCCTTGCTCTACCAACTGAGCTACCGAACCAGTCCTGGCTCTGCCTGATTTTTAGCTGTCACTGTTTTACCTGTGAGGAGTTGTCTCTGGCATTGCTAAAACAATGGGATTTGTTGCCTTTGAAACGTTCATGATGTCGACAGCACTGGCAGAGAACTCCACACAGGTAAAACAGTGACAGCAAAGAATCAGATGAAGCTTGGGTTGCATGGTGTTCCTGAGACCAAGGTTCGAGTCCTAGTCAAGCCTACATTTTTTGCTAATATCCCTACATTAGCTTAAATTGGTCCACAGTACTGAATGGTCTTATCTCTAGGTTTCTTTTAGTCACAGTGGATAATCAGTATCATGAGGTAGAGTATTTGCTCCTCATATTTTCCATTATAAGGGAAAATATCACAGAGAAATGGGACTTTTCAGTCAAAGCTAATTGCAGATAAGGTGTTCCTGCACATTGAGTGAAACAGGAGGCCTGGGAAGACTATTTTATTCTCAAGCCTCAGAAGATGATTAGGTTGAAAAACTATTGAACAGTGACCATGATTGCAACATGGGGCAATCAGCCATTGAAAATAAAGCTAATTTACTTGAGCTTTGTTTCTACAGAGTTGAATGTACATCTCTTCCTTGTCAACAAGTAATAAATAATGGGATTTCTTACTAACGTTTTGCAAATTAATAGCATAGTATAAAATTAGTCAAATGAAAAGAAAATTTAAAATAATAATATAAAAAAGTGTTCTATGTTTTTCTTGATAATTTATCATATGTAATCAGTAATATTTTAATACAAGAATATCACTTTGTTATTATGTATAAAATTGTGACATATATTGGACAATAACAATTTATGAGACATTTTTAATATGATGAAGGTAAAGGAAGGATGGAAGACAATTAAATTCATTTGCGAGTGCAACTATAATAATGTATACCAACCATGTTACTCTGAAGTGTTAAATTCGTATGTGGAATATGATGACTTATTACATTAAGTAACACTTTTATTTTTATTTCAACATCATAGTTAAATACTAGAATTAAAAAAAAAGTGGATATTCAATGAGGATGAAGATAATTAAACTCAAAAGCTAGAGAAACATACATAAATATCTTGAAAATATGCATTTTTCCACTCTGTGGTTGCAGAGTGAAATGTCTCCAGCAGCACATGAATGACGTACTTCACTGTTTTTTGTGCATCAAAACCAGTTCTATACACACTTGGGAAGAAGAAGAAGAAAAAGATGGAAGTAAGGAAAGAAAAAAGGAACACATGTGCCATATTCAAGATATTTCAATGTATTATATACAGTTTGTTTCAGGGCGTGGAAAGCTACAAATAACCAATACGATACAGTAGCCAATAATAACCCAATAATACCACATAAAACTACACACTGTAACACATCTTCGTCAGCTAAAAACTACAGAAATATGTTCATAAATAACCAAGTTTCAAAAACCATGCATAATTTTCCACTTTCTAGTAGGGGTAAAGATGGTCAAGAGTGCCAGTTGACTTACGAGTGAAAAAACAGGGCATTTACTAAATACATAAATAGTTTTTTTTATCTGCTTGCCAGTAGCATGTTAAAAGCACCCCAGAATGGTCTGGAAGTTTATTTCAAGATAGCAATAAAGTTGGAAAAGTCAGGGAATTTTCCCCCCAAATGAGTCAGTAACATTGATCTTTTTTGTGTGTGGTTTCAGTTGGTATTCAGCCTATTCCATCCTCATGGGCCAAGTGATGTGTTCTTTTGTTGGCAGCGAGGAAGTGGAGGTTATTTGGCCACAACTGGGTATAATCAAGTTGTCAGCATCTACGACAGACATGGAGAGCTTGTGGAGCAGATAAGGCTACCTGGGTGAGTTTGTTTCTCCTAATAGAATGCTGGGATGGTATCTTTAATAAAGTCTCTGTCAATTCTGTAATCTTTCTCATATGTGGTCCACTGTCTCAGGTGATGGCTCGAGCCTACATATTCATTTTATGTCTTGTCGGGTCACCATGGGAGAACCTATCGAACAATTGTAAGGCATGTTAAAAACTTCAAATTTACTATCAAAACTGCCCCATTTTTGTCACTTCCTGCACCCTCCAGATCCACACTGCCACTGGCAAATTCACTCTGACTTGCTACGCCACCAACCTGATTTATGTCCTCACCTGCAACATCTGTGGTAGCTTCTACCTCGGACAAACATCCACAGCCCTCAACCTCTGCATCAACAACCACCGCTCCTTCACCCAAAACCGAGACTTCGCAGTTGCGGTGCACACCAACCACCATAATATTCCCTTCAATGACTGCTTCCCCTTGCTCCAATCCACCTACACCTCACTAGGTAAAAGATGGAAGAGGGCCTGCATACCAGCCACAAGTGCAACCATATCCCCTGACCTGAACAAGCCCACTTGCTGACCCCTGTGCAAGGAAAGGTAGGTAAAGTCTACGGTAACCAGATCACTATAAGGGAAATGTAGGACATGCTGTCTCAAAATGTAGGACACAAAACATTCTCGATAAATAATACATATTTCTATAGAACACGTTAGAAAGTTGTTGAAAAATGACACTTTTCAGTTTTAAAAAATGAATTCTTAATGAATTTTTAAATGCAAAATTTCAAAACTTGCAATCATACTAATCAATGCACCTCTTACTACATGATTTAAGTGGTACTTCTCAGAGGAGACAATTTTTATCAAAATTTGAGATTTAGTCTAAATATATTTATGTTAGAGTGGACAGTCAAACTCTTTGAAATTATAGGGACCAATACCAAACATTTTACAGACTTCATGAAAAAATAATTTCTCGTGAGTCTGTTGTGCTGATGGTAATGAAAGTACTCTCTCAACTAGGGATGGCCAGATCCGGATCTTAGCGGATCCGAAATCCGGATCTGGTTGGTTCCGGATCCTAAAATTTTTCGGATCCGGATCCGGTACTTTCGGATTCGGATCCAGAATTTTCAGATCCGGATCCAGAATTTTCGAATCCGGATCCAGAACTTTCAGATCCGGATCCAGAATTTTCGGATCCGGATCCAAAACTTTCAGATCCGGATCCGGTACTTTTGGATCCGGAATTTTCGGATCCGGATCCGTTTTGCCATCCCACATGCACTTCTTTGGAAAGTAAGAATGTGCTTATAACATATTGTTACCTGCTAATATACATATATATATAATATACATACACACACACATATATATATAGTGTGCGTGCGCACGTGCGCCATTTGTAATTAATTAATACACTTACAAGGGAGGTCTAAGTCTCCCCCTCCGATTTTCATGAAACTTGCAGGGCCCAAATGAAGAAACGTGTTTTTTTGTTTCGGCAAAAAATTTGTTCTAGGGGGCAACCACCTCTCAAATGTCAAGATGAGGACAAATTGAAGTGGGGATCTGACCCCTGTGTTCCCCTCCGATTTCTATGAAACGTGGCAGGTGTATAGTAGGGATGGCCAGATCCGGATCCTAGCGGATCCGAAATCTAGATCCAGAACTTTTTTATTTTAATTTGTAGAACTGTAGAACAATTGTATAATTTTTGTATAACATTTCTATCTTGTTATATGTGTTAAAGGTTTCATCCTGGAATGGAATGTCTCACATTTATGTTTGATTTCATTCCCCCTCCTCAAATGTCAGTATGATGAGAAATTGAAGTGGGGATTTGACCCTGAAACCAAGTAAATATGGCATAGGAAGAAACAGGGGGCATACGCCCTCTCTATACACCTGTCAAATTTCATGAGAATCGGAGGGGGACACAGGGGTCAGATGATCCTCACGTCAATTTGTCCTCATCGTGACATTTGAGGCGGGTTTTGCCCACTAAAACAGTTTTTTAGACGAAACAAAAAACACGTATTTCTTCCTTTGGGCCCCTCTATACACCTGCCAAGTTTCATGGAAATCGGAGGGGAACACAGGGGTCAGATCCCCACTTCAATTTGTCCTCATCTTGACATTTGAGAGGAGGTTGCCCCCTAGAACAAATTTTTTGCCGAAACAAAAAACACGTATTTCTTCATTTGGGCCCATTTATACACACACCTGCCAAGTTTCATGGAAATCGGAGGGGGGCACAGTGGTCAGATCTCAACTTTAATTTGTCCTCATCTTGACAATTGAGTGGGTTTCGCCCTGTAAAACCGTTTTTTAGCTGAAACAAAAAAAAACACGTATTTCTTCCTTTCGGCCCCACTATACACTTGCCAAGTTTCATGGAAATCGGAGGGGGACACACAAGTCAAATGACCACTTAAATTTGTCCTCATATTGACATTTGAGGGGGGGGGGTTGCCCCCTAAAATAGTTTTTAGCCGAAACAAAAAAAACACGTATTTCTTCATTTGGGCCCGTTTATACACACACCTGCCAAGTATCATGGAAATCGGAGGGGGACACAGGGGTCAGATCCTCACTTCAATTTGTCTTCATCTTGACATTTGAGGGGGTTTTGCCCCCTAAAACAGTTTTTTAGCTGAAACAAAAAAAAAAACACGTAATTCTTCCTTTGGGCCCCACTGTACACCTGCCAAGTTTCATGGAAATCGGAGGGGCACAGGGGTCAGATCCTCACTTCAATTTGTCCTCATCTTGACATTTGAGGGGGTTTTGCCCCCAAAAACGTTTTTTAGCTGAAACAAAAAAAAAAACACGTATTTCTTCATTTGGGCCCGTTTCTACACACACCTGCCAAGTATCATGGAAATCGGAGGGGGACACAGGGGTCAGATCCTCACTTCAATTTGTCTTCATCTTGACATTTGAGGGGGTTTTGCCCCCTAAAACAGTTTTTTAGCTGAAACAAAAAAAAAACCACGTAATTCTTCCTTTGGGCCCCACTGTACACCTGCCAAGTTTCATGGAAATCGGAGGGACACAGGGGTCAGATCCTCACTTCAATTTGTCCTCATCTTGACATTTGAGGGGGTTTTGCCCCCAAAAACGGTTTTTTAGCTGAAACAAAAAAAAACACGTATTTCTTCATTTGGGCCCGTTTCTACACACACGTGCCAAGTATCATGGAAATCGGAGGGGGACACAGGGGTCAGATCCTCACTTCAATTTGTCCTCATCTTGACATTTGAGGGGGTTTTGCCCCCTAAACCCGTTTTTTAGCTGAAACAAAAAAACACGTATTTCTTCCATTGGGCCCCACTATACACCTGCCAAGTTTTATGGAAATCGGAGGGACACAGGGGTCAGATCCTCACTTCAATTTGTCCTCATCTTGACATTTGAGGGGGTTTTGCCCCCAAAAACAGTTTTTTAGCTGAAACAAACAAAAAAAAACACGTATTTCTTCATTTGGGCCCGTTTCTACACACACCTGCCAAGTATCATGGAAATCGGAGGGGGACACAGGGGTCAGATACTCACTTCAATTTGTCTTCATCTAGACATTTGAGGGGGTTTTGCACCCTAAAACAGTTTTTTAGCTGAAACAAAAAAAAAACACGTAATTCTTCCTTTGGGCCCCACTGTACACCTGCCAAGTTTCATGGAAATCCGAGGGACACAGGGGTCAGATCCTCACTTCAATTTGTCCTCATCTTGACATTTGAGGGGGTTTTGCCCCCAAAAACGGTTTTTTAGCTGAAACAAAAAAAAAACACGTATTTCTTCATTTGGGCCCGTTTCTACACACACGTGCCAAGTATCATGGAAATCGGAGGGGGACACAGGGGTCAGATCCTCACTTCAATTTGTCCTCATCTTGACATTTGAGGGGGTTTTGCCCCCTAAACCCGTTTTTTAGCTGAAACAAAAAAACACGTATTTCTTCCATTGGGCCCGTTTCTACACACACGTGCCAAGTATCATGGAAATCGGAGGGGGACACAGGGGTCAGATACTCACTTCAATTTGTCTTCATCTTGGCATTTGAGGGGGTTTTGCCCCCTAAAACAGTTTTTTAGCTGAAACAAAAAAAAAACACGTAATTCTTCCTTTGGGCCCCACTGTACACCTGCCAAGTTTCATGGAAATCGGAGGGGGACACAGGGGTCAGATCCTCACTTCAATTTGTCCTCATCTTGACATTTGAGGGGGTTTTGCCCCCTAAACCCGTTTTTTAGCTGAAACAAAAAAACACGTATTTCTTCCATTGGGCCCCACTATACACCTGCCAAGTTTTATGGAAATCGGAGGGACACAGGGGTCAGATCCTCACTTCAATTTGTCCTCATCTTGACATTTGAGGGGGTTTTGCCCCCTAAAACCGTTTTTTAGTTGAAACAAAAAAACACGCAATTCTTCCTTTGGGCCCCACTATACGCCTGCCAAGTTACATGGAAATCTGAGGGGGACACTTAGATAACCTCCCTTGTAATTATTTAACACTGCATATATTATAATGTTTTATTTTAATTTGTAGAACTGTAACTGTAGAACAATTGTATAATTTTTGTATAACATTTCTATCTTGTTATATGTGTTAGAGGTTTCATCCTGGAATGGAATGTCTCACATTTATGTGTGTTTCCATTTCCAATACATTCGAATGAATACATATTCGTTTCAATGGCATTTACAAAATCACCTCTGACATGTGTGCACGAGTGTTAGCAGATGCGTAGCAAAGTATTTTAGGAACAACACTTGAAAAAAATTCTTGTAGGACTAACGAAAAATTTCTTTTTAATCGAAGATCATAATACTTTTTAAGGTGTGGTAATATTATAATGGGATTGAGATACGAAACTCTAGGATCCGGATCCAGATCCGAATTTTTCGGACCCGTATCCAGATCCGAAACTTTCAGACCCAGATCCGGAACTCTCGGATCCGGAACTTTCAGATCCAGATCGAGATCCAAAACTTTCAAACCTGGATCCGGATCCGTAACTTTTGGATCCGGATCCGTTTGGCCATCCCTACTTTCAACATCTTGGGTAGTCTTTTGTTCAATAACAGGGTGTCTACCAAAATAACACATCCAGAATTCTTGACTTTTTCTGGACTTTTAGTTTTTCTTAACGTTTATTTATTCGTTCCCTACTTCGGTAAAGTTGGAAATTAGTAATTACGAAATTAATATATATTTAATGAAAACCCCTACCAAAGGGCCAGTTAAGATAAGAACTGAAGCTGAATTTAAGAAGAGAATTAGATCTGCTTTCTCGTATTAATGCATCCTGAACTGTGTTTGGCAGACAAACGAGGCTTTGGTGTCTGGACTCACAGCCAGTATAATCAATCTTATATGGGACTTGTGTCGGTTGTCCCTATATGTTTGTGACTGTCCCTTCATCCATCTTATCTTACCACTATTCATCCTCATCTTTATGATTAGCCAAAGGGACAGAAAAAAGTGAAGTAAAATAAACTAAATCAAACAATCAGTCATTTTGATAACAAAAATTCTCGACCACAAGAATAATTTATTGCCTTTTTATTGACTTCTTGTTGATTTCTTTAATTTTTCTTGACTGGCAGACAACCTGAATAACTTTGCTCTATATACCCCTGCTTTACAATCAAATTATATTGAATAAGAATGGGCAACACCTTGTTCCATCAGTATAAACCCTAAGGCAAGAAATTCTGCTCAGGCATTGAACAGTGACGTTATCAGAAAGTGGTCCCAAAACTTTGTTCATTAATTGCTTCCGTTTTCCCGTTTGTTTAATAGCAGGACAAACCTTTTTTCTTTTTGGGCAATGCCTGAATCAAAATAAATTTTACTATTGGGTTTGGAAGTGCAGTCCATAGACTTGTAACTTGCATGATTTTTTTCTGCTTCGTATTTTCCTAATTAATATTATGTGATGCTCAAAATGTAGGACATTTATAATATTTTTCAAATTCCTCCCAGATGCCGGACATACGGCTAAAATGTAGGACATGTTCGGGTAAAACCGGACGTCTGGTAACCCTAGTAAAGTCTGAGTTTTAAGTCCACTTTATGCACAGGAGGCTAATCTGGACTGGCCCTACAGTTTAAAGTGAGATCCAAAGCACTGTGTGCCTCTCTTGGTATCAAACCCAGGACCCCTTGTTTACAAGGTGAGATGTTACCACTATGCTATGGGTGAGAATGGCGTCACTATAAATTTGTAGTAGGTCCGAGCCAATAACAATACCCATGTATTGGTATCAGAAAGTATCAGTCAGATTTTACTTACCAATACCAGTCAATATTGTTCTGACATTTTGGTCTTTCACAAGGGTCTCAAAAATGCCACACGACATTTTCACGGTCTAATTATCATGAAAGTTGTGCAAATTTTATTTTGAACCAAAAACTATATTTATGATTGCATAACAGGTATTTTAATATTCCGATGTAATTTTTTAATATTATGCAGCAAAAAATCTATTAAAATGATGCATATAATTGGATTTGGATGTTCACTTGCTAATATTAATCACTATTTTGAATAACTTTTAATTATTAAATTTGTGAAGCATCATGTCAGTATTGGTGGGAATTGTTAAGGTGTCAGTTCAAAGTGGTACATAATTTCTAGTACATGAATTTTGTTTTCTTGTGTAGTTCATGAAGTGAAGTATTTGCATGAGGAAAAAAAAATGTAGGAAGAAGTCAAGAAATAAAATTTTAAAGTATCCAGAGGCATATTTATTTTATTCCAATATGAATACCATATGCTAGAATATTAGAGTAACAGCAGTTTCCTCCCCTACTTTCTGCAGTACATACTTCTCAAGTGAACATGTAGAAAGAATGAAATCTACTTCAGAAATAGCTAAGTGTGTAGAAATTCTTTATACCTTGAATATGCTCAGTTTTATTGTATCTAAAGATATCTGGTTGGCGGTTATGCGGAGATAGGTAATTTACTCTGATAAACTTACTTTTCATTTTTCCATGCAAATTTTCTTCGCGTTCGATTTCACCACCTGTGTTTTGGCTTCGTCAGTTGTGTACTGTCTTGCTGTGGGCTTCATTCTAGAGGAAGAATAGGACAACATACTAAACTACCTGGATCTCGCTATAAGCAGGAAGAACAACAAATTTAAGACCATTGCATACAAAAAACCCAACTCTAGAATGCAATACATTCGCACACTTTCTGGTCACTGCATGGCAAAGAAACAACATTTGGGTCAACTTCTTCCAGCGAGCGATCAACCTTACTTCAGAACCTGTAGACCTGCAGACTGAATTCGAGCATATCATCTCTTTTGATATCAGCATTGGGTACAGCCGACAGAAACTCCTCCACCTCCTAGACAGTACCAAAAGAAAAATGAACCAGCCTCGCTCCCAGAAAGAAAAGATAAAAGAAAAATGAATCGGCCTTCCCTGACATCCTGACCTACAGAGGCGAAGATATAGTACAAGCAATGCAAGCACTGCTTGCATAATTCGAATATCATTTAATGTACTTAATGTTCTAACCGTATTTAGTTTCCATCGCACTCGATTTCGCGAAAAAATGCGGCCGCAAACTCCCCCAGCAGCTCTGTAGCAAGCACCAGCCTCAATGCTTGCAGCCGTTCTGCGGGAAAATAAGGCCTCCGAAGGAGTCACATGGCGAAGCGTGAAATTCTGGTGGAACCTGTCCACAAAGCTTCTACAAAAAGCTGTGCTTTCCGAGCTTGCGTGATTCCCGAAAATAGCCGAGTTCAACCGAAAGCAGAAGGATTCATCTATGGGTACGTTGCCAGCAAAAACTACTAACGAATATTTGTCTTCATGAACACGTAAACAAGATCGCAAATATAATAATAATTGTTAGTCATAAAATAACTAAAAGAAGTTATTATCACTGTTCTAAATTCCATATATATTATATTACAAATTATTTTAGATTTCGCGAAATGTAAAACGCGTAAAAAAAGTTGAAATTGGGAGTTGGGGCAGTGGAATTTCTGCACCCCCGTGAAGAGTTTTCTCAGGGAGGGAGGGAAGATTGGACGGACATTGGTCCTGCACCCTGCTTCCTGGTCGGTCCAGCTCAAATTACGCCAGAAGTGTTGACCGCTACCAGTGTTTGCAACTGCCAAATTATTTACGCAGTAATTCAAGTGAGCTCTTTCACAAATTTTACAATCAATAAATTGACTGCTTTTGAATAAAACTTGGGGTGAAAATAAAGCTATCTGAGAAAGAACTATCTACTGATATTTGTACATGGCATAGAAGTAAATCGTATACATTCTGCATATTATGAGCACAAGAATATGTTTTAATGATTGATTGATTGATATGTTGTTTTAAGTCCACTTTATGCACAGTAAGGCTAATCGGGACTGGACCTACAGTTTAAAATGGGATCTGAAACACTTGTGCCTCCACCGGATATCGAACCCGGAACCCCTTGATTACAAGGCGACGACACTACCACTGCGCCATCGGGGAGGCCCGAATATGTTTTAAGTTCTATTATTATGACGCAAGTGGTGTTCCCAGGGTCTTTTTACGGTCCCCATTTTGTCATCTTTTCCTTCCTTTGACGTTTTTTCTTAGATATACTGGGCCAAAAGGGGGTTATGTCTACCATCCACCCACCCCCCTTCGCCCCGGGCACGCCATTGAATGACACTTTATTACTTAAATATTAATGTACATACTCGTTCTGCTGAAATGATTCTGATTCCTCCGCGTAATTTTTATCTCCAAACTGATATATCTTTCCTTTGTGACGGATAAAATTAAGGAAATAGGTTGGTATCACTTTCTGTTGTTTCAGAGATTTTCAAAGTGATCTTGTGTGGATGCTTGCATTTGCAGTTGTGGAAAGCGCATGGGATAGTGTGAGTGTTTGTTGCTTCGTGTTTTGTGCTGTGAATTTATCGGAATGAACGCGTATTTAGGAACGGTTGATGTGAAGTGCGGGTGTATTATTGAGCAATTGAAAATTGCTTCGTTTAGCTCGAGAGAGATAAGTGTTAAAATGAAAATCGTGGAAGGGGGTCGACCAACACCAAGAGTTTGAAATTTATTGTGGTGACTACATCGTCTATGCATGTGTTTCTTTGCTTTGAAATGAATTTTTTTTTGTTTGTGTTTAACTTTTTATTTAGTGTTTAAGTTACTCCAATGCGGTTTTTAGGGTGCCCAAAAATACTAAATTACATCATGCAGCGTAAAATAAACAAATGATTCCCATTTTTTTTTATCTAAATCGGTTTGGTCACCGTTTGACCATATTAAATAATAATGAACAAATAAAGGTACTAATAAGTAAGTAAGAAATTCCGTCTCCCTTTAGTCGTATGCGGAAAGTTCGCATATGCAAAACGTTTAATATCATATGAATAACGTTACCTGGATTTTTTAAAAAAAGTAAATGTGACGTTTGCGGATCATATGGTTTATTTTTAGTACAGTCACTTTATTACGATATTTTGACAAATCCAGCGACTGGGTAAATGAGGCTATAAACCTTGAATCTTTCCCCTCGGCATGTCGTTGTACTACATGTTTTGTTGTACTGAAACATTGCTTGCCTCCTTCGTAAGACTACGCTTCGCTACTGCTGACCTATCCAAGAAAATTCAAAAAGTTCTAACCAGGCTCAGTTTCAAGATATTAGACCAACCCCCTCCTTCCATAGCCTCGCACATAACCCATTTCAAAGGGTATTACACCAACCTCAATGCAAGAAGTGGCATCTAGATGATCACCTGCACATGTGGAAGCAAGTATGTAGGTATGACAAAGTGCCGACTTGATGATAGGCCCAAGGAAGCATGATGCTGACCACCGACTCGGGAGGGAGGAGAAGAACAGGCCTTCCTGCCACCTTATAGACAAAAACCACAACATAGACTCTGCCAAAATAGTCATGCAAGCAAAATCCACCTTGGAAAGGTTCCCAAAAGAAACTTATGCAATAGTAACCCCTCCCGCCGACCTCAACACTAATCCTGGGGCCTTCAATAAAATCTGGCTTCTCGCTATGAGGAATATTTGTGCCCACCCAACCTGCTCCTCCCGCACGACAAGAAACCAAGCACGGGCCTTAAGCATTTCGCAAAAAGCATGCCTGTGCATGCGAACAAATGTCTTTTCACCTACAGCACCAAAACCCCGATGCAGGGCAATAGGAGGAAGCACTACACCCACACCAGAACGGCAGAAAGTTAAAGGACCTCATCATCTAGCATCGTCACGAGCACAAGTGGAAGAAGAAGGAACCACGTCACCCGCAGCAAGACAGTACATGCCTGACGAAGCCACCAGATGTGTGGCGAAATCCATTGCGAAGAAAATTTTCGCGGAAAAATGTAAAGTAAGATTATCAGAGTAAAATGCTCAGTTATGCCAAATATGACCAGAAAAATGGTTATAATATGGTCATTCACACAGAAATGGCAAAATATGCCCCCTCCCCTAAAGCATCTGAATTTAATGGACCATATTAGTGTGGTGTCATGCTGGAAGATTGAGTCCAACAAAGCAGCCAAGTGGTTTTAACCAATTCAAAACCATTGAATTTCCCATCAGAATGGGTACCTTTAAGAATTGTTACAGCAGTTATGAAACAAAATTGTGATGCGTATCATAGATCAGTGTAAATATAAGATTTCGGAGAATCTGTCTACGTCTATACATGGGTTGGAGATTTAATAGTGGCAACTATTTATTTACAAATGATACAAAAGAAACTTTGAACTTTTGCAACCCTTCAATGTAATCACCAGCATTAATTACAATCCATTGCCAAAGATGTGGAAGTCGTAGTACACCTGTAGCAGCGCCTGTTCTATTGATGGTTCGAAAAGAGCGGTCCATTGCCTGAAGAATCTCTGGAAACGAATGCCATTTATCTTAGCAATCAAATCAAAGTCACGGGCATATGTCTGTGGAGTATGGGGGATGGTAGAGCGAGCACCTGCGAGCCCCATTGAGCTAACAAATCAGTAGGGACATTGAATTTTTGTGATGCGCAAAATCGCGAAATGTGAAAAAAAGATGCAATTTTGAACATTCTGCACATAACTACACCCCCAATGATGAAATATGCATGAGTTTTATTCACGAAGTAATGCAAAATGTGTGCTTTTCCATGAAATGAACGCTTTTTCGTGAAATAACCGTGAAATATCATCAAATTAAGTAGAAAACACGCAAAAACCGGCAATCGAGGTTGTGCGCGCAAACTGTTGATTTGTAACGAAACGTTTGCCTAAAGTTTCCTACCACTTGCAGCTGAAGAACGTTTTATCTTCGATCACATCAGGAAGACGTTGCAAATTGGGATTTCCCATGCACATAATCTCAGTTCGAAAATTTCGCTGCCTGTCAAGCTGCATTCCTTTCTTCCCCCGAATGTCTACTCAACTTCCAGTTTCATTGAACTTGCTAGCTGTAGCAGCGATCAGATTAGTCTGTTCCCGCACATGAAGGGAAACAATGGTGTCATTTGTGTTCAGTCATGAATGAATTTTGTTTATCATCATGTGATTTTCAACATGTGTTTGTGTATGTGCAGTAGTGATTATTTTATTTGATGGACAGCAAGGATATCCTTTAAATACATACTATGAATAAATCACTTGAGTTATGCATTTTAGAAATGAAGTGATTTTGTATTGATGTTTTCTTTTTGGTTGGACAGCTAAGTACTTGTGTATGTGTACAGTATATAAAAATGAAGTACTTTATCAATTTATAGCTCTTTTGTATGTTGTTTCCTCTCATGATGAAAAAGTGTGTGCCATTTTTTTTTCACCGCTGGTATATACCGCTGATCTATCATTTTATTTACCGCTCTCCTCAGTTTTTATTTACCATAAATTTGTGTCCCTACAAATGCGCCCGAACATTGTCCTGCAAAATGATGGCAGGATTTTTCTTGTATGTATGCATTGCTTGCATTGTAGAATTATTTATCTTGTAGTCTACGATTATTACAAGCACAAAAACACAGGAGCATGTGTTCTCCTGAAACGTGACAATGAAAAACTGTGTTACGTTATGACTACAAGAGAAATAATGATGGGAGGATTCAGCAGGAAGTGTTGCCTCGTCTTTCACAACGCAGGCTGCAGGAAATGTAGATTTTCTGCATGCCTCGCGGAAACCTTGATGACACTGTCATGCTGTACGGCTGTGGGCACATTTAATATTTATCCAACTCCACTGTTCCTGCTTCGAAAACAACTTTAGACCGCCAACTCTAACGATACTGAGGTTCTGACATCTGACCCTATGGCCAGTATAATTCTGTGTGTTGTCCTGTTGATTGTTCTTGGTGTGCTGAGTGCCCCTTTAGAGCCTCAGGTTTTAACCGAAGTCAGAATATTTTAATATTTTAATGACATTACAGTTACGTTATTTTAGTTACAGTAAGGGGCTGGATCTCGTATCATGTGACGGGTGCAAAATAACCCAAGCACTGATGCACCCAAACTTTTAAATTCAAATTCAAAAAATTCCAACGATACTGTATTCCTCCATCCCTGCGCATGCACGTAGTGTTCAAAGGAAGAGTCCATTTACTGGGAGGTAGGTTAGGTATCAAACTAACGTGTGGTATAAGCAAGAATCACCAGTTCCGTTTCATATCTTGTATACAGCAGTGTTGCCACTATTAAATCTCCAACCCATGTATGTAACATACCTTACAGATGAGAATGTAAAGAATAAATGGACTAGAAATTGAGTAAAGCGAATTCATCTAACTGCGTCTCTTCTGGAATGGCAGCCAATGGGCGGCGCTACTGCAGTCACGTTTGGCTGCTGGTTTTCCATCATCCATAGTGATAGCATGACTGCACTTGAGATCGGCTGAGTTTCGGACTGGCTTCCTCTGTGCTCGGAACTGGAATATCTTATTATTTTTTTTTTTATTTTTAAAAAATGCATGATTTTCTTACTCCAGTTTTTCTTTACCTTATTCTTTCTAAGGTATGTGTGATATGTAGACGTATTGTCCAAAATCTCATATTTGCATTGATGTACGATACACATCTGCTGTCACAATCATTAAAGTTATTCTTTCCAATGGAAAATTCCAATGCTTTTAAATAGGAGAAAACCATGTGACTGCTTTGGACTCAAACCATGCATGCTCTGTCGCCACTAATATGGTCCATTCATATATTCATAACTTGACTTTCTGTATATATCAGAAACATATCACCATTTCTAAAAAAAAAGGAAGAAGATGACACCTTGAAAATCTCCACTCTATTCATAACAAAGGCCTTTGAACAAAGTTGCAAGTGACATCTAGGGAATGAACCTGAAAATTAGTACAACTATAGTAATTCATAATTTATAGACTGGGCCCAAAATAACAACTTTTGTTGAATTGTGCAGCAAGTAAATCCCCAAAATCAGTAGCCTCTTATACATACACATATAATGTTACAGAGTAGGTATATGTACATAAGACTATGTAATGTGTACTATTACTATTAAACCCATAGTCTTTGTTTATAATGTGTACATGCCTCTGTTATAGGAGAACCTATATTCTCTGTTAATGACACATGAATAAATTAAGTAACCTAACCAGCCTGATTTGTGTCCCTTTTCTCTCTGTTCTAGCATGTGCACAGGGTTTGGATGGGATGCAGATGGCGACATTCTTGGGATGATAACAGACAAGTCCCCGTACCTGCTCCTGTGGGATGCCAACACGGGGAAAGGCCACCAGATGGACACTGGGCTCAGAGACGCCATGAGCTGCATCATATGGGCGAAAGGTGGACCTTTGGTGGCAGTTGCAACATCGCGGGGCAACCTCATGATCTACAACCACAAGTCTGCCAAGTAAGTGTGCTCAAGGAACTGTTATACTTCAGCTGTGCAAAGTGATGTGATTTTTAATTTTTTAGCATTAATTGATTGATAATCTTGCTTGGGAGTATTTGAAAATTCGCCAGAATGCTTGTGAGCAAAGATCTGAGGTTCGTAAAGTAAAGTCTTAAAAAAATACCTGTAAAATTGCTTTAGATATAAATATGTGGGGTTGAATATTCCATAAATGGTAAATCATGTATTTGTAAAGGTACTTGAATAATTAAACACTTTTTCTAATTCAGTCAGTCAGTCAGTCAGTCATATGATGAATTTTGAATTTTTTATTTATTTATTGAAATTTCCAGTACAGCAGAAGCCATTTTAAACCGGAAAGACACAACAGTAAAACAGTACCCTAGTGTTGAACACACGGAACAAGATAAAATAAAATAAACAAATTATAAACATAAATATAAACATTAACAAGCCAAGACAGTACCAAGGAAAACAGATTACTTTCACAATGCATTACTTATGTACATTTTTTTATAAGTTGGTGATAAAAGACGAATATGAACTAAAAATATCTACTTGGTTTGAGATGATATTGAATTGGTTCGGTAGCCTATGGAATAATGAACGTTGTATGAGTTATAGTCTGGGAGTTGCAGTGTGGAAAGTCTCCTTGCTCCATGTTTTATGTCTGGGCACTCTGAGGGAGTGGGATGCTACATCTTAGGTTTCCATTAATGATCTTCTGTAGTAATTTCATATCTGCAACGTATCTACGTGATTCTGAAGTATTTATGTTTAAATTTACAAGCAGATCTTTCTTAGGTAGGTGTCTCAGGGCCTCATTTTTGAAAAATGCATAATTTGTCCTAACAAACATACACTCTTTTATCGATAGCTCTGGATGCTGAAGTTGCATTCATAATTTATAGACTGGGCCCAGCAGTTATCTGTGTTGGAAAGTATTAGTTTAAATCTCCAAAGTTTACTTGAAACCTACTCAGTCACTATAGGATTTCATTGTGAATGAACGATGGACTATAATCACACTGCATCTCTCATGCACATGTGTTGTAACCACCATTTTCAAATTTCAACCACTAGATGTGGGGTTTTCTTTGTTGCTGAATTTTACTTGTACTTACATTGAATGAAGTTGCACTTTTGTTTATACTCTTCAGAATATCATTTAATAATTTATATTCACATTGTGGAAATTTCATACAAACATTCTGCTTCGGATTTTGCAGTTAGTGATGATTTTGATCCTAATAGAAAGTTTTTAGATTATTTTCACGAATTAATTTTATATTATCTATTCAAAATATGTTCGAGTAACTTTTGTGCAATGTTATATTTTTTTTACTTTCAAAAATTCATAAATGTTAGAATATGTATATGAAATGTAACATATTATATATCTCTGGAAAGAAGAAGTTTTGTAGATTTTGTTAAATAATAACAAATGTAAGAAAATATTTTCTATGATTCTTTTGAAAACAGAAAAAAAAAGAGAAATTAAAGAAACACATCTTTCGGAAAACTCAACAAGTCCCATTCTGAAAGGGTTAAATTGGGATCCAAACAACTATGAGTTTCCACTGTGATCAAACACAGCACCTCTTGATTACAAGATAACAGCATTACCACTATGCCATCAGGGAGGTCCTTGAAAGCATATTATCGTTGATGCTGGACCATGCAACGACATTGCTGGATAAATTCCTGCATGAAATCACCTCACCCTAGGAACCAATCCTGGGTCTCCTGCATGGCACTTGAGTACCGACTACCACTGTGGCTCTTCGCAGATGATATTAAAGTAGCTGATGTTATGTAATCATTAAATCTCATTTCGATTTAATAAAGTAAAACTAAAATTTTGCCAAATTCCTAGAATATTTTGTTTCTGTGAAAGTGTATCCAGCATCAAGCTAATGCTTTCCAGGCCCTCTCCAGTGACATAGCGGTAATGCTGTTGTCTTGAAATAAAGGGATTCCAGGTTTAATCCCAGTGGAGACTCATAAATGTTCGGATCCACTTTAAACTGTAGGTCAATTCCTGATTAGCCGATTATCCTGTCTGTGCATAATGTGGACATCAAACAAACTATTCTTTCCAACAGACCTATCACTGTTACCTCTGAGCTTATTTACTGCTTTGCAAAAGTAAATGGACATTTTGAACCAGTTCTAAACATAGAAATGTTGACCTTGCAGGCGTATTCCTATTTTGGGGAAGCACACAAAACGGATCACGTGTGGAGCTTGGAGCAAGGAAAACCTTCTTGCTTTGGGATCTGAAGATAAGACCATGACAATCAATAATGTGGAGGGTGATACGTTACGGGTTATCAACTTAAGGGCCGACCCCTCGGACATCCAGTTCTCGGAGATGAAGCTAGATGAGAGGGTCATGGGTGAAAACACAGTAAGCAAAGATTACTTCCAATTAAGTGGAGGTATTTTATGTTATTCTACCTTTGCGCAACATTCTATAAATAAGTTAAATTCCGTGCATAGACTTTTTTGATGCAATAGAATGTTTTTATCAGATGGTAGAGATATACAGGGTGGGCCAAAAGTAGGTGTATATATTATCCCCATTACAAATATACTATATAGTGTATACCTACTTGTGGCCCACCCTGTATCATAAAGGCAGAGATCCAAATCAACCAGAGCTCACCTTCATCTGAAAAAAGGAGAGGAGAGGGAATTAATTTCCTGAATTAATTGTTTCATTTTTGTATGTTTTTAACAAAATATGTATTGTTATATGTATTTTTATTTGTAAATTCTTTGGCAAGAATTTCATGAATGGTCCATTCTTAGGGCTTTCCTGTTGGCATAGTGGTAACATCTTTGCCTTGTAATGAAGGGCTGGCTCCTGGATTTAATACCCACTGGTATTCTGATCCCAATTCAAACTCTAGCTCCGGTCTCAATTAACTTACGTGTGTATAAAGTGAACTTAGAAACTCAACTTGCCTGGTCCATCCTGAGTGTATATATTGTTTCAAACGTGCTATGATATCATTTGCTGTAAATAACATTGTTTATACAGGGTATACACAAATGAATGGTGCGGTTATAAATGTCAATAAAAAAAATATTTTTCAACTTAAGTGGTTGCAGCAAACACTGTTAGAGGTAGAAACTGTCCTAGTTTTTGATATGTGAGTTAAAATTACAATTCTTCAATTTGGGCTCCTCCCCTGGTCACACGACACACATCAATGTGGTAATCAAACTCGTTCCAGACACGGTGTAACATGTAATGTCCTGCACTGCATGCATTATCCAATCATGAAGTTACTGGATGGATGTTGGCATTGGTTGTGCATAAACCCTGGCTTTAATAAAACCCCATAGAAAGAAATTGCAGTGTAAGATCCAGGGAACAAGGGGGCCAAGGGAGAATGTAATTTTTTTTATGGAAAATCCTTACATGGTGGAGGCCATATTTCGAATCAGCGTATCAAAAAGATTGTAATTTTAACTCGCATATCAAAAACGGACTTTTTCCGCCTTTATAATAGTGTTTGCTGCAACCACGTAAGTTGAAAAATAAATTTTTTATTGACATTTATAACCACACCATTCATTTGTGTATACCCTGTATATCTATGTTGTATAATTGTGTTGAGGCAAGTGGTTTGCTCTGTGGCACAATATGCTATGATGCCAGGGGTCCTGGTTTTGATTCATGTCCCACACATGGGTGTTCGTTGTGAATCTCCCTTTCATCAATTTCATATCATCACTCAATCTCATCTGCGTGATTAGCCAATAGTGGCACAAAAGCAAAGTAAAATAAACAAAGTCAATCAATCAATCAATGGAATGTCAAAATCCTAAGGCTTAATCCCTATTTGTATTTTTGTTATTTTACGTCACTTTTCTGCAACTTCTGGCTAGTGATAAAGATGAGGATGAGATAGATGAAATGATGAAGGGATACTCATAAATAACACCCATTCCCAGGCTGCGACTCAAGACACGGGAGCTTTGGTGTCAAGTTCAAAAGTCCACCACTTAGCATTCTCGGCCAGCGAGACAGCCACATTTCTTGTTTGAACCACGATCATTAACTTCAGCTTCTTTAAGGTTTGTAGTTTTTTCTTGATCGTGATGCCAGTACTGTTGCTAGTGATTGAGTATATAATATACGTACTACTCTAACTGGAAATTTATATTGGAATATTTGTTTTATTATTCCTTAATATATTTCAGGTTAGTGTGCTGATTGGTAAGAAGACATTATTCCTCTACAACATGCATGATCCAGAAAACCCAATAGAATTAGCATTCCAGGCACGATATGGCTCTGTGGTAACATATAAATGGTAAGGAAAGCAGATTTTTAACCCATATTATTTTTGTAATACGTAGTTAAGTCAGTAAATAGGTCACAAATGATTATTAAAAAAATACAAAATGAGGTACTGACTTGAAAACCATTTTTATTTTTCAACCATCTACGACATTGATACATTTATCCCTTCGCTTTATCAGTCCCCAAAAACATGCTGCATAAAATATATTTGGGCTGCTGTCTCAGCCACAGTCGCACCTCATATTCAACATCTTCATGCCGTTTCACATACACTTTTTTTTGGCATTGAAACGATCAGGCTTTTTGCTGTAGGCTAAACCATGAGAACAGCCTACTGCAGTTGTTGTGCTGTCTATATCGTCACTTGCTTGTCAGCTCGAATCATCTACACCCATACCATCTCCATGTACGGTCGCCATTTTAAAACTGCTGCTGCTGCATACATCTGCTGTCTAGGGACTGCTAACTGAATATCTGGATTGTGCTGCCACCTAATGACATCTTTAGAAACTACTTACTACTATTTTCAACTAACCCACATCAGTTTGCGACTGACTTACTGACTTCCCCTCGTGTCTTAACATGTTTCATTCCTAGTGTTTGGACTAATTACTATTCATATTCTTCAGCTAGTGGATCTTTGTATAATTCCCAGAAATGAGTGACTATAGAACATATAGGTGTGGACAAAATAATATGAACACCTATGAAAATTGATCATTTATTCATCCACAGACATGCCACCTGATATGCAAGTCTCTCACCTAGTGGCTGCATAGGTGAAGGTATCAGTTTAAAAGCAGCAGTTGTACGGGTTGTATGTGAACATTCTGCTACGAGTCAAGTGTCATTATGTCCAATGCCTCAGTGACAAAAGCAGCCAACCTTGTGGGAGTTGCAAGGAGCATGGTGTCAACTGTGATGAAAGCCTATTGGTGCCATCTTCGAAACAGAACAGCAGACCTGCCGACAGTCAAGTGGCCGTTAGATTTGTTTTGTAAGGCTCTGTGGGCAGATAATTATAGATTCAATGTGGCCTGCTGGGAATAGTATTTTCGTTCTACAAGCGGAATATTTACTTTTTCTAATTGATTTATTTTGTTTTGTTTATTATATTTTGACGATTATTGTTTCCATTAGTACTAGCTAAAATATTTTTGCATAAATGAATTTTTCAGTCTATTTTTTCTTAAAAGAGAGCAGAGGTAGTGTTGTCAATGTCATCTTCCATGGTGGAGTGGTCATCGCAGTATGCTACGATGCCAGAGATCGCAGGTTCAAATCCCAGTTCAGACATTGATGTTTGTGTCAATACAATGAACATGACAGAAGAAATAGCATCGTATTTTAGCTTTGTTCAGTTTTTGAATAAAGTGTTCATCGAAATAGCTTTTTTCAGTTTTTGAATCAAGTGTTCTTCATTTTGCAAAGTGCCAAAAGCGGAGTAACAAAAAATACAGGAAAACAATAAAAATAACAAGTAGTGACAACAATAACAAGAACAATGAATAACAACAATGTATCTTATCAATGAAAGCAATTGTAATAATATTACTGTTGATAAATTTCCTCTGTGAATGTTCATAAAACATTTCATAAAAGATAAACAGGTTTTAATCCTTTGAACCGCCGGCTGTCATGTTGGCCTCACATATATCAAATCATGTTAAATCACAAAGAGTTTGACAAAGGAAAAACACAATTATTTGACATATTATTGTCAATAATGAGCCATGCAGGTACTTAAAGGAAGTAAATAAGACTGTATTACTAAAGATGAAATTTTGGCCTCCTGGGTATGCCAACCAAAATCTCTGCTGATTTGCTAATAAAGCATACGCTTGTATAGTTCTGGTCCCCAAAGCAACCTCACTTTACTTCGAAGAAAGTTCCGAAAGATCAGTTTCCCCCTTACAACCATATATCAGGTCCACGTGGAGTCCAGTAAATACTCCCCTGAAACCTTTTCCACCAATAGTGTCCGTCCAAGAATGACAGCTCTCGTCAACTCCACGTGGACTAAATGAGATGTTGCTAATTCAGTTTCTTTAGAGATTTTTAAACGCGAGGTTGTACTGTGCAATTTTTTTAATACAATATAAAGACCATGGGAGTAAAACGTCGCAGTGAATGAATGGATGTCTAAACACTGCATGCAAAAGCGACAACAGCACTTTGCCGAAAAACAGGTGGTGGCTTGAAACCAGCCCCTCCAGGGAACACCGCCTTAAAGTAGCACTGACCGTGCGGGCAGAGGGGTTTGTGTGCTTTGTTGAGGCTGAGAGCTATGCCAGCGGTAGAATCTACCGGCAGGGTCACCCATGCTGGACAGGTCTCAGAAGAGAAGCCAGACTAAGGTGTTCTACAACGTCCCATCTTTACCATATCCTATCCTAATATTCCTTCCTAGTCCCAAATACTGCTGCCTTGTAGTCATAGAGGGATCTATAAAGGCTAAGGGAAGAAAACCCTAACAGAAAATTACCTGGTCCTCCAGGTTGGGGGTTGGCGTGAGGCTGACAACCTTATCCGGAAAAAATCAATCGTTCAGAAACCACAACTTGTGCCTCGGAAAGTGGATAAACATGATGACAGACCAGCTAAACGGATAATGAACATGAATATGGCCACGTGGAATATAGAGACAATGCTAGCCCCACGAAAGATGCAGGAGGTAGCACAAGAAATAGAAAAAAATGATATACAGATAGCAGCAGTACAGGAAATTAGATGGGTTGGAACAGGTAGAGTAGACAAAAAAGACTTCACAGTGTTTTATAGTGGAACAGAACAAAGGACAGGGCAGAGAGGTACAGGCTTCATAATAACTAAGGAAGCAAGAAAAAGTATACTGCAGTTTGTGCCAGTATGTGATAGAATAAGCAAGCTCAGAGTTAAAGGATCATTCAGAAACATAACAATTATAACAGTGTATGCACCTACAGAAGACAAAGGTGATCAAGAGAAAGAAGAATTTAATGATGTGCTGGAGGAAACATTAGAAGAAACACGTATATATGATTCAATTATTATCATGGGAGATTTTAATGCACAAATTGGCAAGGAGGATAGGAGAAAAGGAATAAGTGGAATCTATACCTTACATAGAGAAAGCAATAATAATGGCAATCTACTCTTATCAGTTTGCAATTAGAAACAAAATGATAATAAAAAGCACGTGTTTCCCACATAAAGATATACATTTGGGGACCTGGAGATCCCCAGATGGAACAACAACAAACCAAATCGACCATGTTTTGGTAGGTCACAGATATTCCTCCTCAATCACAGATATTAGAAGTTGCAGAGGACCTAACTGTGACTCTGACCACTTTCTTTTGAAAGTAAAAGTTCGAGAGAGAATAAGAACAACACAACAGACAGAAAAACTGTAAGCCTTGTTTTGTTGTGTGTGTTTTCTTATCTATACATGCACAAGACATACAAAATACGTAGGTTCAAATTAAACAATATAACTTTAATACATGGAAGCCATTCACGTACATCTTACACACTGATACTATAACAACCAATCAATAACATGCTATAGAATACATATTCTTCTTCTTCCTCTTATCATGCGTCTATCATCTCCTCCTGGAGTCTCTTTTTGTTTTGTTTTAAGTGCTGGTCTCACCGTATCTATCAGGAGGTCTCCTAGGTCTATTCGATCTTCTGATTGGTGTGTGCCCAGCGTCTGTATATGGTTGGTTTTGGTTATCTCTTCCCTCTGCATCCTCCGGCTGTCCTTCTGGTATCGATTCAAGGTTTGGATCAGGTAGATCTGTTGAGGGGTTTGGTTCACACTCACGTTTTCGTAGCCACCTGACGTGTACCGTTCGTGTCGATCCGTCGAACAACTGCACTTTATATATTAGGCTGTTGCCAACTCTAGACAATACCATTCCTGGTACATGCTTCGGAGAATTTACCTTCGGGGTCTGCACCCAGACTGTATCATTCGGAAGATATGTAAGATAAGTTTTGTCAAGTCTCTTCCTCTCTACTCGGCCCCGCCGTGATCCAAGAAATGGTGGGCGATCCACTCGCCTTTCCCGTTCAGTCATATATTTATGTCTCTTGTAACGCAGTTTGTCACTTTCCCTTGATTCATCATCCTTATCTCCCATTGCCTGTGTTCGAATTCCAGCTCTCTCTTCTCTCGCCTTCTGAGCCAACTGCCTCAGATGCTCTTCTTTATTCTCCTTTTCTTTCTGGTCAAGTTTCTTCTCCAGCTGTACTCTCAAAAATTCACTTTCCGGTATTTTAGTAGTAATATCTGCTTTATCATTTCGTTCGGACCCCGTATTTGTGAACAATGTGTTACATTGTGCTAACAGGTTTCTCCAATCCGGATGAATACTGTCCAGCCATAAACGTCCAATCAACGGATAACGCAGTTCTTCTTCACACAATATAACCGGCAATTTATACAATACATCATTCAATGATAAATCAACCAAGGTTTGACCTTTCAACTTTAACTTATCATTATTCACGCCTCGTAACGTTAGTGAAGTACAATGTGTTCGCTGATGTGGAAACAATTGTTTGAAAGACTTGTTATTAAACAGAGTAACCGTAGATCCAGTATCTACTTCACATTGTACAATTCGCTTATCAATACACAAATCAACTACGCACGGTTCTGCCGACACAAGAACATTAGTGCCATCTATAGCTTGTGTTCTTGGCTTGAAACTAACACTCCTTCCTTCTGAACGAGTGAGTGTTGCATCTTCCACTTGTGAATTATCTGTGCTTGATGAAATAGTGCAAGTATTATCTTCTGGCGGATGAGAATCACTAACTTCGACGTGCAATAAAGACAAACCATGAAATTCGTTATGTATGTCTTGTTCAACAATAACGTCTAAAGGTTTAATATTAGACGTGGATATTTGATCACTTGTAATTGTCTTACTCGCAACTCCACCATTATTTTTCCTAAACTTGCATTTTACATGCCAATGACCTTTCTTTTTGCAAAATGAACATATCGAATATTTTGCTGGACAATATCCAAGATCATACCTTCTGGAGCATCTATCACATTCTTTAGTGCTTTTATAACTTCTATTCTGAGGATTGACAAAGTTCTTTTTGTGCGCTTGCGAGGACTGGAAACATGGTTTAAATTTCTGTGTCCCAGCAAATGCAACTACATTAGAACTACATTCCTTTTCACGATGTGTGAACATTTGGGTTTCCCGTTCAATTAATTCCATTTGAAGCACAATATCTTGACATTTTGCTGGAGTCAATGTAGGTTCAGATAGTAATTTCTTTCTAATGGCGTCAGACCGAACGCCTACAATTATTTGCTCTACAATGGCTTCCTGTAAGTACTGGCCAAAACTACATTTAAGTCCTTGTTGCTTAACACGTACCATAAATCGTGTTGCATCCTCGACGCTTTCCTGTATGCATTGCCTGAACTTAAAACGTTCCACATATTTGTTTGTTCTCTGGCCATAATGTTTAAGCAGATTGTCCTTGAGGATCGAATACGTTTGACGATCTACTGGTTCAGGTGCAAGGATGTTCTTCAGCACTTTGAAAGCTTCAGACCCTATAACTGCAATCAGTATGGGTATCTTCCTGGCTTCATTAACATCATGAGCCAAGCAAGACTGTTCGAACCTCGTTAAATAATCTTCTATTTCTTCCGAATCTGGCCGGAACTCAGAGAATAAATTCAAACCGAACATATTCATAATTGTGGTCAACTAAAT
Organism: Lepisma saccharinum; assembly: GCF_977018435.1. NCBI lineage: Eukaryota > Metazoa > Arthropoda > Insecta > Zygentoma > Lepismatidae > Lepisma > Lepisma saccharinum. Next base: position 59,932,997 of record NC_139241.1, on the reverse strand, counting down.
ATCACAATATCGTAAACACAATCCGTATCACACTGATTTGAATTTGCCTTGTACAATTATTGTAATCAATACACAAACCGTGTAATCTTGGTTCTTACCGTAGAAATTGATCAAGCCGACACAATTTCTCCTTGCATAAACCTATGCTGGAATGATGATCGTCGCGTACTCTTCGTGACGTCTTCATCCATACTTCTTCTTACGAAGAATCACCAAGAATATCCTACCGACTGCGCCATAGATGTAAGCCTTGTTTTGTTGTGTGTGTTTTCTTATCTATACATGCACAAGACATACAAAATACGTAGGTTCAAATTAAACAATATAACTTTAATACATGGAAGCCATTCACGTACATCTTACACACTGATACTATAACAACCAATCAATAACATGCTATAGAATACATATTCTTCTTCTTCCTCTTATCATGCATCTATCAAAAACTAAAAAGAATAAAATGGAATATGCAGAAATGGAAAAAAGAAGAACTCAGACAATGATACCAAGATGCAATAGCTCAAAAAACACAAAGTTGGACAGCAGAGGAGAGGAGCTCAACCGAAAAACACTGGGAGAAAATACAAGGAACTCTAAAAGAAGTAGCAGAAGAAATAATAGGAGAAGATAAACAAGTAGGGGAAAAAATGTGGTTCGATGAGGATTGTGAGAAAGTAATAAAGGAAAAGAATGAAGCTAGACAAAAAATGATACAAAGAAAAAGGAGAGGAAATGTCGAAAGGTATCGAGAAAAAAGGAATATAGCTAATAAAACATGCAAACAGAAAAAGAAGGAGATAATGAAGAAACAGCTGATGGAGATAGATGACTTGAGTAGACAAAATGAAAAAAAAAATATATACTGCAATAAAAAAGTAAATAAAGGGACCAACCAAAGGAAATTGGCTATAAGGATAAAAACGGAGCAGTGATAGGAGATCAGCATAGAAAATTAGAGAGATGGGCAGAATATTATCAAGAACAACTAGGAAAAGAAGAGGAACTAGTGGGAACAACAGGAATAGATGGATACAATGAGGGAAGCATTGAAGACCCACCAACAATGGAGGAGATAGAAATAGCAATTAGAAAAGCGAAAAATAACAAAGCACCAGGAGAAGACGGTATAATAATAGAAATGCTAAAGATGGCAGGACTGACAATGAAAATTGAAATCCATAAACTCCTGGAACGGATCTGGAAAGAAGAACAAATGCCGGAAGGATGGAAAGTTGGAATCATATGCCCAATACACAAAAAAGGGGATCGAACGGAATGTAGTAACTATAGACCAATAATGCTGCTAAATGTGGTGTACAAAGTCCTTACCAGTATTATTAATGAAAGACTGAAGAAATATACTGAAGCTATAGTAGGAGAATATCAATGTGGATTTAGACCAGGCAGGGGTACAACAGATCAATTATTCGTTATACAACAGATAATTGAAAAACACTATGAATATGCAATAGACCTCCTAATTCTATTCATTGACTACAAAAGAGCATTTGATAGTATAAGGAGACCCGAACTGATTAGAGCTATGCAATAATTAAAAATCCCCATAGTAGTGTGTTTTGTGGTACTACTGGGACGAGAAATGATGAGCCCCCCCTCAGGCAGATTTGGCTACACTTAAAACTAGCTCAAGATGTGCATATGAGATTATTGCTCAAGTGTGGTACTCTGTCTAACCCAAGATTTTTGTAAAAATGCCCTCGGGAATTTCCCGTGAAATGATGAGCCCCCTCAGATTGATTTGCCTACACTTACAAAAGCCACATCTGTGAGATTGTTGTCCATAAGCCTGTCAAAAATATGCCCCTCTTGATATTGTTTTTGCTACACTTAAAATTAAGCCAAGATGCTCATAAAACCCACACCCACACATATTTACTTCTGGTCCACTTCCGGTCCACTTCAACGTATGTTGAAACGTTTATATAGGAACAATGGGCATTGATTGCCACTTTTCAAATCACAATGACCTATGGGTTGCAAACATGCTTTTAGATTGCTGTATAATTGTAAATATTGTTTATTTTACAGCCTATTCTGTTAAGGCAGTCAAACCCTGTCAGAACAAACAGCAATCAAACCTGTAACATTACAGAGTGAGCATGTAGAGTGGCACAGAGTGCATTCAAACCTGTAGAATAAACAATACAGAATAAACAGCAGTCAAATATGTAGAGTGAATAGCAGTTAAACCCATGTCAGGATTAACAGCATTCAAACCCTGTCAGGATAAATATTTAAATATGTATGTATTTATAAATTAACACAAGTATTAATATGTATTTCCTGTTCAACAGGTACAGCAAGCAGCCCTGAGTATCTCAGCAGGTTCATAGAAGGCATAGACAGCAGACAAGGTAATATGAGATTATTGTTGAAACAACAGAACTTTGTACCTGTCAAATATTTTATATGCTAGGAACAATATTAGGTTATAGAAGGAGTGGCATATGTGTGTTTTATCTTTGCATGGATAATTCTGCTACAGGATTTTTTGAAAGAAGATGCATTTCAAAATACATAAAATCCAAGTCACTTGTTGATGATTTCAAGCTTAGATTCTCTGGCCTATCTGAGTATGACCTGTTTGCTGTACAGAATGAAACTGAAATGCAGTGGGTGCTTATGAGTGACAAGATTTTCCAGTACCTGTGCCTGAAACTGCTTAGCAGGTTTGAAAAATTTGTATACAACAGGTGCAGGAGAATTGTTGGATTTTTTATCAATTTTTACACAGATGAATATTATTATTACTGCATGTTGAAATTGTTTGATAATTACTGGTTCAACAATTGCTATGAATTGTTTGCAGAGTATAGGATGTACACAATTTCAGATCAGAGTTCAAATTGGAGGCATTACAAATTTTCAAATAAAATTATTGACAAGAAATTAATAGATGAGAATATTGAATTTGTTACAACAGATAATGGACACTTGTACAGCAGGGAAGATTTTAAGCAAAACCTTGTCTGGTACTCCCAGTATACACACCTGAATGAGCTTATTATGTATTTCCTAAGGCAAAGATTTAGGGATTGCACCTATGATTGTATTGTTGAATCTCTAGATGAGAACAACCTGAATGATACATGCAGCTGTGGTAAACAATTATCCAGTCTGTCAGTGTAATTTTTTACATGTATTTCAGCAGTGGTCAAGTGAGCATCAATCTAGTGCTGCAACAGCCCTGAGCATCTAAGCAGGCAAACAGGACAGAGACAACAAGCAAGGTAATTGAGATTATTTTTATTGAAACAGAGCTCTGTGCTAGAAACAATCTCAACCTAGGGCAGGCAAGCAGGGGTGTTTATGTAAATTGCACATGTATCTTGTTTTCTATTAGAATTATATGGAATTACCTGATACAGGATTTTTTGAAAGAAGATGCATTTCAAAATACATAAAATCCAAGTCACTTGTTGATGATTTCAAGCTTAGATTCTCTGGCCTATCTGAGTATGACCTGTTTGCTGTACAGAATGAAACTGAAATGCAGTGGGTGCTTATCAGTGACAGGATTTTCCAGTACTTGTGTCTTAAGATGCTTAGCAAGTTTGAAAGGCTTGCATACAACAGGTACAGGAGAATTGTTGGGTTTTTTGTTAATTTTTACACAGAAAAGTGCCATTACTATTCCATGTTGAGATTGTATGACAATTATTGGTTCAACAATTGCTATGAATTGCATGCAGAGTATAAGATGTACATGATTGCAGATCAGAGTTCAAATTGGAAGCATTACAAATATTTAAATAAAATTAACAGGAAATTGATGGATAAGAGTGTTGAATTTGTCACCACAGATGATGGGAACTTGTACAGTGGTGAAGATTTTAATCCAGATCTTGTCAGGTGCCCAGAGCATACACACACAAGTGAGATTGTTATGTATTTTCTGAGACAAAAATTTAGGGATTGTAATTATAAGTGTGTTGTTGAATCACTAGATGAGATCAACTACACATGCAACTGTGGGAAACAATTATACAGTCTGCCTGTGTGATAATACATACATTTAATTTTTAAAGCAAAATATGTATTTCAGATACAAGGATCTGGCAATAAGCAGTGAGCACCAATCTGCAACAGCCCCGAGTGACAGAAAACATCAAGCAAGGTAATTGAGATTATTTTTGTTGAAATAGAGCTCTGTAACTGTTAAATATTTGCTGCAAACAATCTCAAAGGATAGACAGGGGTGTTTAAATTATATGGAATTACCTGAAACAGGATTTTTTGAGAAAAGATGTATTTCAAAATACATAAAATCCAAGTCACTTGTTGATGATTTCAAGCTTAGGTTCTCTAGCCTGTCTGAATATAACCTGTTTGCTGTTCAGAATGAAACTGAAATGCACTGGGTGCTTATAAGTGACAGGATTTTTCAATACCTGTGCCTCAAGCTCCTTAGCAGGTTTGAGAGGTTTGTATACAATAGATGTAGGAGGATTGTTGGATTTTTTGTTAATTTTTATACAGACCAGTAACATTACTATTGCATGTTGAGATTGTATAATAGTCACTGGTTCAACAATTGCTATGAATTCTGTTTTGAGTACAGGCTGTACATAATTGCATCTCAGAGTTTAAATTGGAGGCATTTTAAATTTTTAAGTAAAATGATTAATATGCAATTGGAGCATAGCAGTATTGAATTTATCACCACAGATGAGGGAAATTTGTTTAGTGGGGTGGATTTTGATCCTGATAGGGTTGAGTACTCAAAGCACACATACCTGAATGAGCTTGTTATGTATTTTCTGAGGCAAAAATTTAGAAATTGTAGCCATGAGTGTCTTTCCCTGTCACTAGAGGAGAATAATTGGAGTGATGTATGTAACTGTGGAAAACAATTATCTAACCTGCCAATAATACATACATAGGGTTGGAACAAAGATTTTTGAAGCCAAACAGACATCATGTATTTAGGGTACAAAGGTTTGGATATAAACAGGAAGTATCAGCAGCAGAGGAATGCCCTCATGCCCTCAAAAATTGCAGCATTGTATCTTTGAGTGTGTTGTTGTCTTGGAGGGATAGCTATATGTGCCTAAAACACAAAACAATTCTAGTCATGCACCTGTTTCTATAGATTTGTTACCCAGTACTGTTCACACTATACAATAATGTTTTTTGACAGGAGGAATCTTTCAAGATACATAAAATCAGAGTCACTATTGAGGGATTTCAGGCTTGTGTTCTCTGACTTGTCGGAATATGATCTGTTTGCTGTAAGAAATGAAACTGAGTTCAGGTGGATGCTTGACAGTGAGCATGAGTTTAGATACATGAACCTGGGGTGCCTTGGTGATTATGAAAAAATTGCATATCTTATACACAGGAAGATTGTTGCATTTTTTGTCAGTTTCTATAATTTCTCTAGGATCAGTTACTGGTTCACAAACACAAATTTCACAGCACTGTACAATTTTTATATGCTTTTTGACCAGACTTCAAACTGGAAACATTGCAATTGTGATGTTGTTATGAGTTGTTTTGATACATTTGAGTTTGTAACTACAAATACAGGCATGGTGTATTCTGGGTTGGATTTTGTTGGCAGGCAAAATTTCCACAACAGGAGAATTGTTAATATGAATGAGGTTTTGTTGTATCTGCCTAGTCAAAAAATTAAAACTTGTGATCCTGTTATAAGACCTCTTGTGTGTAATTTTCTAGACAGAAGCAATATTCACTTATTCTTAGGGCACCATGTGTAAAAATGTCAAGAGGTATTGCAAAATATTGAGGATTTCAAAATTAGATTCTCAACCCTGTCAGAGTATGATGTGTTTGCCAGAGTTTCACTGGGCACTTAACAGCAAACACAGTTTCAGTCTTGTATTTTCTGCTTTACAGTGGCAACAGTGTCCTCTGGATTAACCTCCATACCTACATCTGTTAGATTGTTAATGTCTGTATGTCTGTCAGAATTATGTTGTGATGCTATTATTAGGTATAGGCTTCAAAAAATTGATTCCAAGATTTTATATGCCCATATAGGTATCTTGCCTGTTTCTGCATACAGACTAAAGCCTGGCAAGGGCATTGCAGGGCAGAGATATACAGCTGTTTTATTTTTTATTGTTGATATCGTACATACCTAAGAGATCAGAGGTCTATGTCTATGACATCTACAATCTAACAACAGGATTGTTTTTAACAACATACTCAAAATTCAAAAATTCAGTAGGGCACCGCAAGTTTATATTTCCCTGCTGGAGTGGTCCAGAATGCATAGTTCTCAAAACTCTGTTAATACTGCACTTTTCATAAAATTCTATTTATAGAACAGACATAAATTGGACATTTGCAGCTTAAATATTGCATCTATCAAAAAAATTATAGAGACCTTAAACATAGAAAATCATGCACAGAATCCACCTGAAAAAATTCCAGGTCTCTAGCACTTGTAGTTTTTGAGAAATCACAAAATCAAAAAATTATCGATTTTTTCACAAAACTTCTAAACAGCATACAGAGTTGAAATACACAACTCCCATGCCTTTATCTTGAAAAATAGGCAAGTTATTCAGGATCTAGAGAACAAGATTTTTTTGAAAAATTATAGAGATCAAAAAGTTGCATTTTGGCATGTCTATGAGAAATCACCAAGCCCCATGTCTCCAGAGGACACTGTTGCCACTGTAAAGCAGAAAATACAAGACTGAAACTGTGTTTGCTGTTAAGTGCCCAGTGAAACTCTGGCAAACACATCATACTCTGACAGGGTTGAGAATCTAATTTTGAAATCCTCAATATTTTGCAATACCTCTTGACATTTTTACACATGGTGCCCTAAGAATAAGTGAATATTGCTTCTGTCTAGAAAATTACACACAAGAGGTCTTATAACAGGATCACAAGTTTTAATTTTTTGACTAAGCAGATACAACAAAACCTCATTCATATTAACAATTCTCCTGTTGTGGAAATTTTGCCTGCCAACAAAATCCAACCCAGAATACACCATGCCTGTATTTGTAGTTACAAACTCAAATGTATCAAAACAACTCATAACAACATCACAATTGCAATGTTTCCAGTTTGAAGTCTGGTCAAAAAGCATATAAAAATTGTACAGTGCTGTGAAATTTGTGTTTGTGAACCAGTAACTGATCCTAGAGAAATTATAGAAACTGACAAAAAATGCAACAATCTTCCTGTGTATAAGATATGCAATTTTTTCATAATCACCAAGGCACCCCAGGTTCATGTATCTAAACTCATGCTCACTGTCAAGCATCCACCTGAACTCAGTTTCATTTCTTACAGCAAACAGATCATATTCCGACAAGTCAGAGAACACAAGCCTGAAATCCCTCAATAGTGACTCTGATTTTATGTATCTTGAAAGATTCCTCCTGTCAAAAAACATTATTGTATAGTGTGAACAGTACTGGGTAACAAATCTATAGAAACAGGTGCATGACTAGAATTGTTTTGTGTTTTAGGCACATATAGCTATCCCTCCAAGACAACAACACACTCAAAGATACAATGCTGCAATTTTTGAGGGCATGAGGGCATTCCTCTGCTGCTGATACTTCCTGTTTATATCCAAACCTTTGTACCCTAAATACATGATGTCTGTTTGGCTTCAAAAATCTTTGTTCCAACCCTATGTATGTATTATTGGCAGGTTAGATAATTGTTTTCCACAGTTACATACATCACTCCAATTATTCTCCTCTAGTGACAGGGAAAGACACTCATGGCTACAATTTCTAAATTTTTGCCTCAGAAAATACATAACAAGCTCATTCAGGTATGTGTGCTTTGAGTACTCAACCCTATCAGGATCAAAATCCACCCCACTAAACAAATTTCCCTCATCTGTGGTGATAAATTCAATACTGCTATGCTCCAATTGCATATTAATCATTTTACTTAAAAATTTAAAATGCCTCCAATTTAAACTCTGAGATGCAATTATGTACAGCCTGTACTCAAAACAGAATTCATAGCAATTGTTGAACCAGTGACTATTATACAATCTCAACATGCAATAGTAATGTTACTGGTCTGTATAAAAATTAACAAAAAATCCAACAATCCTCCTACATCTATTGTATACAAACCTCTCAAACCTGCTAAGGAGCTTGAGGCACAGGTATTGAAAAATCCTGTCACTTATAAGCACCCAGTGCATTTCAGTTTCATTCTGAACAGCAAACAGGTTATATTCAGACAGGCTAGAGAACCTAAGCTTGAAATCATCAACAAGTGACTTGGATTTTATGTATTTTGAAATACATCTTTTCTCAAAAAATCCTGTTTCAGGTAATTCCATATAATTTAAACACCCCTGTCTATCCTTTGAGATTGTTTGCAGCAAATATTTAACAGTTACAGAGCTCTATTTCAACAAAAATAATCTCAATTACCTTGCTTGATGTTTTCTGTCACTCGGGGCTGTTGCAGATTGGTGCTCACTGCTTATTGCCAGATCCTTGTATCTGAAATACATATTTTGCTTTAAAAATTAAATGTATGTATTATCACACAGGCAGACTGTATAATTGTTTCCCACAGTTGCATGTGTAGTTGATCTCATCTAGTGATTCAACAACACACTTATAATTACAATCCCTAAATTTTTGTCTCAGAAAATACATAACAATCTCACTTGTGTGTGTATGCTCTGGGCACCTGACAAGATCTGGATTAAAATCTTCACCACTGTACAAGTTCCCATCATCTGTGGTGACAAATTCAACACTCTTATCCATCAATTTCCTGTTAATTTTATTTAAATATTTGTAATGCTTCCAATTTGAACTCTGATCTGCAATCATGTACATCTTATACTCTGCATGCAATTCATAGCAATTGTTGAACCAATAATTGTCATACAATCTCAACATGGAATAGTAATGGCACTTTTCTGTGTAAAAATTAACAAAAAACCCAACAATTCTCCTGTACCTGTTGTATGCAAGCCTTTCAAACTTGCTAAGCATCTTAAGACACAAGTACTGGAAAATCCTGTCACTGATAAGCACCCACTGCATTTCAGTTTCATTCTGTACAGCAAACAGGTCATACTCAGATAGGCCAGAGAATCTAAGCTTGAAATCATCAACAAGTGACTTGGATTTTATGTATTTTGAAATGCATCTTCTTTCAAAAAATCCTGTATCAGGTAATTCCATATAATTCTAATAGAAAACAAGATACATGTGCAATTTACATAAACACCCCTGCTTGCCTGCCCTAGGTTGAGATTGTTTCTAGCACAGAGCTCTGTTTCAATAAAAATAATCTCAATTACCTTGCTTGTTGTCTCTGTCCTGTTTGCCTGCTTAGATGCTCAGGGCTGTTGCAGCACTAGATTGATGCTCACTTGACCACTGCTGAAATACATGTAAAAAATTACACTGACAGACTGGATAATTGTTTACCACAGCTGCATGTATCATTCAGGTTGTTCTCATCTAGAGATTCAACAATACAATCATAGGTGCAATCCCTAAATCTTTGCCTTAGGAAATACATAATAAGCTCATTCAGGTGTGTATACTGGGAGTACCAGACAAGGTTTTGCTTAAAATCTTCCCTGCTGTACAAGTGTCCATTATCTGTTGTAACAAATTCAATATTCTCATCTATTAATTTCTTGTCAATAATTTTATTTGAAAATTTGTAATGCCTCCAATTTGAACTCTGATCTGAAATTGTGTACATCCTATACTCTGCAAACAATTCATAGCAATTGTTGAACCAGTAATTATCAAACAATTTCAACATGCAGTAATAATAATATTCATCTGTGTAAAAATTGATAAAAAATCCAACAATTCTCCTGCACCTGTTGTATACAAATTTTTCAAACCTGCTAAGCAGTTTCAGGCACAGGTACTGGAAAATCTTGTCACTCATAAGCACCCACTGCATTTCAGTTTCATTCTGTACAGCAAACAGGTCATACTCAGATAGGCCAGAGAATCTAAGCTTGAAATCATCAACAAGTGACTTGGATTTTATGTATTTTGAAATGCATCTTCTTTCAAAAAATCCTGTAGCAGAATTATCCATGCAAAGATAAAACACACATATGCCACTCCTTCTATAACCTAATATTGTTCCTAGCATATAAAATATTTGACAGGTACAAAGTTCTGTTGTTTCAACAATAATCTCATATTACCTTGTCTGCTGTCTATGCCTTCTATGAACCTGCTGAGATACTCAGGGCTGCTTGCTGTACCTGTTGAACAGGAAATACATATTAATACTTGTGTTAATTTATAAATACATACATATTTAAATATTTATCCTGACAGGGTTTGAATGCTGTTAATCCTGACATGGGTTTAACTGCTATTCACTCTACATATTTGACTGCTGTTTATTCTGTATTGTTTATTCTACAGGTTTGAATGCACTCTGTGCCACTCTACATGCTCACTCTGTAATGTTACAGGTTTGATTGCTGTTTGTTCTGACAGGGTTTGACTGCCTTAACAGAATAGGCTGTAAAATAAACAATATTTACAATTATACAGCAATCTAAAAGCATGTTTGCAACCCATAGGTCATTGTGATTTGAAAAGTGGCAATCAATGCCCATTGTTCCTATATAAACGTTTCAACATACGTTGAAGTGGACCGGAAGTGGACCAGAAGTAAATATGTGTGGGTGTGGGTTTTATGAGCATCTTGGCTTAATTTTAAGTGTAGCAAAAACAATATCAAGAGGGGCATATTTTTGACAGGCTTATGGACAACAATCTCACAGATGTGGCTTTTGTAAGTGTAGGCAAATCAATCTGAGGGGGCTCATCATTTCACGGGAAATTCCCGAGGGCATTTTTACAAAAATCTTGGGTTAGACAGAGTACCACACTTGAGCAATAATCTCATATGCACATCTTGAGCTAGTTTTAAGTGTAGCCAAATCTGCCTGAGGGGGGCTCATCATTTCTCGTCCCAGTAGTACCACAAAACACACTACTCCCCATCAAGTTAATAAATTTAATAGAAATGACAATGAAACAGACCAGAGCAAAAGTGAAAATAGGGAATGAAACAAGTAGAGAATTTCCATATTGCAGAGGAGTCAAACAAGGAGATGGACTGTCAACCACACTCTTCATACTAGCATTACACGTGGCCATTCAAAAGGTAGATAAGAGAGGATCAATTTTTTTACAAAGAGCACTCAAATATGCGCATATGCAGATGACATTGCAATAATAACACGAACAGGAAACTATTTAAAGAAAACATACCAGATTAGAAGAAACTGCAAATAGGTTAGGACTAGAAACAAATGTCAATAAAACAAAGTACATGATTGTTACCCAAAAACCTGACAAATATAGAGAGGAAAGAATAGAAATAAATGGGAAGGAATTTGAAAGAGTCAGGTCATTCCAATACTCAGGGCTGATCATAAATGAACAAAACAAAGAAGATAGCATGATAAAGGAAAGGATATACATGGGGAATAGAGCATATTATGCAAACATGCAATTATTAAAGAGCAAACTAATAAACAGGAATCTCAAAATTACCATATATAAAACGTTAATAAGACCTATAATAACATATGGTTCAGAGACATGGGTAATGAATAAGACAGAAGATGAAGCATTGCGCAGATTTGAGAGGAGGGTGATACGCAAAATATATTAACCGGTTAATGAAAATAATTTCTGGAGAATAAGAACTAATGAAGAAATTAACCATATACTAGGGAAAGAGGATATGGTGAGATTTATTAAATCACAAAGAATGCGGTGGCTGGGTCACGTACAGAGAATGGGAAAGGATAGAATGCAAAGGAAAGTGATGCAAGAAAAATCTATTCAACAAGAAGAAGAGGAAGACCAATGACAAGATGGCTAGATGGTGTCCTGGAAGATTTGCGTCACATGAAGGTGAAAAGATGGTGGGAGATTGCAGAGGACAGGAATAGATGGAGGCACATAGTTGAGGAGGCCAAAGCCCATGAGGAGCTGTAGCGCCATGTGGTAAGGTAAGGTAAGGCTTGAAACCAGATGCGGTTCCGGTCAGCTTCTTCTGGGGTTATGTCAAAGATGCCGAACTGGTGATACTTAGAGGACTTAGGGTATACTACCGGCGGTACACGTGGCAGCTAAAATGTTAACGGCAGAGAGAGCTTTATTTCCAGTCTGAATGAGTACCTCCCTATGATGTGAGGGCCTATCTTGGTGAAATCTAGTGATGGATTTGGTGAAGAGTTAGTATTGAAGAGATGCTGCATCCATCACATCAAACACCACTGAAATTCTTTTTATGGGGAGACATCCATGGTGATACGTATGCGACAAAATGGGTAAAAATTACTTAATTAAAAACAACCATTGAAGGAGGATGCACCCAGATTACAAGCAAAGAAGTTATTTGTGATATTTGTAATTTTGTTGATTGGTATTTTTAGAAGTGCCTGGACCTGAACGACTGTTTTCAAACATCTGTGATAACCAAAAATAAAAAGCTACATATGTCTTCTTCAATTTGCTCAGTGAGCACTGTCTTTATAATTTTTAGTGTATGCTTTTTTTTGCTTGCACACACGTACACTATGCATTTTGCATAATTTTCGGGATGTCACTGAATACCGTTTTGTCGTATATCCACGTTTTGTCAGAAATGAGTTGACATAATCGTGTCCCTTTCATGTTAATGCATCATGTTCCAATGCAACATATCTGGATGTCAAGTGGTGTGAATTATCAACATTAATAAACTGTTTGCGCAAATTTTCTAGTGTATTCAGAACCCGCGTACGTCAAACTTCAATCAGTTCTCCTGCAAAATCACTGCAGATGGACATACGACAACATAGTATTCAGCTGACAATATGTAGAATCCGTGAAAGCATTGCACAGCACGTTTGTGAACACTCCAATACACCTAGACTCGGAAAAGAATTGACCATTATCAGTGATTAAATTTTTGATATGGGTATCAGCTTAGTCGTAGTAAATTTTTTCCCCATTTTGCCCCATACATTGATGTATTTATGTTGGCTTACACCAATAAATTTGTCCCACTCTTAATTTCTACTGAAAAGAGTTATTTACTTCCAGGTTTGGAGATGGCTACATACTCCTTGGATTCAATGCTGGATATTTTGTAGGAATCTCTACCCACATGAAGGAGATTGGCCAAGAGTTATTCCAAGTTAAGAACTACAGAGACAGTGTAACAGATATTGCCCTCTCCACGGCTCTTGGTAAAGCTGCTTCATGTGGCGATAACACGTTAGTATCATAACACTTTCACACACTATGTGTGTAAATTGCATTATATTTTGTATATTGTCTCAGACACGTCAGATATTTTATGAACGGTTGGTGCTTTATCATTCTCAGAAGCTAACACTTTTGTACTACTAATGTGCCCTATTTTAGTTTTAATATCACCAATCTCGTCTTCTAAGCGAGAAATACATACTTGTTCATTTAGTGTAATTTTAACAGCACTTATATTGCAGACTTGTTCTTCCGCTTGTGTCGTTAGTTCGACGAGATGTTCCTGATGAGAAGACGTCTTTGCAATAGGTGATTCTATATTAGACTACACACCACTTAATTCCTCTTTAACATCATTTTTAAGGGCGTTAGTATTTATTTTGCAAGCATCAGCCACCTGTTTTATTTCTTCTCGGAGTTCAGGACGAAAGTAACAAGAGACTGATTGAAACTTTCTGAAAGAGTTGCTGTTATTAACTCCTGACTTTCAGAAAACTTTTTCATTTGATCAGTGAGTTGCTGTTTCATCTGATCTTGGCTGTCTGTAAGCTGCTGTTTCATCTGTGCTTGGCTGTCTGTGAGCTGTTTCATCTGCGCTTGGCTGTCTGTAAGCTGCTGTTTCATCTGCGCTTGGCTGTCTGTAAGCTGCTTCATCTGTGCTTGGCTGTCTGTAAGATGCTGTTTCATCTGCACTTGGCTGTGTGTAAGCTGCTGTTCCATCTGTGCTTGGCTGTCTGTGAGCTGTTTCATCTGCGCTTGGCTGTCTGTAAGCTGCTGTTTCATCTGCGCTTGGCTGTCTGTAAGCTGCTGTTTCATCTGCGCTTGGCTGTCTGTAAGCTGCTGTTTCATCTGCGCTTGGCTGTCCGTAAGCTGTTTCATCTGCACTTGGCTGTCTGTAAGCTGCTGTTTCATCTGCGCTTGGCTGTTTGTAAACTGCAACTGAACGTCATCCATTTTATGAATTATTGTCTCCAATAATGCATTGAAATTAGTATCTTTATTGTGTTCAGTCCCATGCTGGCCAAACATCGGATCACATACTTTGCACAAGTACTGATCAAATGTATCAGAATTACTGGAATGTAACGCTGCTAACTGTAGACATTTATGGTGATATAACTTTCCACATTTGCGACAAGATATACACTTAGCATTCTTATCTGGATCCTTACAACAACCGAAATTTTCAACATTGATTTCCGCATTGTCAGAAATCAAGCTTTCATCAATAGTTTGTCCTTTTCGTGTTGATCTTTTCCCTTTATCTGTCATTATTTAACTATATTATTAAGAAAAAAACGTATAGCTAAACACTTACTAATTCGAATCCTGAAAACTGGGTCGCCAAATTATTGAAACCTACACATTTTTATCAACATAAAACTAGATTCCAATATTAATATTTCTTGTATTCATAACTTAGATATGGTACATAACTTTTTACAAACTGTTTACTATATTCGATAGTCATATGTTTCATTTTGAACACGTACGTTCATAAATTCACATTACAAACTCATCATAACTCAACATTACACAACATGTACGTTCATAAATTCACATTACAAACTCATCATAACTCAACACAACACAACATTGTAACTATTGTGCTTGTCACATGTCTTGAAACGCACAAGCCACATTAAAAATTGAAATCAGTCAATAGTAGAATGTCTGACTGCCGTGCGGGAGACCAAGGTTCAATATCTGAGGGTGAGAAATGTTCAGAGCATGTCGTTGCATTAGACATTCTCACAGCCTTTAATAAATGGCTACTCTGGGGTAACGGTGGTGAAAGCTTTCATGTCAAGTTGTGTCAGATGGCTGGTTATATTCTGTACCATATACAGTAACGGGTACATCTGAATAGTGGACACCTCTAAATTACAGACATTTTTAATTTCCCCGGCAGAAATACGGGGTTTAATGCCAATATTACTTGACACAACAATGGCCAGTATTTAGAACCAGCACACATTATTTCATGTTACACCGAACATATTTCTTTTTAAAAGTGCGGGCAGTAGACCTTGTGGTTATCTTGAGAAGTGTGAGTCACTTCTGCTATGATGTCGCAGAAACACAAACGACTGATTTTAAGGAAAAAGTTGAAGTCAATTTGTAATGTATGTAGGGATACTTTAGTAAATTTAAATTCACTGTATGTAGTACAGTATTTTGTTTCTTGAATGTAGGAAGAAAAACAAAAAACATTATGTTCGTAAAGTACGTACGTACTGTAATATGCTTATCCTATTGTGTAACATCCTACACTTTTCTCTGAATAGGCCTGTCCATTATTGAGAAGTTTTTCGGTATAAATATACAAAGGCTGTCGCAGAGAAGGTGAGACTAATTCCTGTATAGGAAAACAGCGACCTCCATTGGCTAGCAAATGTACTAGGGTGAAAATTTGGTGTAGCAGTTAAAAGAGAAGCATGTACATGGACCCCTCCAAGAATCATTAAAATGAAACAAAAAAAGTGCAAACCACAAAATTTTTATTCAGAATCAGCCATATCGAGTAGACGTACATCTTTTTCAAAATAGGCACCATTGACAGCTAAGCAAGTGTTCATATGCTCCTGCCACTTTGTGAATGTCTTTGAAAATTCGTCGTCAGGTAGCAAACTGAAGAAAACTTGCGATCACTTCTTTGTTCGTCATGAAATGACGACCACGTAAAGCGGCCTTTAAAAGTGGAAATAGCCAAAAGTTGCAGGGTGCAAGGCCCGGGCTGTATGCTGGATGCAGGAAAATGTCTATAATAAAACAGCCCACGAGGTATGCAACCATATTCACTATTGTCTCGTTAATCATGGACAGTCTTTGTCTAGGATGCACCTGATTCGTGCCCATCTTCAAACAACTTGTGCCATCGGTACTCTGTGGCTCTACTCAGTCTGTCTTGATCGGCATATGCCTGTTGAAACATTGCATATGTTTTCGCAGCACTTTTCCCTAAACGCCAACAAAATTTTATGCCATGTTGCTGTTCATCTTGAATACTCATCGCGAAAAACAATGTTATACAAAAAATCCGGGAACTTTTCTAACGATGGAAGCGGCCCCGGCGCCCACCCAGCGTCGAATAACATGGGTACGTGGGGGAAACCCTGGGGGGTAAAGGCGGTCAGGGGCGTGATGCTGATCACATCACCCCCACTCATGACCGGATCAAGAAAGTGTGGGGCGTTACCCCCACACCCCCTATACGCCTTCATGGCGTGGTGCTAAGCACAGGGGAACACTTTACTTTTTTTATTTTTTTACACAAAAACCTGGAGGGGTAAACGAAACACGTTCCACGTAAATCAACACAGCTGCTCACTAACCTGGTTTCGCAACATGTGACAACTTGCTATGGAAACAGAATGAGTCATCCTACACGACATAACTAGTGCCGAAACCATAGGCAGTGTTGCCAAGCCAGGAAAAAATCTGTCTCACCTTCTCTGCAACAGCCTATGTATCATTTTGAGGCCTTTTTCAAATCAGTTTTTCTGCATTGGAGGCCCAGGACCATAGCTTCCCCACCATCCCCCTCCCTGTAAATGCAGGTCTTATGTGCTCATGGGGTACTAGGGGCAACCTTCTGGTAAGGCACCCAAGAGTCAACTTGTCTTCCACGTAGTAGTCCGTGGTAACTGCAATATTACAGGCTAACGAAACACTGGCGTCTGGACCTACAGCCAGTATAATCCTCCATAGGGCTGTGTTGTCTTGTGTTCGTCCTTCTGTGTGCTCCATTACAGTCTTAGCTTTTAATAGGAAAGGAAATTTTAGTCCTCAAAAACAGTATAGTTTTAGCTCATGTTAAGCAATGAATGAATGAATTAGTTTTAAAATGTGAATCGTGAAGTTTTAATAGCAATATTTTATTTTCTTCTTAGAGGTTTGTCCTCGCTGGCTGTGATACCCATGTCACACCCAGGTATTGTTGCTAGCGCCAGTTGTGACACCCATGTCACAATTAGTGTTGTGTAACTTTGGGAAGACTCTGTGTATCAGATAATGTTCGGAGATATATGTTTAGGGGCAATTTCCCTCTGAAAAGATAATCGCCGCCTTTATACTAGAAATTATTTTTTTCTCCTAAAGTGTTGGTAGCAAGTGCGCAATTCTTGTCACAAGAAGAGAACACATATCAGGTAATATGCAGGCACAATTTTGAACTGTCATGTTATGGCTTTACATACATGGGACATGACAAATTTCAAATTTCGTAAAATAATCAGATTTTGTTACTGTCATTGTCTTCTTCTTCTTCATAAATGAAAATTGTTTTTTTAGACCACGGGCTTATAACCTAGTCTGTACTGAAGAAAATGAGGTATAATTTGAAACTCTAGCAAACAGAGTTTCCGAGATACATATTTAAAGAAAAAAATGTGAGGGAATTTTAAATTTCCTGCCGAAAACAAGCACGGATTTCACATTACAATATTTTTTAGCTGTGAAAGTATCAGCAGAAAGTATGCAATTCTTGGCACAAGAATGAAACACATATCAGGCAATATACAGGTACTGATTTGAACAATCACGCCCCGGTGTTGCCTACATGGGGACTCAGGTGGTTCAAAATGCATAAACATTTTTTTCAAACATTTTCATCTTCTTCTTCTACTTGGTAAATGGCTTCGACCATAGGCTTATAGCCTAGTTTATATTGGGCTCATTATATACCAAATCAACCGATAATAATTATTTTTTAACCTTAAGGGTTCAGATTTTTTAGATTTTTTGATTATGCATTGCACCTATCAAGAGGACAAAAACTGCCAAATTTCAGATCTTTTTCGATCTTACTTTTTGAGTTATTGACTTTCAAAAAAGCAAAAATCCCAAAATTTGATGACACTTTGAAATCTTTAAACAACTGTAGATCAAAAACTATTTGACCTAGAGAGCTCAAATTGTTGTCATTCCCTTCTGCATTTAATGGGCTTTAACCACAAAAAAATTAGTAACACTTCGTTGCTTTTCTACAGTGCAAGTCAACAGCGGAGCGGCCATGCTGTACAAGCTACTGTGCAGGCGCATACTGCTCGATTGTCATGACAACTTTATGGTGTGTTGCTAAGGAACCATTTTGAGTGCCAAAACACAAATTTTCATTGTACATTAATCTCCACGAAGTTTAGAATCTTAATTCCTGTTACTTAATGACTTCCCCTCGTACATTTTTCAATTTGCTTGTCTGATGTTAAAAATGATAAATTTGAGATATTTTCATATGTGTAGTCCAACAATTATAAAATAGACTAATATGAAGACTTCAACATCAACCACTCAGCATATAGCTGTGGTTATAACATGGAAGTCAACAAATTTAGCAAATTTCGCACACATTACAATACAAAAATTAAATTTCCATTGGAACCCATGTCCGTCCCATTATGAAATTTTGCACACAAATAGTCAGTTGATGTCTTCAAATGATATATTTTTTTGAAAAAAAAAAAAAATGGTGTTATGAGATTTTCAAAAAACTTTTTTTTTTTTAATTACAAAATTCAAATACCACACTGATGTTGCATATCAAATTAAAGCCCATTAAAAGCAGAAGGGAATGACACCAATTTCAGCTCTCTAGGTCAAATAGTTTTTGATCTACAGCTGTTTAAAGATTTCAAAATGTCATCAAATTTTGGGAATTTTTGCTTTTTTGAAAGTCAATAACTCGAAAAGTAAGATCGGAAAAGATCTGAAATTTGGCAGTTTTCGTCAACTTTACTGATACTACCACTGTACCAAAAATTATCAATTTCTGAGATTTCAAGGTTCAGACCCCAGTTGATTTGGCATGGAATGATCCATTGAAGAAAACAAAATATAATTTTTAACTCTAGCATTCACAGTATCTGAGATATTGAAAAAAAAAAAGGAACTTTGAATTTCCCACCAAACAAAAAAAATAAATAAATGAAGCAGCTGATTTAAACCATTGGCAAATTTGAATTATGAATTTGCCAGGTATCATGTTACAGTTTTTTATATTTTCATGAGTAGTAAATGGAAGACTGGAGGTACATTTCACCCTATGATCAAAATTTTGAAAGTAAGAAAATTAATATCGAAATTGGTTTATACAATATGCTTTTTGCACATTCCAATTCTAGTTCCGATTTTCATCTGATGTTCATATGTCATTTAATGTGAAGAGGTTTTCTCGTTATATCAACCAGATGATTTTTGTATAGGCTTTCGAGAGCTAACATCACTCTCATCTTCAGGGATTGAAGTACAGATATGTGTGAGGGTAAGGTTATATATATTTGGTGTGGGATGGCTCTGCTGTAGGTAGTGGGCCAATCAGGGGCCATCTCTCAATGATGTCCACACTCCCAGTTGACTATCGCTAACAAGGCTGGGTCCAGTTCAAGTCCCATGTCCCTGTTGAGGTTTTTCTTTTCCCCGTTGAAGGTTATTGCTTCTTTGATGATTCGATACCAGTAATTGAATGATTTATTGATGATCTTGGTAGTTGTGAAGTCAATTCTATGGCCCTCCTGGATGGAATGTTCTGCTAACCCTGATGTTTTCGGGATGAAAATCTTGATGTAGCTGGCTTGTTCTTTGCAGTGTTGGACAATTGTCTTCCCTGTTTGTCCAATGTAGGCTTTATTGCAGGAACAGATGATATGGTAAATTCCAAGTGTCTTCTTTCCTAGGTCGTCTTTAGGATTTCGATATTGGCTTCTGACTTTTGGTAGTCACATCGCTTCACACATTTCTGCACTTCAATCCCTGAAGATGAGAGTAACGTTAGCTCTCGAAAGCTCAGAAGCCTATCCGGAAATCACCTGGTTGATATCCTGAGAAAAGCTCTTCATCATTCGCCACTAGGAATGCTTCAAGAATTATCTAAAAATATCTAATTAAATATGTAACATAAATTATTAGCATGCAATGTTAATTATACTTTATCCATTGTCTAGTGTTTTTTTTAAACTTATACTTGTACTAACATTATGTTTCGAGATGGTACCTCTTCTCTCATCATGGTATTAAGGAACCATTGTCACTAACATTCCGAGAACATGAATTATTGTCACAAATATTTAGCTCTACGTAACACCATGTATATATATTTTCAGAGTAAAGTTTCACGAGATGGGCAACTTGCAGGACACTTCAAATGTTTTGACGTTAGAGGAGGAAAGAGGGGTGGACAGAATGGCTTGGAGCGATGACGGCCAACTCCTTGCTGTCGGAACCGCTGGAGGATCTGTCCATGTTTTTCTGACCAAGTTACCGCTTATTTCGAGCGTCCACGGAACCAAAATTGCTCTGCTGACAAGCCTGATGGAGATCACCATATATCAGCCAACTGAAAGGGTGTGTATTTCCCTTTTGCAGGGTGTAAGGAGGTGACCGTTTTTAAAGGCAGTAAACAGGGTGGCTACACACCAGGAATTCCACGGATTATGCTTGAATTATTAGCTCCGGAAATTCTGCATGAATTTTTCTTTGTAGACTTGAAAAATTGGAAAATTTTATTAATCAAGATCCTATTGAATTTATACATGTATTTATAAATGCCCTGAGGCAAGTTTTATAGCAGTTTAGCTTTCATTTACCGAGGAAGGAAAGGAAGGCTCTGTGAAAAGTAAAACAATTCTAGCAATCAGTTTACTTTGTTAGTATCCTTTCCGGAACAATCTAACAGACAGAAGATTATTGCAAGATATCTTGAAGTTGATTAGGTAAATTTGAGCAGTGATCAGAACGCTACATTTTAAAAGTAGCTTCGCTACAGCTACAGATATTCTTCCAAAATGTAGCTTCGCTACAGCTACAGCTACATTTATCAAAAAGTAGCTCGCTACGCTACTCCTGTTCGCTACTCGCTACTTCGCTACTTTTTGCGCTACTTCTGCATAAAAAAAACTTAAAAATAACCATGTGAATATTAAAAAATCCCCTACTACTGGTAAATAGATTCTGTTATTTATTATCATGATTCCCGTCATTCAATAATTTTGATAGCTGTGTTACTTCAGTTACTTATTTTTACTATAGTTTTTGAGAATAACGTACCTATGCAAGTGGCATTTCAATTCAAATTTGATATATGAATATTGCAATTAGGGTGTTACCCAAATTAATGATTACAACTATACACAAATGAAATTTTGTAGGATTACGTTTATGTTCACATCAACTTATTTTTCTTGAGAATAAATACTTCATTTTTTAATAGACTGATATGATGGCAGCATTTTGAATGAAAAGTACCTGGAGTCCTTTGTTTACAAAAGGGCTCCAGGTTCGATACCCAGCGGAGGCACATAGTGGCTCGGATCCAGTCTCGATCAGCTTATCTATGCATAAAATGGACTCAAAACAAAAAGTAGGAAAGACTCCAAGTTGGGAGGATGGGATCCTCCTGCTCCTCCATTCCCCACACTGCTCATCATTCATCATTCTTCCTCGTTCTCACAATTAGCCGAAAGTGGCAGAAAGCTACTAGTATAGATAAGAGAATTAAATAAACCATTCATCCTCATTGTCATGATTGAGAAGAGTTGAAGAATAGATGAGGAGGTAAACAGAAGAGGACAAATGGGTGGTGGACTATATAAAAGCGTTCGAAGATTAATATGGAACAGGGATGTACCTATGAAATGCAAGAAGGTAACATGTAACACATACTATGTGCCAATAATTACGTGACATAGAGAGACAAGAAAAAGATGCAGGCAGTGGAGATGAAATTTTAAGGAGTCTATGGGAGAAGACTAGAAGGGATAGAATAAGGAATGAGGAGATCCGACAGCCAGTGGGTGTGGTGAAGCTTCAGGACAGGATAGATCAGGCACAGATGAGATGGTTCGGGCACATGAAGAGAATGGATGCAGAAAGACTACCAGTAAGAGATTATAATGCACAAAGCCAAGGGGGAGACCAAGATGTCGGTGGAAAGAGCAGATAGCGGAGAGTGTTAGGAGAAGAGGAGAAGATTGGGGACACCGTGGAAAGAGAGGAGTGGTGGAAGACCAGGAAATAATGGAGAGGCTTCACTTCTATGCCGACCCAGTCAGAGGCAGGAAACGGCGAAGGATAATGATGATGATGATGTCATGATTAGCAAAAGTTACAGAAAAGTGACGCAAAAGTAGGAAAAATACATAAATTTGAAAACTATGTATATTAACTAAAGAACTAAAGAAAATTGTCATTTCTGCAGGAATGTCAATAACTCGTACGTACTTTTTACAATATGATACAATATATTGAGGAAACTGTCGTGTAAACCCGAGTGTTCTACACGTATTGTAATTTTAAAATTTGTGAACAAATATTTTCACGAAAATAATTGTAATTCCAGAAACTCTATCATTTTTGTAACAATAATTTCTTGCTGGTGAGATCCTATATACTGACAATGATCAATGCTGTTAACGTACTGAACCATTTATTGCTGGCACTATTCCATTGTCAGTGCAGTGGAAAATCCATTGCTCGTTTTTGCACTGCGAGTTGTGTTTTACACAGCAATTAATGACATTTTGGTGCCTCTTACACCATGGATATCCACAGGATTTGTTCCGGGGGTGATGCAAACGAGGCACTTTTTTCCAGCGGTGCAGCAAACGATCTATGTTTCTCCCCAAAATAACGATGAAGCTCAATAAAACGTAGCTGTTAGCTGGAATATATTCATATATGTCAGTTAGTTAGATATCCAAATACTAATTAAATAACATGCAGATATATCTAATGTACAATCTAGATAACCTGTATTTTGATGTAATTGACTTTGTCTTTATGAACCTCCTGCAAAATTAAAGGTTATTGTTGATTTTTTCTGACGCTGTTGCCACATTCAAAATTCATCTCAAAATGATGAGAGAAAATGTAGCTGTAGCGAAATTTTCGCTACAACTACAGGAATTTTGTAGCTTCGCTACCGCTACAACTACAATTTTCAAAATGTAGCGTCGCTACAGCTACAGCTACAAATTTTGTAGCTAGCTACTGTAGCGATGCTACAAGTAGCGCACTACTTCTGACCACTGAATTTGAGTTTGGCATTTAATAATTTTTCATAGATTGGTATATCCCGTAACATCTGTGACATGTGTTTGTAGATGTATTTCGAGTGAAATGGTAAATGGAAACTCAGCACCTTAAATAAAAATACTTTAATTATATATACCTTTTAATTGAATTAGAAGTTTTGGACATGTTGTAATCACATAGACCCTTTATATTGGTAACATATTTTTGTGTGTATGTGTGTGTGGTGTTGAGAGGCGTTAATACGTATAGTTGAAATAGAGAAAACATCTATATGCTTGAATTTTTGGAAAGTTTGCCTTGAAAACCTGGAATTAAACTTGAATTTTATCATGGTCCTAGAGTAGCCACCCTTGTAAAGTTTCAATCTCTCTTTGACACATTTGTTGGTACTTCATACTGGAAGGTTAATGAGGCTCTGGCACCTGCACCCACAGGCAGTATAATCCTCTGTTTGACTGTGTTATCCTGAGATTTGTGTGGTTAGTGAATTTTTTAAGCCTCAGCTTATAGCATAGGTATGGAAGATTGAGTCTTCAGGATTGTTTCTAGTTTTGCCCTTCATGTAGTTATCAATTAGGGTCTTGTCTTGTCTCTTTATATCATGGCAGGTGCAAATAGCCTTAGTGTTGAATCACCCAACATTATAATTTCATTATTCTCTTGCATTGTATTGAGGGATGTGACAGATTAATCAGTACTCTTTCGCTATTAGTGAGCTGCCTTTAGAATGTGAACCATATTTTATTCACGTACTTAAGTTATACTGCTGGAAAGCATACAAGTCTAATACAGCAGTTTAAGGGCATGAGGGATGGTCTCCGCGAGGCTCTTCACTTGGCGGCGGATGTGAACACTGTTGGCAACTTATCTCTTTTGGAGCCAGATCTGGCTCTTTTGTGCACTCGTTTGGCTATAAACTGGGGCACCCTCCCACATAGACCAACTTTCGCCATGAATATACATTTTACAGGTGATATTGTTATTTTGGCTGCATCATCCTATCCCATCTTACCTTCCCAGCTACTTCTTTTATAGCGCCATGGCTGACATGAAAATGACTTAAATTTAGTTATCTGGTAATCCTTTATTTTCGATTTCATTCGACCATCGGTGGATTATTGAGATAGGTGATGCCGCCAAATCTAGACAGTGAAAACTAAGAATAAATTGTCATCACATTAACGGTAATAGTAGCGCCCCTTGCTCTTTGATACATAAAATTACCCTAAGAGGCACTTTATCCAGCCCTCGTAAATCTAGATCCTCGAAAGTCAATTTTATTTCCATTTAAGGTGAAATTTAGCTCTTTTATGCACATCAGGTTTGGCAACACTGCCAGGATTGCCGTTGGAGGATGCAAGGATGCATTACACTCATGGGAGCATTATTTTATTTGTTCTCTCGAGATTAATGCACATCCAATGGCGTAGAAAAGTACAGAGATGGAAAAAGGACACAAACAATTTCTTGCTCATAGGAAAAGTCAAAACTCCCATTTGATTAGCCATAATTTGAAATTTAAGTTCATTTCCCATGAGGAATACATGAGATTCTGTAAATACTTATTCATCAAATTTTACAAACATCGTGTCTAGCTTAATAATCAATCAACTTGAAAAACCGCTTCCACTTGCAACATGGGGAGAAAGTCATACTCTCTTGTCCAGTCTGTTGTTTTTTTTAGTAGCAGTGCCCATTCTGACAATAATGAAATAAATGTACAACTGGTGCGAAACTGTCTCGCTTCCCCTTAATGGACAACATATGGATGCAAATTACACATGCACACAAGAATAAAGATAACTACTGTAACGCTCGTGGGGATACAAACGTTACTTAAAGGAATCTTACTTGCTAGAACACAACACAACAGAGGTAGATTAAGTATGGTTTATTGTATACTGCTATGAACATTGGTCATGTTGCATCGTACAACAATCTAAGGCCTGACTCTAGCTAAATAAATGACCAGTTGTATTAGAGAGAGAAAGGAACGTCGTCTTACCCACTTAAGGTAGAGAGGAGCTAAGTAGACTGGCAGCATCTCGGTGTATTGATGTAAGTGAACTACCCTCCCCCCTGGCTGACTGGATCATCAGGACTGCACTCTCGACTCTCTGGACTATGAGAATCAACTGCTCTCTGAATTCTATATCCTGCCCTTTTTATATTTGTCTATTTCCTTTGTCTCACCCTTAGTTCTCGCTTAGGGACACTTGCACTGAGTGGCTTATACAGGGTGTTTCTAAAGGTCGTTTACAACGCTTGGGAGGTGATTCCTCACACAAAAACAAGCAAAAAGTCTAAGTTCCATTTTTACGACTGAGGCTTCGTTTCCGAGATAGGAGCCTCGCAAAAGGTGACAAAGTGAACGTCACACCTGACTGGGACGAATACTATAACAGATAGAGAGGCGGTTCCAAGGGAATCATAAAGGAATCGTATGTGCTCAGTCCGGAAGTCACTATGAAAAGTTCACTGCACGCATGCGCAATGGAGTCCTCAAAGGAATTGGGGATTTCCAGCAAGAACAATGCATGGAAAGTGTATGTAACGCAGCAAGAAGGACCGTGACAATGAGAAATGCGTTAAAGACAACACATCCCGACCTCAAACATCAAAACATGAGCACGGAACACAAAATCCGAAAAGTTGAGCACGGTTGCATACCCCAGTTACACGCGAGGAATGAACGAATCATGTCATGTGGCATACGAGAGACACATTACTCCACCAGGAGGAGGGAAAGAAAAACACAATATCAGATGATTGCGACAACGTGTAATTTTACACGCGACAACTGCGTAAATCCCCCTCCCCCCCCCCACACACACACAACAAACAACAAATGCTACAATGTCTTGCGTGTGCGTTTCACTGTACACCAACTGAAGATGTCACTTTCAACATACAAAGGGGGTGGGGAGCAATACCAAGAGTGTTCTCACTGGGATTTGCCGAGAACGATAATCACAGACGGTTTTCAAAATGTCTGCCGTTCACTTCTACGCAGAGATGACAGAGACGAATCAAGGATTGTCGAGTACGAGCAAACAAGCTAGGTGTATATGCTACCGTCGCGGCGGCGACGTTGATGCGAGCAACGAGGTCCTCAGCTGATGTGACAGGTGTGTCGCATACGAGGGTTTTCATATCTCCCCAGAAGAACAAATCGAGAGGGTTGAGATCTGGCAACCTCTGTGGCCAAGGCATAGGTTCATCCCTACCATTGAACCTATTACGAAACACGTCATGCAGGAAATGTCGTACATTACGATCGATATGAGCTGTTGTCCCATCGTGTTAGTACCACATTTCTTGCCGCAGTGCCAAAGGTACGGTCTCCAACAGTTCAGGCAGAACCTCACTAAGAAATGCATGCTACGTGCGATCAATCAGGCGAACAGGAAGAATGTATGGTCCAATTAAATGATCATGTACTATCCCGCACCACACATTCACTGAAAACCTGTGCAGGTGATGGGCCACAAAAAGTGCATGTGGGTTGTCAAAGTCTCAGACATGACTATTTCTACTATTGAAGACATCCATCCTGGTGAAAATGGCTTCATCTGCTCACAATACCTTTCCCCAGAAGTGATGGTTTGTGTCCAGCTGATTCAACAACCATTGGCAAAACTCAATACGAGGTTGAAAGTCACGAGGTAACAGTTCTTGTACTTTTTGCAGTTTCAAAGGGTGCATTCCTTCTTTTGACAACACTCGCCAAACATTCACATGACACGTGTTTCGTGCCCGAGCGAGCACGTGCGTACTGGTGCCAGGATGTTCTGCGACCGCTGTTAACACATCTTCTGCAAACTGATATGTGCGTACACTTCGGGGTCTTCCAACGTCTTGCCGCGGTGGTAAGACTGACCCTGTTTCACGCAGTCGACTGTCCACTACCTGAAAGAAGGTGTGAAACGGTAAACGTTTATGTGGAAAGTGTTCTCCATAAAGACAACTTCCCTCATGGCTATTAGCACGTGCCTCCCCATACATGAGATGCATGTCTGCTAACTGCTGGGTCGTATACGCAGCCATCTGTGTAATAGGGAGCTGGAACTGCAAAGTATCGTTTTTGTTTAACACTGGCACATTGCAAAAATTGGCCGTATCACCGTACGAACACCAAAGACCAATTGTTGCGATACTTGACTTGCCCACTCCACCACGTCAACTTCTTTAAATACAACATACTAGTACTCTTCAATGCGTATGACAACCTAGAGCGAACTGCTGATCATATCCCAGCACCTGCAACACGATTGGGACGACTGCCGGAGAGAACCAACCTTTCGAGCTCCTCTCGCGGGTACAGCGGCCATGAAGGTCAAACGTAGACTATGAGAGCCAGACTTGCCTGCGCAGCGCTTCCAAAACTGGTCTCTTTTACGTCACAGTGATCGCGCGCGAACACTCTTGGTATTGCTCCCCACCCCCTTTGTGTGGTGAAAGTGACATCTTCAGTTGGTGTACAGTCACACGCACTGTCCGTGCGTAAGATATTGTAGCATTTGTTGTTTGTTGTGTGTGTGGGGATATTACGTAGTTGTCGCGTTTAAAAATACACGTTGTCGCAATCATCTGATATTGTGTTTTTCTTTCCCTCCTCCTGGTGGAGTAATGTGTCTCTCGTATGCCACATGACACGATTCGTTCATTCCTCGCGTGTAACTGGGGTATGCAACCGTGCTCAACTTTTCGGATTATGTGTTCCGTGCTCATGTTTTGATGTTTGAGGTCGGGATGTGTTGTCTTTAACGCATTTCTCATTGTCACGGTCCTTCTTGCTGCGTTACATACACTTTCCATGCATTGTTCTTGCTGGAAATCCCCAATTCCTTTGAGGACTCCATTGCGCATGCGTGCAGTGAACTTTTCATAGTGACTTCCGGACTGAGCACATACGATTCCTTTATGATTCCCTTGGAACCGCCTCTCTATCTGTTATAGTATTCGTCCCAGTCAGGTGTGACGTTCACTTTGTCACCTTTTGCGAGGCTCCTATCTCGGAAACGAAGCCTCAGTCGTAAAAATGGAACTTAGACTTTTTGCTTGTTTTTGTGTGAGGAATCACCTCCCAAGCGTTGTAAACGACCTTTAGAAACACCCTGTATACTTAGTTAGTCCTTTCTAGGAATTAAAGGTGCCTTTGCACCTTTGAAGGAAGTGATTGGTACTTTGGTACTCATCTGGTGCACCCTTCCCAGAACAGATGCACTTTTGACATTCTGTTGTCTTCAAAGTTCTTTCCCAGAATCGCCAGGGCCATATAGCACTCCTGGAATCGCAAAAGCCACAATGATATCCTGTTTTGTGGTTTTTCCTGGTTCACTTGCACTGACAAGGGGAAGGGGTAAAACCTTGACCACCTTCCAAGAACTGAGGTTGAGATAAATGTACGTATGTGTTTGTTTATGTGTGTCTTTTTCTTGTCTTTCCTTATTTCGAGACAATGCCGGTATTATGTAACTACCAGGTTTCTGTATGTTACACTACACACTAAAAATATACTAAATACTAAAAGACAAATTCAATAGCACATACTAAAACATATTAGTTCATTACATACATTGATTACCATTCTTCAAGTAATCATTCTATCTTGATAGAAGAGAATTAAAATTGAGTCTCGTCTTTTATAGGACCCACAACTTAACATACATGATAAAGTAGAGATTTTTTTTCTGAATGATATAGCATACATCCGAAGTGCTCTAATCATTGCATTTTTATTAGGAACCTTCGATAACGATCACAACGGAGGTGGAGCCTTCATTTATAGCAGTTGGACCATATCATTTTGCATCAGGGATGAATAACAGGGCCTGGTTGTATGGCCTAGGGGAGAATGGAGCTGATTTCATTAAGGACAAGGAATACTTGGGGACAATTAAGAGTATGTTGTTGAATTCTGACTATGCCTCAGTCCTATACGAAGGAAAAATTCAACTGCATATGGTAAGTTCTGGATTATTTATTATCATCATTTGAACTAGAGCCATCTACGTATTTATTACACAAATATACATGTAATGATGGTTAGCATTCTTATTGGAAAGTATTGGTTGGGGGTTATTAACTGTTATCCACTGATACTTTTCTATAGTTTGTCTACTTTGCAGAGTCCACCAAAATGTTGCATAACACTTTTGCAGAGGCTAAATATCCTGCAAATCATGCAAAATGCAAAATTTTCATTTATTTTGCACTAGTATTGTGTAAAACAAATATTTTGTGCTTAAACAGTGATGCTTAGAAATCCATATTTATGGGGAATAAAACATAAAGATTTCGGTGCAAAAACTGGGCATATTTCAGGATCAGAAGTGGTATAAAAATAGCATTTTGGTGTTAAAATGGTGAACAAAACACTAACTTTGATTTTAAAAACTACACTTATTACACGAAAGAAACATTTCCCTTCTAATAGAACATTTATATAATTATCAATGTAATATGTTTATTCCTGTGAAATTGAGTCCATATTTGCAGCAGAATTGATCAATTTTCCGTAATTTTGACAACTCGCAGGGTAATTCAGACTTCAGAAAGTGTTACGTTGGTAAATAAACTTCAGGTTTAGGAGTTTATTTTGCTTCATTTCGTGACTAAACATTGTAGAAAAATACACCTCACACCTTTCAAAAACAGAAAATGAAAATTACAGTGTATTATTTCAAATTTCGTGGTTTCACCAAAAACAAAATGTTCATGCCTCTAGTGATGCCACTTAATGACTTGTGGAAATTTCCCAAGTATTTCAAACAACCCTCATTTATATTGAGTTCCCACTCCTGGTTTCCTGCATTCCTTTGATAAATTTTCCTTAATATTGTTTGATATGGCATTAATGTATATTTGTGTAAGAAGTTAATTTAAATTGTGTTTCTGCTCTGAATGTATGGCTAGGTACTTTTGTCACTTCAATTGTGTGGGATGCCTTTGTTCTGCATACATTCTTGGAGAAATTCCTTTGTACTAAGCATTAACAGAGAATGTTGCCATATTTGTTCCAGATTGAAGGGGAGGCTGTTGATAGCGAGGAAAGAGAAACCAAAATCTTCCCGGACACTGAAGGCCAGGAGGTCAGCATCAACTGCCATGCTCTTACGCAGGACTTCCTCATCTATGGCACAGATGTAAGTCTGGTTATGTATTTGTTTCATTGTCTTGAACACTTTGAATGAATGTAAGAGGGAAGGGACTGATTTATTGGCACATTGTGAGTATTGATATGGACATACGAGGGACGTTCATTAAAGATTTCCCCTGAACCAGTTCCCGTGGACGGAGATAAATGAAAATTGGTACAGACATTAGTCCTCTACATAGGAACCACCAATGGCCACACACTTTTCCCATCGCTTTATGTACCCGTGGAGACCTTGTTTGTAGAAGTCTGCATGTTGCTCCAGAAGTCATGACTTGACCTCAGAAATCAACGTTTCATCGTCGTGGAAGTGCGTCCCCTTCAGAAGTGACTTCATGGTTGGGAAGGGTGGAAGTCTGATGGTGCGAGGTCAGGAGAGTACGGGAGATGAGGAAGGATTTCATATTCGCAGGACCGTGCTTCTGTCTGGGCAACATTCGAGTTGTGAACTGGAGCGTTGTCTTGCAGGATGTGGACGCCTTTGGTCAGCATGCACGCCTCTTGGTTTTGATGGCCTTCCGCAATTTCTGCAGCAGTGAAGCGTAGTACGTCCTGGTATTTGTGGTACCCTTCGCCAGGAAATCCATCATAACTACTCCATGCTGGTCCCAAAAAACCATGAGCATCACTTTGCCCGCTGAGAGTTGGACACGGGCCTTCTTTGGTGGTGGTGAGTCAGGATGCTTCCATTGCTTTGACTGGGCCTTGGTCTCTGAGTCGTAGTGATGGATCCACGTTTCACCCTGGGTGATTAGTCTGTCAAAAAGTTCCTCCTGGTTTTCGTGGCACATGGTCAAATTAGCCTGGGAGCATGGGACTCGTTCCTGCATTTGGAAAGGTGTGAGTAGCCAAGGAACCCATCGGGCATACACCTTCCTCATGTGCAAATGGCCATGGATGATTTTTCCCACAGACCTCACACTGATCTTGACATCTTCAGCTAGTTGGCGAATGGTTATGCAGCGATCCTCCAAGATGGCGGCTTTCACTTGCCCAATGGCATCTTTGTCAATGGTTGACTGGGGTCGCCCAGGAATGGGGTTGTTTCTACTGAAGTCCGCCCACGCTTGAACTGACAATGCCAGTGCTTCACTATGTCTGACGATGGGGCATCCTCTCCATAGGTCACTTTCATCTCATCAAACATTTCCTTTGGTGTGCGGCCTCTCAAGTAAAGAAACTGGATGACTGCTTGGTATTCCACTGGATCCATCACTACACCTTGTCTCAATTCAGTACTTGTAAGAGAAAAACTAAGCGGAGTTCAGAATTGCAAATTACCTCATGACCTATGCACATATGTATCATTACACAATTTCAGTATTCTACATTAACTAGAACTGGGTCAGGGGAAATCTTTAATGAACGTCCCTCGTAACTGTTTATTGTTGAAATTGCTGATAATATTATCAATGTGTTATTTCTAAAAATTGTCTGTTATTTAGTGCAGAATTGTGTCATTTTATAATTGTTATTAATAAGAGCTTTTGCTTCTTGTTTCTTCAGTGGCTGAAATTTTCAAAATTGCTTAACGTTCAATGTATTGCACTTACATTTTTTTTTTAAGATTCAAAAATACTGTGAAATGTAATGTTAATTACAAAGGGTAAAATGCAACAATATTATAACAAAGTACAAGGCTGTGTGTTTTTGAAACCAGCCACTAAATGATATTATAATATTATTACCCTTTATCTTTTGTGACCACGTTACATTTCATTGTATTATGGACTCTTTGAAAAATATTTATATTGATTATGTCAAAACGTTAAACAAATTTAAAAATCCATTGAAGAAACAACATTTCTTATTTGTCATCTCCTTGTCCCAGGTTTGGTACCAGGTGGAGGCACACAGTGGTTTGAATCCTACTTTAAACTGTAGGTTCTGTGCATAAAGTGGACTAACTCAAACAAACTTTTCTTATTATTTTGTTACTAATAATAATTATATAAAATGTGCCTATATGGATCATTGCAAAGATTTAAATTCTGTCATTTTATTGTTATTTTTATGAATATTGGCAGCTTTGAGATTGAAGTGACGTGTCGCAGGTTCGGTACCCATGGAGAGGTACATGGCACAGTGGTTCGGATCCTACTTTAAACTGTAGGCCCAGTCCCAATTAGCCTATCTGTTCATAAAATGGACTTACCTGCCTGTTATCATTATACAGTCAACGACATAGATAATAGCAGTGAAATTGTCCATCATTATTTTCATTACTTTTTTATTCTACATCCTGTGTTGTTTTAAGAAATAAAATTCTATTGATTCGAAACAGGTATTGTCCTCTGCATATTGACATTTTTATTTCAATTCATTATCATTACATTGTACAGGGTGGCGCAAAAAGAATGCATGTTTTTTGGAATAAGTGTAGCGTCGTTGATTTTCAAGATACAAACATTTTATTAACATCAAAACCATCGGTAAGAAATGCAGTTTGGATTGGTGTACAGTGATGATTTAAGTATGAAAGATGATGTCGGAAGGATGACATCATTGTTGCCGTCCCCACCATGTAATCTCACGTTTCGGCAATGTCTTTTGGACCCCACACTCCCCAGATTTGTCTGTCTGTGACTTCTTTCTGTGGGGTTACCTCAAGTCGAAAACCTTGTTCAGCTGAAAGTTGCCATTCGTGAAGGAATTACAGCTGTGCCAAACAAAATGTTGGCAAGGGCATTGCAGAACTTTGAGGTGAGGCTCTGGATGTGTGTAGCAACAATGACATCATCTTCCATACTTAAATCATCACTGTACACCTATCCAAACTGCATTTCTTACCAATGGTTTTGACATTAATAAAACATTTGTATCTTGAAAATCAACGACGCTACACTTATTCCAAAAACATGCATTCTTTTTGCACCACCCTGTATAAAACAGACTGAACGAAAATGGTCATGGACAATTCGATTACTGTTTCTTGTGCTGTTGAGTGTACAAGCGAGATCAACAGAGACCAAAGAGACAGTGCATGCTGCTGAGAAAACAGCCTAGTCAGAGTGACACATGCTGCTTGTTGGGTTATGTCAGTACATTACGTTGCATTTATTTCTGAAGGTTTGTTTCCAAGTGACACATTTTGCTTGTTGCCTGTTGCTTTGCTCTGATAGCTGTCATCTTTATAAACCTTTGTACAATTTGTGTATCATGATTTTGTATAGTGAATGTCTAAGAACTGTATGCAGTTTCTTCGTCTGAGGCAAAGTTAATGAAATTACTTGGTTGAATGAATGTTATATCAGATCATTAGAATCTTGATATATTGATAAATTTTATTGATATATTATTGATATAGGCAAAAATTTGATATTGCTCTAACCCTGATATATATTGAATTAAGAGCATCAAACTTTCATTATTCAGAGTGGACAGAATCCACAATGGAAACCAAACATAAAAAAAGGTAAAAGGTAAAGTGTTCCCCTGTGCATAGCACCACGCCATGAAGGCGTATAGGGGGTGTGGGGGTAACGCCCCACACTTTCTTGATCCGGTCATGAGTGGGTATTTTCTTTTAATCCCCTAAGTGTGGAATTTTCCAAACAAGTCACTACTGAAAAATGGATTTTCTAAAGCAAAATTCTGATTCATCACTTCCTTCTTCTTCATTGACAGTCACTGCTTTCAAAGATCAACAAGTGCAACTCTTTGATTCCCTAATGGCATAGTGGTAACATTGTTGCCTTGTAATCAAGGAGTACCAGGTTCTATACCCAGTGGAGGTAGTTCTGATTGAACTTTAAACAGTAGGTCCAGTCCTGATTTGCCTATATGTGCATAAAGTGGACTTAAAAATAAAACTTGACAAAAGCAATTACAACTCAATGTCCTCGTCATACAAACTTCATTTTTGAGCCATATTTCGGTTGTCTATTGTACATGAACTACACCGCATAAAAGCAGACAACTTTTCTTACATCTAACTTATATTCTTTCTTCTTCTTCTTTTTCATCTCCCTCTTCTGCTACTGTTTTTTTTTACTACAGCGAGCATAATTTCACCTAACGTGATTGTTATGTTTTCAACGTCAGGGGGCATATATATTCACCATCCAAACTTAAGGGGTTAATTAATTGTCGGCCACCATGCCGGAGTGGTTAGCACATTGTGCTATGATGCCACGAGTCCCGGTACGAATCCCAGCCTGGGCATGGATGTTTGTGAGTGTCCATTCAATAATTTCATCATGTCATCGCTCATCCCCATCTTCGCAAATTATCCAAAAAGTGGCACAAAAAGCGAAGTAAAATAAAGTCAATCAATCAATTAAAGGGTTAATTATAAAATACTTGA
This sequence comes from Lepisma saccharinum, assembly GCF_977018435.1. Lineage (NCBI taxonomy): Eukaryota > Metazoa > Arthropoda > Insecta > Zygentoma > Lepismatidae > Lepisma > Lepisma saccharinum. The sequence continues at coordinate 59,898,256 of NC_139241.1, read as the reverse complement.
GTCGGGGGGTGAAAGAATGCTTGTATTTATTTAAGTAATACACCTGAACATGCTAATTACCAGGAGATAGCTTTTAGAAAATATATTCTTATTTTATATTTGAAAATATCTTGTGACCATTGTTGTGTAAAAATATTACAGTGATCTAGTACTACTGTTCACTCTCTGATGTCAAATCAGCCCAGTCAGAATATTAGCTATATCATAACTATGATTCATCTTTTAGATGGGGAGCATATTTTACTTTTTCATTGAAGACTGGAAGATGATAAATGAGTATCGTCACAGCGTGGGCATTAGAGAACTGTATGCTGAAGCCAGTGGCAGTAGATTGGCCATAATAGATGACAAGAGTGAGGGCTATTTGTACAATCCTGTGAGTATCGTTAATCTTTTGTATAAAGAAGTGCATGATCTTACCTTAAACGTATCTCCCATTTACTTCATATATAAATCATCAGCACCAAATCAGTGTTACGTGCAAAATATAATTTTTATTCATCTTAATGCAATGTAATCTTGATTAGTGTGCATATCTGTCTGTGGTAGTAAAGAGTAGATATCAATTTTTAAATTTTTAACTAACTGCAAGAAAATTAAATCTACATATACAAGGGTTGTTCATGATTGACTGAGACTTCTGTGCACAAAAAAAATCAAAAAAATCCATGATAAACTGTAGCACTAGTCCAAAATTTTCAAAATGTGAGAATTTAGCAGGTCTCTCCCCATTGGGTGCCAATGGACCTAAAAACACCCTACAGGAAATTGAGTGACATTTTCTGGCCCTGCCCCACATTTAACATGCCTAGAATGTAGTAAGCACTGCCGAACCTGCTCTATGCAAAGTTTGGACCTGGCTACTGTAGCACGATGAAACATGCAGAGGATGTAACATAATCTTTCATGAGTACCAACACCCAGCACAAGGTATTGGGCACATGTGCAGCGGTTGTAACAAATATGACGGTAAGCAGTAGAATGCTGCAGTGAGCTTTTTTTTGCTCGAGTGGCAAATAGTTTGCATGGGCAACGCTAGATGGCATACAGAATTGATAGGTGTACCGCTCGAGCGAAAAATGCTCGAACGTCGAAATACACTCGAACTCTTGAACCCTATTACTACACGTATTTCCGTCATTTGTCTGTGGTAGTGGGCACTCAATTATGGATTGTGAAGTTAAGTGAAGATAGTAATCATCTCCATGTAAAAATGCAGTTTTGTATATCTTACCGAGATGTGATAATGAAATAGATGATGGGCTGAAACTGCCTAGGCTGTCATTTTATGTTTCTATGATTACTGTCACTTACTGATGTTCGATTGAATGTTATAACTACATTTTATTATTCCGCAGAATATGATTATCCTTTTTGGTAAGTGAACAATGATGTACACGTACTTGCTGTGCTGTGATACGATATTTGCAATTGCTTAGGCAGGTCTGTCAGCATGTGTATCCATTTTACGTTTCGGTCTGTAGATATTGCGTACTTTCATATGTGTTGTATTTGAGTATTACATAATAATATATGGAATTATTATTCGGAATTGTAATTGCATAGAGTGGTTTACTTGTATGTATGGGTTTTAAGTTGAAAGTGCTGTTGGGAGACTCGAACGAGTTTGAGCGAGTGAATGTGGTCCCATGCAGCACTCTAGTGAGCAGTGTAGAACAGCAGTTTATAATCAAATTTCTTGTGAAAGAGAATATTAAACATGCTGAGATTTTGAGAAGATTCATGTATAGTATTTGGAGCAAATGATGTCACGAATAATTTTAACAGTATGACGGTTATTGTCATATGGCATCATAATATTAAAAGAATGTAATGAATGTTGAGAACATTTAAATAATCTACTTACGTCCGTAAACCGGTACAATACGAAGTTCAGAAAATAACGCTAGATGGCACCATTTGTAAGTCATTATAAATTGTAAAATTCTTTAATCACATTGTACGTGAATGTTATTTTGAAGTTAAATTCAAAGTCATCTTTTTGCAAGTGCCTTTGTAACAAATTTTAATCTCTTGTTGTTGAAGATCTCATTGTCGTAAAATTTACCGCCAAAAACAGTTTGCTTTCGCTATGCACAAGGACATTTTGATGTGACGGCAGCTGCACGCAAGGACAATTTGCAGTGATGGCGAAAACCTATAAAATTTACAGCGTAATATTCTCCATGCTATCGCATGAATAAAGATAGACAGTTTGTTCAAACGTTTATTACAAAAATATCTTGGACATATGCATCTGCAAGTATTGTGATAATATACAACTATTTTAACTAACAAATTATCCGAGTTAAATCTGTTGTACAAAAAAGACGGTGGTACAGGTTAGAAGAAGAGGAAGAAAAAAAGCGGTTGATTCTGGAAAAGATGGAGCGGAAGAAGCTTGTTGGTGAAGAGAAGGGATAATCTTTTCCCGTAAAATTTTGGTGATCACACATTTGTGAGACAAGGACTGAGTGTTGTTTCCACACCGGTAATGGGTGAGGAACGTCTTCAAGATTTGGAGAAGGAAGATGCGTAAGTGATATGTTAAAAATATCGTGCCCAAATAGTCCGCAGAGGGACAACGGCATGGCGTCTTTTCCCGGCTACAGAAGGTAAGCTGCTGTTTTCCAAACTTTTAGCATGAGCTCATGTCGACGCAAATTAGGTAGATCTACAAAAAATTAACAGTGTACAAATATGCATGCATTCGTGTGAGGCGTGTGTTGCAAGATAAATTACACAAAAATCGTGTGCAATGTCATGATGTACATCAACTGACAGGCGACGTTTTCATTATCTGGTTAGAGCATTCTTTGTTAAAGAAACAAGAATCTTGTATTTTTCTATGATTAATAGTTGAACTGTGTACAGTGTGTTTGTAACTCATTGAGAGTGCATTAAATACCATAAGTGGTAAAGGATTTATGGTAATTTAAATTTTATTCAGAGTGACCTGTGGGGGGGCTTCCTCCAAAACAAAGGAAAAATACTGGTTGGGGTTCTCAGTTCTCCTGGAGCGTCATACGAAAATTACGTATACTTAGATGGGGTTTCTGACGTCATATTTTATTTGGGGTAGTTGATCTCCCCCGGCAAATTTCCTCCCACCTGCGCTTTCAGGCGCTGCGAGAGTGACCTGTGGGGGGGCTTCCTCCAAAGTAAGGGATAATACCGGTTGGAGTTCTCAGTTCTCCTGGAGCGTCATAAATAAGATCCATGAGACTCAGGGTGGAGCGTTTGATGCTGGGGTAAGATTAAAATAAATAAGTTTAAACAAATAAGTTTAAACAAAAAGTCAAATAAATAAGTTTAAATAAAAAAAAGTTAAAGTAAATAAGTTGGAATTAAGTTCCTTTTGTTGTTTGTTTAAACTTGTCTTATTAAGATAGTTTGGAAGGGGTAATTCAAATTAGTAAAGATTAAGTATAGGAAACGAATATGGGAACTGAACAGGAGCCTGTGACTCTGGACACCTTGCTTTTGTTTATTAAGGAAAGTAATCAGGCGTCCAGAGAAAACACAGAGCTAATGAAATCTGAGTTGATATCTCATACCAATAAATCCATGTTGGAGTTAAAACAAGACACTATGAAGACAAGTGAAGGTCTTCAAGAGCTTGCATTGTCAGTATCCCAGTACAGGATTGAATGTATGAGTAGAGCCGAGAGATTAGAAAAGAAGCATGAGGGGTTGGCTAAAAGACTAGACTCGGAAGTACAGGGTGTGCAGCAGGCAATACAACAGTTAAAATTGGATAATGAAAATAGTTTTAAATTGTTGGAGGAACAGGTTGTGGAGAAAGTGATGGATAGAGTAGTAGTAAGGAAGACTCCGTCGGTTCGGATTGTTGAAGGAAAGAAGGTAGTAAAGGCTGTCAGTGATAGTGACTTAACCGTAGTCAAGAAGGAAGTTTTTTCATCGGTTCAGGGAACTCCGAGGGGTTCGTTGTACGGGGTTGAGGATAGTGCTGCAGGGATGAATAGTTTACCGGCTGATGTATTGTTAACATTAAGATCGATGGAAAGTTCTTTGGCAAGGTTCAATGGGGTCTTGGATAGGTGGGAGTCTAGGGGCTCTGATCAGGATCTCGTAAAGCCAAATGCTGATGGGATCGAAGTAAGGCGGGTTGGTTGTCATTACTCGGAGTCGGAGGCGTTAAGGAAGCATGGTGTAGACAAAGCCACTTCTACTGAAGAATCAGATGGAGATTCTGCACTTAGGTGTTCAAAATTCAACCACTTCAGGTCCACTCAGCCTGAAAATGTAGATTCCTTAAGTGAGGCGGATAGGTCGGGTGATTGCTATCTGACGTCAAAGAAGAAGAGTTACATTAAGACCAGGCATGGGAAGGCAAAAATGAAAGGGTTGCAAGGATTAGTAGAACCTCGGACAAAGGTAATAAAGGATAATCTGGTACGCTCTAACACTAACGATAATAACAGAAACACTCAAGCGAAAGTCTTTAGTATAAAACCTCAGGACTTAATGAAATTTCCAAAATTCAGTGGGTTAATAACTACAGTAACTCCATCCGAATTCCTGGAGAAGGTTGAGGAGCTGCTAGAGCTTTATGGGGTAGAGGATGGGCAATACATAAAGCATGTCCCAAAATTGTTAACAGAAAGCGCCAAGCTTTGGTTTGCGGAACGGAAGGATCACGTTACAACATATGATCTTTTCAAGAAAGAATTCATAAACTACTATGAGAGTTCTAGGTGGAAAAGTTCATGTTTGGCTAAAATTCTGAATGCGCCATATATCAAAACCTCGGAGGAGAGCGTCTTACAGTTTTTCTCAAAAAACTTTAAACTCCTGCGTACGATCCAACCTAAAGCCGAAGAGTCGCAGATTATTGCGCAAATGGGCATTCTTTTACCTTATAAACTAAAAGAGCACTTTGTAATGCAGGACATATCGTCGTTCTCGGAGGCAATTCATGTAATTGAAAACTTTGAGTCGCTAAAGGATGTATCAGTAAAAAGGGATTGGCCTTCTTCTCCTAAGGTAAAGGGTCAAAGGGGCGGAGTAAATATGGTGGCGTTAGGGTCACCTAGCTCTGAAGAAAAGAATCTGGGGGATAACCAATTGCCAAGTAGTCCTCCTTCAAACGGGGATAGGCTGTGGTATAGAAGTCCAAAGTCCAAATCACGCCATTTAAACAAGGTGTCTACATCAAATGACAAGTCGTTGGGAAACAAGTTACCCCTCACGTTGTAGGAGGTGATGTGAGGTCGGTAAATATAGATCCTCCCAAGAGCACAAGTGCTTCGGTGTCTACTAGTACAGGTTCAGATGCATTATCTAAATCTTACTCGTTGTCACCATTGTTGGAAAATAAACAACTAGTAGGGGACAGCATGTTGCTAAGGTTAGCTCAAAATCATACAAGTTGTAGAATTGAATGTGATCAGAGGGGCAACCGCGGCGTAGGATTAACGATCAGTGGTCAAACTGCTGAACAGTTAAACGAAAGACTTCGGTCTTGTCAAAAGCTGTCTGACTCGGTAGTTATATTAATTGGGACAAATGATATTCTCAAGTTTAGGTCTGAAGAAGCTATTAAGCAAAGTTTATTGCAGACGTTGGATCTTTTGTCTAAAAGGACAAAGGAAATACATTGGCTAACGATACCTCCACTGGCACGGATTATGCGCGACAAAGGTACCAGTGTGTGGAGAAAGTGGCAGAGCATCAATGAGCTTATCATGTCGTTCCTTAATGGAAAAAATGTTAGGGTAGTTGACATTGTGCCTTTGTTCTTCACAGAGCAAAATGAAATTCGGGGTGATTTGTATGAAGAATATTTAGGGAATCCCTCGCGAGGCAAGATCGATAAAATTCACTGGAACAGAGCAGGAATGGCCCGGGTGGTGGACCTTCTTCGAAGTAGGGGTGTATTTAACGTTTTGGGCCGTACTAACTTCAAACAAGCGTCTCAACTCGTGGTTGAAGCTGAGATCCATGCGATCGAAGAATTTCCAGTAAATAGAAAGGAAACGTCGAGGTCGGAAAACCGACAAAGGACCCTTACCAACGGGCAGGGGGTGAGGGCAAATTAAAGTCATCTGCCATATTATTTGTAAATATAGAGGAGGGTATTGATGAGTTTGATCTGGGGGAATCAATAAATTCTATAACGCCAATTAATACTAGTAATCAAAGATGTGGATCTGCAATGATCAATGTTTCTATTATGGGTGAACCGTTCGTAGCCCTCTGTGATAGTGGTGCGGAACTGAGCCTCCTGGCTTACGACACCTGGAAATTGATATCATCGTCGGTCTCGCGGCCTAGGTTGGAGTAGGCGTCAAGTATTAAGTTAATTGATTATTTGGGCACGAAGTCTAAATCGGTAGAGGGTATTACGCGATTGAATGTCAATTTAGTGAGTTATGAATTTTATGTGCAATTTGTGGTTGTCAAAAAACTAAATGTACCCATCATATTAGGATTAGATGTTATATACGGTATACATGGGGAATTGAACTTCGATGTTGAGGCTTTGTTTTACCAAACTCCAAATGGCAGGACACTTTTGAAGTTCACTCCACTTGCTGACATAATGTCTAATGAGCAAGATTTGTCAGTTGCCAACATGTCCTTCGTGGCAGAACCTTCGAAACTTGAGCGATCAAACTTTGAAAATAAAATAAACGCCTCTTTAGATGAAGGTAGAAAATTAGATTCACGTTTGATCGATGTACTCTATGACTTCCAGCTGATGTTTACTGATAAACCGGGTTTATGTACCGAATACGTGCATCGGATGGAGGTAGACACAGACGAACCAATCGTGGCACGAAATTATCCTATCCCATATGCCTATAGGGATAAGGTAAAGCAACAACTGAATGTAATGTTGGCTTGGGGGGTAATTGAACTTTCTGTCTCAGAACATCGTTCGCCTCTGCTAGTTGTGCCAAAACCCAACGGGGAAATTCGTCTATGTGTCGATCTGAAGAAAGTAAATTCCCACGTGAAACCGATGCAACTTGCTCCCATGAGAATTAATGACTTGTTGACGTCGTTCATTGGCTGCAAGTACTTCACCTCACTTGACTTGGGAAATGCGTATTGGCAAGTTCCTCTTCATGAAAGTAGTCGTAAGTATACGGCCTTTGCCTTTGAATGAATTTTGTACCAATTTAAGAGAGTAGTTTTTGGATCAGTGAATGGCACGGCCATATTTGTTGATGTCATGAATCGGGTCCTTGGATCATTTATGGATTTTGTAGTAGTGTACGTTGATGACATAATTATCCAATCAAAAGACTTCGAATCGCACATGAAGCATGTAGGTTTGGTACTGGAAAGGTTGCAGCGGGCAGGATTTACCTTAAAATTAGGGAAATGCAAGTTTTCCGTACAGGAATTTAAATTTCTGGGACACATAGTCACTACCTGTGGCTTTAAAAAAGATCCTATGTACGTGGAAAGTATAGTCCAGCTACGCAAACCTGAAAACTTGAAACAGCTTCAGCGATTGTTGGGATGTTTTAATTGGTTATCTAAGTATATACCCAATTATGCACTTGTGGCTCACCCTTTATACGAGTTGTTGAAACAAAAGACCAAGTGGCATTGGACCATGGAAGCGGATAAAGCGCTCAAGATGTTAAAAGCTTTGGTCGTCCAAGAGGTCACTCTGAGCTATCCCAACTTTGAAAGAACATTTTACATTCAAACAGACGCTTCCCTAATTGGGGTAGGTGGTTACTGTTATCAGCTTATTGACGGTAACGTCAAACCCTTAGGTTTTGTCAGCCGACTGTTGAAGTCCTATGAGAAATCGTACACTTCCACCGAAATAGAAGTATTGGCTATTTTGTACACGATTGATAAATTTTCCTCCTTCCTAAAAGGCAGACAGTTTGTTGTAGTTTCCGATCATAAATCCCTCACCTGGTTAGAATCAGCACATTCTTGGAACGCCAGACTGACGAGGTGGTTTATCCAAATTCAACAGTATTCTTTCGTTGTTCAATATTGTAAAGGCGCAGACAATATTTTGGCAGACACTCTTAGTAGGAGCTTTCCCGACATTTCTGATTCACAATTTAGGATAAATGTATCTCCTTGTGCACAAACAGATCAGGAAGTGTTCACGAAAGAAGAGTTGATAAGTTTACAAAGTCAAGATGACAAGTTATCCGAAATCATTGACAACCTGATGGGAACAGGACAAAAAGTCCAACCTCGTTCGAGATCATGGAGTCAAACGTACTGTATGAGGAATGATGTTCTCTATATCAAGGACTTTCATGATAACTCGCGTTTGAGGATTTGCGTCCCAGTCAAATTAATCGGTAAAATTTTAATAGCTTGTCATGATGATAAAGGACACTTTGGGGTGGCCAAAACTTTAGCTCAAATTTATCGCACGTTCTATTGGAGTGGAATGAAGACTGACATAAAAACATACATAAAAAATTGTGATCTGTGTCAGCGAACTAAGCCAAACAAACATCCGTCAAAATTTGTAGCCAGGTCACATTTTACTGATAAGCCTGGAGAGTTATTATTCATCGATTTACAGGGTCCGTTTATAATGGGGCCAAAACGAGAAAGGTTTTTGTTCACTGTGTTAGACGGAGCGACGAGATATTTAGTGGCTTATCCCGTTGTTAACAGCAATGCCTACACGATCGTGAACAAATTATCAAACATTTACTTTGTTCACTTAGGAGTTCCTAAAAGAATAGTCTCAGACAATGGACCTCAGTTCAAATCAAATATATTCAGAAATGCTATGAAATCTTGGGGGGTACAACTGACTTTCACTCCCGTATATCACCCGAGCTCAAATTTAGTTGAGCGTTACCATTCAGAATTAAATCGTTTAATGAGGGTGCTCTGTTCTTCGAATCATACCAAGTGGCCAGAGAAGGTGCCGGAATTATTGAAATTGTTGAATGGATCTGTTTCGTCACAGACAGGTTATTCTCCGGCTGAGTTAAGACTAAACGTGCCTATGCGTCTGGTTGACATGTCGTCTGTAGTTGCCCAGGATACTAATGTCACATGGGATGACAAATTGGTAATGGCCAATCTGACTAGTCACCAAAAAAGGCGGGGTAAGTTGATAAAGTTTAATGCCAAGGAGAATGGTAAACCAGTGATTAAAGAGGGCGCCTTGGTCTTTGTAAAAAATCAAACGTTGAGCGGTTTGGGGGATAAAGTGATTAAAAAATATTGTGAACTCTTTCTTGGTCCATATCTTTGTGTAAAAAACAACAAAGATTCTACGCTATCGTTGATAGATTGTGTCACAGGGGAACAAATAGTTGACCAATCCATTCAGAACTGTAAATTGTGGAATTGCTCAGAGGACAAGTTGGTGGTTTGGAAGAATAACTTGAGGGGTTTGAATTTAGAGAATGTGGAGCAGTGGCTGAAGCAACTTGAGGTTGCTGATGAGAAAGAAGCTTCCTGCAAGGGGAATCAAAGTAAGGTTGTGGGAAGAGAGGATTAAGGTTTTGTAAAGTCTCGTGTGGGTTAAGTGTGAATTAGTCTGCGGTGGGCCAGGAGGTCAAGTGGATGTAATTCTGCGGCGAACCAGCATACAAGATCAAAAACCTGAGATTTTCCTTCATTCTTTCAAATATGTTGAAATATATTCACAATCCGAATACGCCCCAGGGAGTCTTCCTTTCTAAAACAAATGGCACTGTATAACGTTCATAAGTCTCTAATGGAATGCGACTTTTCAGGAACAAAATTCGGTATAGCGTGGCGGGGGCCTGAAGCGTAAAATGATCCTGTACTGGAATGCTAGGCACCTGTTGCAAGGCTCGGTGTTTCTTCTTCATGTAGAATAAAAGAATCATCTAGGTGATGATTAGAATTATATATAGTGTATATAAGTGTAATGAGTCTGTAACTATGTGACTGTTTAAGAACAAGTATATGTATTTATGATTAGTCAAATAGTATTGACCAAACCTAGTAATTGATAATATGTTACTGGTCTTTGGCAAGGGTTAGCCCCTGTTGGGCGCCAAATATGACGGTTATTGTCATATGGCATCATAATATTAAAAGAATGTAATGAATGTTGAGAACATTTAAATAATCTTCTTACGTCCGTAAACCGGTACAATACGAAGTTCAGAAAATAACGCTAGATGGCACCATTTGTAAGTCATTATAAATTGTAAAATTCTTTAATCACATTGTACGTGAATGTTATTTTGAAGTTAAATTCAAAGTCATCTTTTTGCAAGTGCCTTTGTAACAAATTTTAATCTCTTGTTGTTGAAGATCTCATTGTCGTAAAATTTACCGCCAAAAACAGTTTGCTTTCGCTATGCACAAGGACATTTTGATGTGACGGCAGCTGCACGCAAGGACAATTTGCAGTGATGGCGAAAACCTATAAAATTTACAGCGTAATATTCTCCATGCTATCGCATGAATAAAGATAGACAGTTTGTTCAAATGTTTATTACAAAAATATCTTGGACATATGCATCTGCAAGTATTGTGATAATATACAACTATTTTAACTAACAAATTATCCGAGTTAAATCTGTTGTACAAAAAAGACGGTGGTACAGGTTAGAAGAAGAGGAAGAAAAAAAGCGGTTGATTCTGGAAAAGATGGAGCGGAAGAAGCTTGTTGGTGAAGAGAAGGGATAATCTTTTCCCGTAAAATTTTGGTGATCACACATTTGTGAGACAAGGACTGAGTGTTGTTTCCACACCGGTAATGGGTGAGGAACGTCTTCAAGATTTGGAGAAGGAAGATGCGTAAGTGATATGTTAAAAATATCGTGCCCAAATAGTCCGCAGAGGGACAACGGCATGGCGTCTTTTCCCGGCTACAGAAGGTAAGCTGCTGTTTTCCAAACTTTTAGCATGAGCTCATGTCGACGCAAATTAGGTAGATCTACAAAAAATTAACAGTGTACAAATATGCATGCATTCGTGTGAGGCGTGTGTTGCAAGATAAATTACACAAAAATCGTGTGCAATGTCATGATGTACATCAACTGACAGGCGACGTTTTCATTATCTGGTTAGAGCATTCTTTGTTAAAGAAACAAGAATCTTGTATTTTTCTATGATTAATAGTTGAACTGTGTACAGTGTGTTTGTAACTCATTGAGAGTGCATTAAATACCATAAGTGGTAAAGGATTTATGGTAATTTAAATTTTATTCAGAGTGACCTGTGGGGGGGCTTCCTCCAAAACAAAGGAAAAATACTGGTTGGGGTTCTCAGTTCTCCTGGAGCGTCATACGAAAATTACGTATACTTAGATGGGGTTTCTGACGTCATATTTTATTTGGGGTAGTTGATCTCCCCCGGCAAATTTCCTCCCACCTGCGCTTTCAGGCGCTGCGAGAGTGACCTGTGGGGGGGCTTCCTCCAAAGTAAGGGATAATACCGGTTGGAGTTCTCAGTTCTCCTGGAGCGTCATAACAGTTTGGTGAATAATGAGAGTTTGTAATGAACAAACTTCATGGATACATTTGTTGGGCTGCTGTCACATCAGTGAATATTGCACATGTTGAACAATTGGTCCTTTAGAACTGGTAACAGTGCAGGACATTGCAGCCAACCAAGGTCAATATCAGTATGATGTTAGGAAACTTCTTACATCACATGCTGGCAACATTCTTGTTAAAAAACACATAAACAGCACAGTATGAACACAGTTAAATTGAAAAGTTGTACCTCTTCAGCGATCAATTGGAACAACCTGGAACTTACCAACACTACAAGACCGGAATGACAGCAGACACAGCAAGTAGCGTCATCCGAACCTCGATCGCATCTTTTTCCCTGATGATGACTCCGTGATGGAGTCTAAAGTTCGGACAGACTTTTAAACTGTCTTGCATTGTGCTGTGGGAACATCAATGTCGACAGTGTGGAGACAATCATTCACTAGCATTTACTCTTCTGTTAATGCTGTGCAACATAAGTTCCCCGACAACTGATATTTGATCAGATGTGAACATTCCTGACGATATATACAGAACACCTAAATTGGTTTCAAACTGAAGGAGATGAATTTTTTCAGTCAATCATGTGTGATGAAGCATGGATCCACCATTTCACCCCCATGTGTCAAAAGAATCAGCATAGAGTGTAGACATAAGCTGTGTTCTGGAATATGCAAGATGTTATTGATGTGGAGTTTTTAGGGAGAAAATGGTCACACTTAATGCTCTATTACTGCAGATTGATGATGGGTACCGTTCCATTCACAAGAAAAGACTAGGATGTTCTCTGGAAATGTCATTCTTCTTCATGACAATGTCTGGTTCTACACAGCCAATTTGACATCAGCAACTCTGGCCAAAGTCCTACACCATGGCCGTGCAAGTTGTGGGTTCCGGCTATTGTACATGCGCAGGTTCGAGTTTCCAGGGGGAAGCGTAACAACTTTTCTTCTGAGATTTTGGCTTGTGTATGGAACTGGTGGCCACCCACCATTGTGAGGAAATTGAGGAGCTATGAACGAGTAGCGTAATCTGGCCATGGAGAAACTACAACAACGACTGGGAGCTGGTCGTGGTGACTGCGCGTCACTCCATAAACTGGTTGAACGATCACCCACCTCTGGTGGGGTTCAGGCCAGCAGTCTGTAGATAGGTCTTGGACCTAATGGCTTGCACTGTGCGTTATTATTATCATTATCTCTGGTCAAAATACACTGGGAGGTTTTTGCTTCATATCCCTTACAGTACAGAGTAGTATCGGTTAAACTGAAGTTTTAACCTTCACCTTTTACATGTAGCAGTACAGTCACAGACACTTCTGGATTGTAAGGACACCAATGATTTTCAATAGAGTTGTTACAACCTAGAAGTGTCTGTGATTGTACAATCATTTTAATATTCCAATGACATGCTCAGTGGCCGTGGTGGTTCAGTTGGTAACGCATCTGACTACCATGCTCAAGGTCCCAGGTTCGATCCCTGGCCGGTTCAAATCCGGGACCTTTTCTAACGTTGGAAGCGGCCCCGGTGCCCACCCAGCGTCAAATAACATGGGTACCTGGGGGAAACCCTGGGGGGGGTAAAGGCGGTCAGGGGAAAATGTATGTATCCCGAACAAGTCAAGTGAATGTGGTGAAATATAGGTTTTCAACTTCACCTTCTATAATCTTTCAGTGAAAAAATTGCCTAATTCTGAATGGTATCCATTTGGCATATTTCAACTGTTACTACTATTTCATTTTTTCGATACATAATGAAAATTAAATCTGTATTTTTATGGTCACATTATTGATAATTCTAAGCCTGTGTTGCTTTCCTTTGTTCCCGCAGGTCAATGACCAAATGGTGAAAATACCAGACTTCCCTCCCAAGGCTATTGGTATTCTATGGGAAAATTGGCCCATAGATAGGAATATATTCATAGCATATGATGAGAATGAAATTACAACTTATGTCTATGTCAAGGATTCACTTGAAGGTAAGGATAGATATTTTTAGGGATGTTTTTGTATATTCAAGTTTGTACACTCTATTGTTAATTACTTAATAAACCAAATCAAGTATATGCAATGATCCTTGTAGAACAACCTCAAGGTCACGGGACATCTAATAATTAATTTGTTCTGCATGAAATTAAAAATATCATCTAATCTATTAACATTAACAGACATATTAACAGGAGATTTCCATGAGTAATGATACATTTAAATAACAACAGGTATTCTAAATAAGTCATGAAAATATACAGTGCAAAAAGAATATGCACATATATCAATAACATCTTTATAATTTGAACATATCCTCTAGTACATTTACTTGACTTCATTAGCATGTAAGTACCATCCTACAATTATTTGGGGGTATATCTCTCATTCAATCTTGTTGCAATCTTACGATTTAATACACTCGCAAGATAAAAATTATCAACAAATAAGAATATGTACATGTTCTATACTTACATTAATATTGCAACAAACAAGCACACACAAACATAGTGTCCAGTTTCTCTCGTCATAGGGGTTACCCACATTACTCTAATTTATGTATTTATTTATTTATTTACCAGAGAATTCCAAATACAGCTTTGGCCATTTTATATTGGAATGTAATAACAATGGAAATAACAAAAAAATAACAGTGGAAGTAACAATAAAGAATAATAACATAAACTAAAATACATACATATGAGATAAAGTGGATTACATGTTGTTACACAGTAGCTTTCTAAAACATGACTGGTTTTCAAAAATATCAACTTGGTTTGATAGAGTGTTGTATTGGCCATGTAATCTGTGGAAGAGAGAACGCTGTGTTAGGCTTAATCTGGGTTTCTGATATGTGAAAAGCTGAGTGCTCCTTGTGGCATGGAACAGTACTCTAAAGTAAATTTCTTGAAGAAGGTGATCACTTCTTATGTTCCCATTGGTTATTTTATGGAGGAAAATATGGTCTGCAAGTATGTGTCTATCATGAGGGGTATGGATATTTAGCATTTTCAGAAGGATGGACTTTTGTAAATGTTTTGTGGATGGAATTCGGTGGCGAACAATGGCCGGGAAGAAATTTAGAACAGAATTTAGTCTTATCTAATTTTGAGGGGCATGCCATAGACCAGATGGGAGAACAGTATTCAAGTTTTGGTGAAACGAAAGATTTGTGGTTTCTGACAGTACATCACAGAAGACTATATATAAAGCCCGGCAATTGATAAGCTACTAATGCACAGTGACTTTAGCAATTCAATTACTTAATTCATGAAATCAACGAGAATTTAGATTTGCGTAGGCCCAGTTTAACAATTAGATCGATTTTCCTTGCTGCTGCTGTGTTCCCAGGTAAATGGAGTGTTGGCGATAAACTCACCCATGCCTCGGGCAGGTTTTCACGTCAGCGGAAAGGCATGTTATGTAACTACGTCTGTCGGTGATTGCACTGCACAAACTCTGAGTGTACTGTTAACTGCCTTGCGGAGTAAGCCAGCTTGGCACGTGAAGGAGGTTGCTAGGTGGCAGCAGTGTGCCTCTTGCAAGCTCCTTGTTGCCAGATGAGTAAATAAACAAAATAACAAATGAGAATCTGTTGACGTGATTCTCCTCTTACACACCAAGGGTGGTGAGAACGACGTGGAGAATGGGATAAAATAAAAGGTTTTGAGTTCCGGTCACCACAATTCAAAAGTATACATTTTTTAACATTCCGCGATCAGTTTCATACATAAAGATTAGTACATCAACATCTTTCTAATTTTTAATTGGCGTTCATTCAATTACATCATAATATTTAGTACATTGGATCAATCAACTCTACTCTTTTGGCCATGACAAATCTTTTAGTTTTCAACCTTTAAACTTTGCACCTTATACATTTTTTCTTTCTCTCTTCTTGTTGTTGTATTAAATTTATCAAATATTGTAAGGGCATAAGAAGTTATAATGGAGTCGTGAATCAGGCACAGCAAGCATTCGCTGTAAACCCGTGATAGGTATGTGTCCACGCAGCGTGCATTTCAGGAACATTTTAGTATTCCATGTCATGATCTGCTGCTCTCTGCCCATGTCATCAAAATATGTATTAACAACTTTGAAGAAATGGGTTCGAAGGATCGGTTCTGGGAATAGGAGACTGAAATTTCTGTGGCTATCCTTCGCAATGTGATGTGAAACCTACCCAAAATACTGTGCTGACACATAACTAATGTTCTTGTAATATGTTTTTACAGCGGATGTAAGCTGTGCCTTGTTCCATGAATCCATCGTAACTGAATGGTAAAGCAAGGGTTTCAATATAGCAGTAGTCACGTGTTACCTCTTATGCAAGATCCAGCTATATCCAGTGTTGCAAAGTTGCCAGATTCATTGCTGCACCATGTGTAAGAACATAGTACAATGTTTTGAGTAGTTCTTACGATGAACACAATAGGAAACCCAAAATTACAAAAACGAACCAACTAGAAGAGTACTAGAACCTTTCTTCCTAGAAAAAAAAAGCTCTGGTTACAAAATTGTTGCCTTTTATTCTTTGCAATTAACATTAAGAAAGAATTTCAGTCATTGAAGAAACAAAGCCTTTTTAATAATTGTTATAAAATGGCATATTTTTGTACCGCATGGGATGATACTTTCATTGAAGGCCAAGTCCACTTCCTTCCTTTCGATCATGCTTGGTCTTAACATTTTCTCTGCAATTGTCATTATTACTGTACAAATAAGGAGTGGTAAGTTAACTTGTGTGCATAAATGACACTTTATTTTACATTCTTGGATATGCTTTCTTTAGGAATGGAACCGATTAATCGGTACTCTATCGGTATCGGCCGATATAGGCATATCGGTTTATCGGTAAAATTACCGATTACACTGCACAACAAATTTGAAGACATTTTCTGTCCTTTAGATGAAATCATGTGATTTGGACTAAAAAAAGGTTACAGAATTGAAGTGTGAAAACCGTATGCTTCTTTCACGCATCATTTTCATCGGATAGCCACCTTATTCATTATTGCTACAAGTATGTATTTAGGTAGGTGCCGCGGTAGCTCAGTCGGTAACGCGTCTGACTACCATGCTAAAGGTCCCGGGTTCGATCCCCTGCCGGTTCAAATCCGGGAACTTTTCTAACGATGGAAGCGGCCCCGGCGCCCACCCAGCATCGAATAACATAGGTACCTGGGGAAACCTGGGGGGTAAAGGCGGTCAGGGGCGTGGTGCTGATCACATCACCCCCACTCACGACCGGATCAAGAAAGTGTGGGGCGTTACCCCCACACCCCCTATATGCCTTCATGGCGTGGTGCTAAGCACAGGGGAACACTTTATTTTTTTTTTTTTTACTTTATGTGTGAAAGGCATATTACAATACACTGTACAGTAAGAAAACACAGTAACAATACCTACGAACATGACGTTGTGGAGCATTTACGCTTGTACATATCTGTAGGGGTCTCCCTGATGATAGACCAACAACAGTCAGCAAGCATACTGCCGTTCCAACGTCTTCTGAAGCGCTTTTCAAACATCAATGTCCTGGTGGAACCTTTCCCCACGTCTTCACTGGCTCCTCCCAGGTTTTGCGGGGAAAAGCCCACACGTGTGTCCAGAAAGTGTAATTTTTTAGTAACATGTGGCACCCCATGACATGAAATCAGTGCACCATGTCACGAACAATGGCTTTATAATTTTGTGCTTTCAAATTACCCAGGAAATTAGAGCACACCAACTTTGAATTCCTGCCATGCTGCTTTGCTGGGTCAGAAAGTGTAGAATCAAACGCACCATCATGAAAAACGTTTATAATTTGTGTGTTAATAAACATATCTTCCATAACTTTTGCCTCAATTTTGTCCAGAGGTATCTTAAAATATTTGGTTGCTTCGGCACGTGTGGCCATTTTGCATCCCCTTAACTAATATTCTTACTTAAAATGTTAAAACAAGATTGTAAAAAGTGCAAGGTTGTAGACAAGACAAAAACAATACATTTAAAAGTCGAATTAACTAAAAGCTTCATCACAGACCAGCTAAAGCTAAAATCATTTGATAAAACACTCATCATATTCCAACAGGGACGAGAAACAGCTGGTGAGAATAGAAGTTTGCCGGAGGAAAGCAAAATCGGCACATTCAACAAGAACATGTAGAATACTTAAAACGACATTACAAATACAGCAATTGGAGGGTCCAACCCTTGCAGCAAGTGACCATGGGTTAGACAGCTGTGTCCAATACACAGTCGAATAAGAACTTCTTCTTGACTAGAGAGAAAGGGAGGAACACCATGCACCTATGGTGGGCTTAATCGCATGAAGCTTCTTCTCGTTGCCGCATCCCACATTTTGGAGCTTGATGTTTGGATCTTGTGATGTGTTCTTGATGCCTGTCGTGGCAGCCAGTGTTTACGGACTTAATGATTATCTCTGTCCTGACTGTCCCACTCACAGAGGAAGCATCAGTATTTCATGTAACCTTCTTGCATACATCTTATCCTGTCATACCAATGAATAATTTCGAGCATTCGTTCCTTGTAACACACGAGAAACACACTTTCGGCTATTGTACCATGCATTTCTTATGTAACTTTCAAATTTTGTGTTTTTGGCTAAATGACACGGAAACAAATTGCAGATTCGTTTTTGTCATGCACAAATACATTAGAATTACACATTTTCATCTAAAGGACAAATTTTGTGTTGTGCAGTGTTATTTTACCGATCCGATATATCGATAAATATCTGATATCAGGTTCTTCACGGACCATTTCTAATTTTATATCAGAATGGTAGAATATCGGTTATTGGTATCGGTAAATTTTATATCTGTAATTTATCGGTATCGGCCAAAATTTCCTATTTTATTATGATGTTCAGAAGTTTAGGGGTGAAGGGATGAGCACCCTAAAGGGGCAGGTACTTATCTAGGGTTCCTGGATCAAGCCTTGATGCTGGAATGGTAGGCTGGGTGCTGAGCCTGCTGGCTGACCTGAGGTGTCTCATCTCTGCATTTGTTCGTGTGGCTCTGGCCGACAGCTGTCACCCTTGTGACTCGATGTGGACCTTAACCTACTTGGTGGCCTCCTTGCATTCTCCTCCCAAGACCGGCTGTGTACTTCTTTTATAGTGCTCTTACGAGTTGGATAATGCTTAGCATAGGGCTTTTCAGGTATGACCGGTAATGGCAAGTTACATCTACATGTGATCTTTTATTCCAGGGACGTCAGTTGAAAAGGTGGGATCCACGAAGATTCCTTTGGGACAAATGCCACTCCTGCTGTACAATGGGGAAGTGACGCTGCAGACGCCCAGTGGAAAGCTTGCAAATCTGGTTCTGGGTAGCCACGAGGTTGGACCAAAGATCCAGGATCCAAAGCCAGGAAACCGTCAAGGAACCTTGATGAAGCATCTGGCTCTGAGAAGGTGTGGATTCATTTTATTCTGTTTAAAGCTTGGCACATCATAAGGTTGTTATCCTACATTTTACCATAGGTCACAACTTGCAAGGACAGGATGGCTACTCACTGGGAATTCTGCGTGAATTCTGCTTGATTTTTTCTCCATAGACATGACAAATTACAATTCTTATTAATTCAAATTCTATTGAATTTATACTTATTTATAAATGACCTGATCCGAAATTTTCACAGTTTGGTTTTTATTTTCATTGAAGAAGGAAAATAATGCTGTGAAAAATAAAACCGAATTCTCTCAACTTGTTTACTTTGTTAGTGTCCTTTGTAGAGCAATCAGACAGATGGAAGATTATTGCAAGATATATTTTTGGATACATTTGAATCACACAGAGCCTTTATAGTGTTAATATATTTGTGTGTTCATATTTGTGGGTCTTGAGAGGCGATAATACCTATGGTTGAAATAGAGGAAACATCTGCTTGCAGCCTTGAATTTTTGGAAAATTCACATTGAATACCGGGAATTATACTTGAATTTTATCATGGTCCTAGAGTAGCCACCCTGTAGGAACAACACATGTTTACCTTCATTCTTCACAGCAATTTTAACCTTTGTATGGATACCTACTATGGCTATGCTGATAATGCTGCTAATGTATTAGTATCGGCGTATACTAATGGTATCGGAAAGTAGTGGTTGGAATTTATTTACCGATACCAGTATATATTTGAATAGAAAAGGACACCATATCATTGAACTTCATGAATAGAGTAAGCACAGAAGGAACAGTATTTTTTGGTCCTCTCCTGGTTACAGCACCAAGAGATCTCAGGTTCAAACCCCAGTGAAGATACATAAATATTTGAAATCCCACTTTAATCTGTAGGTCCAGTCCCAATTAGCCTTTTTGGAAGACTATTTTTCTGTACAAGCCAAAGTTAACGAAATCACCATCATTGTAAACAATAACTTTTATGTGCACTTGATCAGTAAAATTTTCATCTGATCTTCCCTCATTTACCTTTGTTCAAAACATTGAATCACTAGCAATCATGTAGTGTTCAGTTTTCTTCTTAAAATACAAATCTTAAATGTTTGCTAAAGTTGATTGCAAGGGATAGATGAAGTTCCATTTCTCTTAATTTATATTAATAACCATACAACATACTTGATAAGATAGAACACTGATTTTTTATTTTTTTATATTTTTTTTATATATCAGATTCAAAGATGCATGGTCGATATGCCAAGTCCTCAACACCAAAGATACCTGGATTAAGTTAGCTGATGCAGCCATGAAAGATTTAAATGTTGATCTTGGTAAGTACTATTTCTCTTGTAGTCTGCGGTTATTACAAGCATAAAAACACAGTTTTTCATTGTGATGTTTCAGGAGAACACACACACGCTCCCTTCATCAGACATTTATTTTTAGTTTGACTAAAGATACAGTTATAACATTGGTTTAGAATTTTTTAAATAAAAAGGAGAATCCGTTATACAATGGATGTTGTCAATGTTACATTGTTGTAATATAGCAACATAACTGAAAAAACAAGCAGTCTGTTTTATTTTTATTTCAGATAAAAATTTTGATCACATTATTTTTATTAAAAAATATTATGAATCCCAAATATCATCAGGCAATTCAAAATCATCATTGCTTTCACAGAGTTTCTTGATGTTTTCTGTTACATTAAATTTTAAAGTGGTGGCTTACTCCATTTATGAAAAAGAAAAAACTCCATAGTGGGTCTATGTTACCATTTTCATTATTTAATTTAATCCAGTGTTTTTCTGCAATGAACGAAGCTTCCCAGACATTCATATCTATGTTTACCGTTATTCTTTTTATAACCCTTCTGTTTTTAATCAAATGTTTCTCTTCGATAATGTGAGTTGACAAACCTGTTCTTGGTTTTAGATTTATAATGTCCAAATCGTGTTCGTGCCATCTTATTGCCATTTTCCTTGCTGTTTGTCCTACATAATCCTTTAAACATGAGCAACTTATATTATATATGCCTGTGGTTTCCACATCTGGTAGAGAGTTTCTCATTTTGTATTCATTAAATGTACATTCCAAACTTCTTGGTGATCTAAAAACAACTTTGAATTTAAATCTTCTAAAAATTTTTGCAATTTTATGTGAGAATCCCTTGTGGAATGGAATGCAAACAAATTTCTTTTTAACAGATTTCTCATCTTTGTCTGTATTTCTCTTTTCCTTTAGTACTAGATCCAGATATGTAATTATTATTTAATTATATTCATACCCAAGTTGGCACACACAGCATTAATTTTGCCACTATTTTCCTTCTGATGCTTATACTGATCATATAGCCCAGTACAAATACTGTACAGAACAACATAAGGGGGTTTAAGGGGTGACCTTCCACATAGTACAGCCAATTGTCAACCGTAGTACACCCTGAACTGCATTTTGCAGACTAACGAGGCTCCGGCGCTGGCTCTGTGGCCAGTATAATTCTGTGTTGTCCTGTTTTTTGTCCTTATGTGTGCTGAGTGCCCCTTTACAGCCTCGGCTTTTAACCGGTCAGAATGTTTTAAGATTTTAGTTATGTGGGACAGTAGTTATGATATTTTAGTTATGGTAAGGAGCTGCACCCTGTATGATGTGATGGGTGCAGAAGAGCCTAAGCTCTGATGCACCCAAACTTTTAAATTCAAATTCAAACAACTTAAGAAAAACTACAGAATATTAAAAAAAATATATTCTTATGAATGTTGTTCAGTGTCTAAAGAAAGGATGTAAACAAACTAAGTTATTTGTGTTGTATTTTGTCTGTGTTGTTAGATATACTGGCTCCAAATTTAACAGGGAACGTCACTACGAGAGTCTTGCATGGGACCACTTTTGTTCACTCGTACTTGTTTGAATATCCCACCCTCGAGCGTATTACACTCAAGCGTATACAGTGGAATATCATTTTAATGTGACAATAATCATAGACACACATGTGTGAAATATCCGCATTGGTAGTTTCAGCCCATAATCATTTATTTCATTTTCATTGTGTATTGGCAAGGTAGAACAAACTGCATTTTAACATGGGAATGATGACTATGTTTACCTAAGTTTCAATTTCACTATGTCTTTCACTTCACAATCGATATTTGAAGATCACTACCACGGACAAATTACGACTTATGTGTACTACTACGCTTCGAGCGTATACTGCTAATTTTGCCTGTTCAAGTGTTATTCACTTAAGCAAAGAAACCCTTAACTCCATATGCTCTCTAACATCGTCCGTTTGAACAATTTGGCATTTGAGCGAAACTCACTCCTTGCCCCACTCTAGTCACTACAATGTGGAATTTAGTTTGCATGTCCATTAGTTCTCACACTAAAGAAATGGTCAATTGCCTCATGCTACAGGATGTTGTGGTAATGTCGGCCTTGTAATCAAAGGGTCCCAGGGTTGATACCTGCTGGAGGCACATGGCACAGTGGTTTGGATCCCACTTTAAACTGTAGTGCCCTTAAAACAATAATTCAAACAAGTTCCATCAGTTCCATTCACAAACCTACTTATCAGAAGAAAGGAAAATCACATTATTGAGACTTCTGAATTTGCATATACCGTATTTACGCATTTATAGTGCACGTGCACCTATAATGCGCACCCTGGTTTTTGATGGGTAAAAGTTACAAAAAATTATATCTCGTTTATAATACGCAGTACGATCCAGTTTCAAGAAATGGCTTCCTTAGTTGTAGGTCGTAAAGCTGTTGCTATGCTGATGAAGAGTGAATGACATCATACCTATTCAATGAGTCACCTGTTGCTAGAATATCCTCTTGTGTAAACAGTAAGTCTCAACCCATGCCACCTCCTCCTTCTCCCTCCACTGTGTTTAGCATCCCAAAGCTTTCACTCTTTAACCACCTTATTTATTCTGTAATCGTAGATAGCAAGATCAAAATTACATTATGGATTTGCAGTGCTCAGGAAGTTATTTTCTATTATTTCTCACCCAACAAATACTGCTGATATGCATCCCATGCGGTGCATGCTCGAATTCTGCCAGAGTTGCACTGCTTTTCTTGGTGTTGCAGAACATTACATTACAAAGTGAAAAATCATGTGAAATGGCCTTCAAAATTTTATACGTGATTTTGCTCATTCCTTCTTTACTTTTTCTAAAAGAACTTCAAAATATATACTTTTTCCATGACTAATGTAACATTTATACGAGGCACATTCAGAACCTTCAAACTAGCAGTTAGCACAAGATTTCTTCCATTAAGGAATTTACACACTCCATATCACACTCCATATATATATATATATATATATATATTATTATTTAGCCAGTAATACATTTTAATTATTGTTTTCTTTTTTCTTATGTTTTCTTTCATCCAAAGCACCATAGAAATCAGAACGTTCCTTCATTTTGTGATGAACTTATTTCAACCGCATTT
Organism: Lepisma saccharinum; assembly: GCF_977018435.1. Taxonomy (NCBI): domain Eukaryota; kingdom Metazoa; phylum Arthropoda; class Insecta; order Zygentoma; family Lepismatidae; genus Lepisma; species Lepisma saccharinum. The sequence continues at coordinate 59,874,949 of NC_139241.1, read as the reverse complement.
CACATTAGTGTCGTTACCTTGAATGGAATACTGTTGCCATATTGAGAAACTGCAGGATTTAAGCTTTGCAATGATATTTAACATGATGGTTCCGTAAACATGAAAAATCAATGCAAGTGTCCCAAAATCATGGAATGACCCTGCACAGTTCCATGTTGGCTGTCTGAATTATTCCGTGCATAATACGCACCACAGTTTTTGGGAGCAAAAATTTTGGAAAAAAGTGTGCATTATACATGAGTAAATACAGTAAATCATCAGTTTGCTGATAACATAAGATACTGCTTTCACTGAAAATATTTTAGGAAACTAAAAAAATACATGTGAAACTTTAAAACACTGTTCTGTTTCAGTGTAATAATAGTCACACATGTCACATAAACAATCTCTTGTTTTTAAATTGGCTATATTTCAATACACACTTATGGCAATTTTTATCAAACCACTATTTCATATTCCGTGCAAGTAACAATGTGTATATTTTATACACATTAATAATTCAATAGCCACTTTATATTTTAGCTATGTTGCCAATATGTATTACATGTACGAGATATGTGTGCCGGTTCAGTGGCCAAGTGCATTAAGTGGTCAACTTTCAGACTTGCCACTGAAGTTCCTGGATTTGAATCCCCATCTGGGCATTGGTGTCCTTTTTGAATGTCCCTTTATCTAGTTCATCTAGTCATCACTCATCATCATTGTTGCAATTAACCACAAGTGGCAGAAAGTCAGTGCTAAATAAAAGAGAAATATAAATATAGAATACATAACATTTGTGGCTTCATTACATTGAAATACATTTCTCAAAAAAGTTTGGAATATTGTTTTATTAGGCAATAGGTGATAGGCATGACCTTGGAATGCAACAACACATGGCTGTACGCTCTCATTTTTTCGCTGACATATGCCACCATGATGTATCTTTAACCAGTAAAAAGTTATGACTGAATTCTTGTACCAATTTGCTCCTTTTCCAAAAGTCTTGTGCAATGGCATGCAAACTTCTCTCCATAGACGTCACTTTGATCTTGATGCATTACCGATGCGCTAAACAAATTTTAAGGCACTTTTGTAACACCTCGAAAAGGAGCAAATTGGTACAAGAATTCAGTCATAACTTTTTACTGGTTAAAGATACATCAGAAAAACCTTCACCATTGCATTTCTCGTGAAATTCTAGCCTGATTTGTTTATATTTCATATCACCCCCTTCCCATTTAAAATTCTAAAGTTGAATTCAAGATGGCGGACATCAAAATGGCCGCCGACCATGCGGGTGGCGTCATTGTGGTTCCCCCTTGGCCTGGCAACGATTGGTCATCACCATTTCCATGTTGCACGCTGCAGTGGCCTTGTACCGGAGGTGTTAAGTGACTTTTTGAGCCACCCTGTATAACAACATTCCAAACTTTTTGGGCCTAATGTAACAATATTTCAAACTTTTTGTGGGGAGTGTATAAGTACATTAAGCAGTTCATATCATTAAGAAGAACCTGTACATTGTATTATTGTAATTTGATGCAAGATTTGTTTATTATATTCTACAGCAACGAGGGTGTACAGGCACATTGGAGACGTGGGTATGGTGTGGTCCTTAGAGAGTATACATGACATTGAAGACAAGAAGCTGCTTGCAGGCCACATAGCAATGTTTATGAAGGACTTTGAAAAAGCTCAGGTGATATTTGCATTGTATTCACAATATTTCAAATAGATTAACCACTTGTCACTAGATTATTTTTGGTAAGAAAGAATGCATCACTAGAAATGACCCATGTTGGCATGCTATAAGTTGTGCCAGATTTTTTGGGGAAAAGTTAACAATCTCCATATTTGTTTATATTTGATTCTTGATTCTTATAATAATAACTTTCTGGTTTAAGACCATGTACACATAGGAGATAGGGAATTGGCAGTCAGCAATCTGTTGAAGGGATTTGAAATCCTACAGTCAGTGCTTCCAAATGAATATTGCTTGGATATTTTTTATGATAGGATCCCAATTGTTGTGTTGCGAAAATAGGTTGTGGATATCTACAACTCTGGAGTAATCCATTTGTTATCTGACTGGGATCTCCCCATCCTACAAACCAGTTCTAAGATAGAAACCTTAAACCACTCAATCCACTCTGTTTAACAAAGCAAGCTGTGGTTTGTACCAAGCAAAGAAGAAAATGGCTGACATGCCAGTTGCTCTCACCTGGAGGGATTATATGGTTTTGAAGAGTGCATACCAATTGTCAGTTTGCTATCTCTAGGGAGACAAATTTATGGTAAATATAAACTGAGAAGAGCGGTAAATAAAATGGTAGATCAGCGGTATATACCAGCGGTGGAAAGAAAAAAAATTGGCACACACTTTTTCATTATGAGAGGAAACAACATACAAAAGAGCTATAAATTGATAAACTACTTCATTTTTATATACTGTACACATACACAAGTACTTAGCTGTCCAACCAAAAAGAAAACATCAACACAAAATTACTTCATTTCTAAATTGCGTATCTCAAGTGATTTATTCATTGTATGTATTTAAAGGATATCCTTGCTGTCCAAGAAATAAAATAATCACTACTGCACATACACAAACACGTTGAAAATCACATGATGATAAACAAAATTCATTCATTACTGAACACAAATGACACCATTGTGTCCCTTGATGTGCGGGAACAGACTAATCTTATCGCTGCTACAGCTAGCAAGTTCAATGAAACTGGAAGTTGAGAAGACATTCGGGGGAAGAAATGAATGCAGCTTGACAGGGAGCGAAGTTTTTGAACTGAGATTATGTGCATGGGAAATCCCAATTTGCAGCGTATTCCTGATGTGATGAAAGATAAAATGTTCTTCAGCTGCAAGTGGTAGGAAACTTTAGGCAAAAGTTTTGTTACAAATTGACAGTTTGCGCGCACAACCTCGATTGCCGGTTTTTGCGTGTTATCTACTTAATTTGATGCTATTTCATGGTTATTTCGTGAAAAATCGTTCATTTCGTGGAAAAGCACACATTTCTCATTGTTTCGAGAATAAAACTCATGCATATTTCATCATTGGGGGTGTAGTTACATGCAGAATGTTCAAAATTGCATCTTTTTTTCACATTTCGTGATTTTGCGCATCGCGAAAATTCAATGTCCCTAGCTATCTCCTATGTCCCGTGTCCTAGAAGTAGGTCAGTGGAAAGAGAAGAGTGTCTGCTTACACATACCATTTCACTGAACAAAAATAATACTTCATACAGTTTCATTCCCCATGGCAAGATTTACCACAGACACCTGGTTGTACACATTAACCCTTTGACTGATTTTCCAGGTTTTGCAGGGCCTCCCCAATGGCACAGTGGTAGCATCGTCGCTTTGTAATCAAGGGGTCCCAGGTTTGATACCCGGTGGAAGCACATGGCACAGTGGTTCGGATCCCACTTTAAACTGTAGGTCCAGTCCCGATTAGCCTTACTGTGCATAAAGTGGACTTAAAACACCAAATCAATCAATCAATTCCAGGTTTTGCACTAACGCTGAGCTTGTTTCCAGCAGGAAATTTGAAATTCTGCATGCTTCTAAATGAAATTTTATATTTCTGAAATTAAGAACGTTAGAGATACAAATGATACCTAGTTTTGTTCAGTATACTTTGGGCCATAATCCTGATGGGGATTTTTTTTTCCATAATCAGTTAAAAGAAGAAGAAGAAAAGGGAAAGTAACTATTTTTTTACACAAAATTTGAAATTGATCATTCCCACACGCAGGCTACACGAGGACGTGAGTCTCCAAAAGGTACCCAAAGGTGGTTCTTGCCATCTTATATGCCCTTTACTCTTGTTGGAGGAGAAAAAAGCCTCAGTACCACATCTGCTGCTGGTCACACACCAAAAGCTGGAAAACACGCACACTGAACGAAAGTTCAAAATTGAATAATTTCAATTTGTCCAACTCACTTTCATACCTTGTCGTCGCCTTGTAATCAAGGGGTCCCGGGTTCGATACCCGGTGGAGGTACAAGTGGTTCGGATCCCACTTTAAACTGTAGGTCCAGTCCCGATTAATCTTACTGTGCATAAAGTGGACTTAAAACACCAAATCAACCAACCAATCACTTCCATACCCTCCGCAGCAACATAACTAAGTAAACACGTGATGCAAGGGGCTAATAAATATCATGACCGACAGAAACAGGACAAACCATTCAACAATACTTCCTTTGTAATCCTACGGTGATCCTTTGTGAAGCAGCAAAGAGCAGTCAGCTGTTTTCCAACCCTTTGTTGGTGGCTGGAGGCTTTTGACTCTTTTTCCCTGCCACCTCCGTGCTACTCCCAAGTGTATACAATGAAATATCATTTTAATGTGACAATAATCGTAGACACATATATGTAAAATATCCACCTTGAAAGTTTTAGGCCACTGTGATCTGTTTCATTTTCATATATCACTCTGTATTGTTAAGATAGACTAAACTTCATTTTAACATGGAGATATGAACATGTTCACTTAAGTTTCAATGTTACTGTGTCTTTTACTTCATGATCCATATTTGAGTGCCCACTACAACAGACAAATGACAGTTATATATGTATTGCTGGAGTTCGAATGTATACTGCTCATTTTGCCTGTTCGAGTATTATTCACTTGAGCAAAGAAGCTCTCAGTTCCATATGCTATGTAGCATCATCAATCCACACTATTTGGTGCTCAAGCAAAATCCTTTCCGTACAACACTGTAGTTGCCATCCTCCAAGGCAGAGTCGCCAGTGTAAAGTGGTACAAAATCAGAGGTCCCCGGTTTGAATCCTGAACAAGACATGAATGCATTATTGTGTTTGTCTCATGACTAGAGGCATACATATTTCGTTTGTGAGGAAAAAAACGAAATGTAAAATAACGCATTGTAATGTTAATTTTTCATGTTTCTGAAAGGTGCGAGGTGCATTTTCCTACCCTGTTTTGTCACGAAATAATGCGAAACAGACTCTTAACCACGAAATTTAGTGTTTATTTACCGACACGACACTTTCTGAGTTATGCTATTCACGTAAAATTGATTAATTCTGCTGTAAATATTTGAGAAGCAAAAATGGACCCCTTTATACAGGAATAAACTTAATATTCTGGTAATGACATAAATGTGTCATTAGAAGGGATATGTTTATTTTGTATAGTAAGTGCAGTTTTTAAATCAAATTTAGTATCATATTCACAGTTTTAAAACCAAAATGTCATTTTATATACCACTTTTTCACCGCTACAACAGGGAAATTTTATTTTTTTAACCGCTTTTGAACCTGAAATTGGCTCTGTTTTTGTACCAAAATTTTGCTTTTTTATTTGCCAAAAATTTGTACCTCTCCTCATTACCCATTTCATCAGTTCATATTCATCCTCATCATTATTAACCCAAAGAGGTAGAAAAGTTACATTAAGTAACGAAAATAGAAAGAAAGAAAGTTGATTGTTTTTTAGAGGTAGTTTCATGCAGCCCGGGGTTTAATGTACAGTTAACTTTGTGGTTCTTCACTGTGTTGAGTAACTGTGATATACACTACTTTCAGGAATGGTATCTAATGTCAAGCCAACCCTCAGCAGCCCTGGACATGAGGAGAGATCTTCTTCAGTGGGACCAGGCCTTGCAGCTTGCTAGGAAATTAGCTCCTGATCAAATTCCATACATTTCACGGGAATATGGACAGCAGTTGGAGTTCACGTAAGTTAAAGACATTTTTTGTGGACAAATTCTTAAATTTGTCTATAATGAATAGGGTGTGGATTTTTTGCCTATTTGACTTTTTTATTCCTTTGTAGTAAAACATAGGCTTTAATGTTTTAAGTTTGTTTCATGGTGTTTCTAGTCAGAAAACTCATTTTTATAGTGCATATAAATGCCTATTTTGAGGATTAGTGTCTATTTTGCTTAATTATGCCTAAAAGTGCCTATTTTGCAATTTTTGCTTGCTTCAGCTTTTTTTACATGACTTTGGCTCTCCCTAAACTGAATAATGTAAGCCTTTGTTTATGTTGACCTGACTGAAATCTAGTATTTGCCAGCTTTGAGGTTCTCAAAGGGTGTCAGATCCTTGGAAATACCAAATGTCGCTTAATCAAGGTAAGCAAACTGGACAACCTGTTGGCTAACCTACTCCTCTTTTTTTCACCTGAAAGCTTGTAGGTGTCAACCAGTACTAATTTGCTTTGTGTGTGTGTGTAACGAAGTATGTAGTTATCTGTGGAGATATCGTGTTCATGTGTTTAAAAATGCCAAAGCACAAATCTGTCACAAATGTAATAATTTAAAAAAATGAATTGCTCCAGAAACTTGTTGATCGATTGATTGATTATTTTACTTCGCTTTTGTGCTACTTTTGGCCCACTGACGGAAAAGTAATTTTCTGTCAAACTTGTGTCAAGGTGATACCTTTAACTGTTAAATTGCTTGACAATTTTTCCACGTGGGAAATATATTTGGATATGTGGATATATAGTTTCATATAATGGCCTTGTTCAAAACTCTGAGCTGCTGACGTGATTTCCGAGTCATCCGAAAATGATTTTATGCATCGTATTATTTGGAAACAAGGTTATGATGGAGCTGTGCTATCATCTTATATTACCTCAGTTCTGAATTCAACAATGCTAGTTATGTGAAAAACTCGGTTTAGTGGGCTTCTGTTGCATATAGAGAATTACACTAAGCAGCGCTTGGAACTGGAAAATATTAGCTTAGGGGGTGTTTGGTCGACCCTTTTCTTTAGCTGGTAGTGTGCTTTGGTGGGTTTCATGTGACATCAGGATGTGCACAGCCGCCATGTTTGCGGCCAATTTTGTTTGTCGTGTACAGGGAAATTTTGTGAAATAACGTGAGCCTCTGCACCAAATACTACACAACGTACCATCGTAAACAAGATTCAAATCTCCTGCCTGCTTGCTTGAATTCAGTGTTTAGAAGAACTAGCTTCCATTGTCGCTGCTTGAAGCCACAATTCAGCCGTTTCTGACATAGGTGAAACACACTTTATGCCAAGAAAAATTCAAGCTCTTTAAATTAACCAAATTGTGTTACCCTGCTTCCCTGCAAATAAGGATTTGATTCAAACTATTGTCAATTGTTTGTGAAACATTTGTGTGCAATTAGTACAATGGGCAATACAAGTTCATTTCTTCAGAGAAATTTTGATTGGAACATAGTTTAAAATATTTTTTCAGTTAAAATTGTCCAAATTGACACAATCATTAGCACAAGTTCTTTTTGGGAGAATTATTTTAACTGATGATTCAACACAAATGTGCATCTCGATCAAAATAGTAGTAATAGTTTGTTAATCGTTAGTGCACTTTTTTATGTATAAACTGACGTGCAGTACAACTGTGCATTGTAAGATACAATTTTAAAAAGATCATGTTCATTGCCTATTTTAGGGTGCCTTTTAAGTGCCTATTTTCATCATTTTTGGTGCCTATTTGAGAGGTTTTAGTGCCTATAAATCCGCACTTTAATATTGAACTTTCACTAGGGCTGAGCCGATACCAATACTGCTTCCAAAATACGGTATGTCCAAGAAGTCCCCATACCCCAATGTGAATGTATCATGTTGCGACTGTGTTGAAAATTGGCTAGTATTCTTTAATTTTGAACTTTACATTGACTTTATGCTGGTAGTGAACTAATCCAACCTGTTGATGACAAGCCCTAGGAGGCTCATGACTTCAGGTGTTTAATATATTAGAAAGTTTAAGTATGTAGACATGGGCTAGATTGCCATAATTTGATTTCTTATGTTTTGTATTGTTGTTGTCATGGTAGCTTGTTGTTGTTGATTTTGTTCCTGGCTAGTATGTTACAATGTAAATAGATTAATATATATGTTATAATAAATAAATATGCCATATACAGGGTTGTGCATATTGTATCTACCAATTTGAGTTGGCAACTGTTTCAGAATGCACATGTGCATGCGTGGCATACCTACACCCGTGGAGAGTTGGGAGTTAGGCAATTAGTATATCATGAAACGTTGGCCAATAGAACAATGAAGATTGCCATGCACTTGTTCCAGAGACACACAACATTCTGAAGTTGGTTAGACAGTGAAGAGCCATGGGTATTGTTGTAAGCATCAGTTTCTGTGAAATACTCGCTATTCCACAGGACATGTTGAGGTGCACATCATGAAAGCCTTCCCGCATCTCCTCGAACAGTGCATCCAAACAGGAGGACATTTATAGGATGTTATTTTCAAGGTGCCCCTACCTAGTGGTTGCATGACCTTGTAGTTGGTGGTGGGGCTTGCATATTCTGATGATCCACTAGGCTATACCAGCGGTAGCATAGCTACTGGTAGGGTCTCCCATGCTGGGCAGGCTAGTGGTAAAGAGTCAGACTAAGAAGCAACCTACTGGTCAACGGCTCCAATGGCGGAAATAGATGGATGGCCATCTCAACGGCGAAGGAGGCGAAAGAGCCAGAAACCAGGAGGAGTAACACCTCTTTAAAAAAATCTTGGTCCAGCTGGCACTGGCTGGTAGCACCTTGTAAGGGCCCCTTGCCAGGGTTACGCTGTAGACCTCAATGGCAACTATGGCAGAGAAGGAGACCTTCGGAAGAGGCACTCATTGTCATCGAGTATAAATATGAGAAAGAGCCACTGTCTTGTGGAGAGGAGGAATCCTCAAAGACTAGGCGAAAATACCATGACAGAAAATTAGCCTGCTCGGAAGCTTAGGTTGTGGCCCCATCAACAAGATCAGGTGCTGTGGGCCAATATACGGCACACTTTAAATCACACTATTAAAGAAACATCAACAAGAGGAAGCTGAACTGATTCTAAGACGATGACATTTGGCCTGAAAAGGATAATGAAAATTTGAATATGGAATGTAAGAACCCTGCAGGAGAGTGGAAAACTACTGCAGGCAGTGGCCTGCATGAAGAGCTTTGGTCTGAGCATCCTAGGTATAAGTGAAGGGAGATGGTCAAAGTTTGGAGAGGTACAGTTGGGAGCTGAGAAGACTGCAAGGCTGAGGAATGCGAAACTGACCTGCCTGTTGTCGCCGTGTGCAGCCAGCTCGTCTTCCTTTCAGGGTGGCAGCGACATAAATAAAAAAGGCATGGTATTCTACGAAAACGCATTGCAAATGAATGGAACATATTACGTAGTAATAAGTGAAAGCAATACTAATAATGGAATAAAACTTCACAAATCAAACCAATCTGCTTCCAACGTGACTAAGAAAGTAAGGGTGTGTGCGTGCTTTTTGTGTATTTCCTAGCATCTTGTAATGCTTCTTTCCTGGACATGGATCAATTAATTTTAACTTATGGAGGGTAGTACATTTTCTCCCTCGTTTGTATTTACATTTTGGTATGTAGCATCGCTTTTCTGCAACTTTCGGATTATGGAACATGAAGTTGTAATGTCTCGGCCCCAGTGATTTATCCACCAACTACGCCCTAACACCCATGGGCGTTCGCAAGGGGGGGGGGCAAGAGGGGGCCACGCCCCCCCCTGGAAAATGAATGTGTACATAAAAATTATATAATTCACACAGAATTTCATTTCAATCACAGTAATTTATGTTAATTATTATAAATTCGTTGAAGAAACATGATAATTTCAGACTGAAACAGTGTTTTTTGAGGGGGCATCACTATTTTAGATGAAAATATGTGTCCTTTGCCCCTCCCTGGAAAAAAAATACCTTGCTTGCCCCTCCCTGGAAAGAATCCTGCGGACGTCCATGCTAACACCCCACACAATTTTTATAAAAGGACAAATTTATGGTCATTTTGGCTCTAAGTATACCTTTTCACACACATAAACACAAACTTACACCCCTCAAATAAAAAAAAAATCTGAATAAACCTTTGCTCAACCCCCGTGTCGGCTTTCCCTCTTTTCGTTGCATGTTAATTCTATTGACAGTTAACCTTCAGCGACCCAGTTTACTAGATATAGTCTACTCTATACATATACATTTACTTATACACACACGCCAGAACATTCATTCAATTTTTAAAACAAATTCATTTCGGAAAACACGGAAGAAGTGTGAATTCCTATGCCGTTGCTGGTCTTTGAGATGTCCCGTGGCTGACATCATCCGTGGAGGTTCACGAATGGTTCCGAACTTTTCCGAATGCCAGACTGCACCTCACACTGTAAGTCCCGATTCCATTATCAGATTCTCACCCTTTCCTACAGGGACTTCTGCATGTCTGGCAACACTGAAAAATTGAACACCAAGTCGAAGCTTCCCTCCCCACACTACCTCCCCGTTCACCCCCGAACCTCACCCCGCACTGGCAGTCTTCTCAGCTCCCAACTGTAAATACCCATGGAATTACATTCATATATTCTGGAAGACCTGAGGGTGAAGGGGCAAGCCGTGATGGTGTGGGTATATCGATGGACAAGGAGGCAAAAAGGAGCCTTATTCAATGGTATCCCATGTCTGCAAGGATAATTGTGGCACATTTGAAAACCAATATCAGAAAGATCATTATGATACAGTGTTATGCACCCACAGAAGCAGCAGAGCCTGAAGATAAACAAGAGTTTTATAAGCTGCTCAATGACACAAAAAAGGAAGGATATCATAATAATTGGAGGAGATTTAAACACAAAGGTGGGGCAGGACAACGAAGGCCTTGAGCATGTCATGGGTAAACATGGCTTAGGAGAGCGTATAACCAACCAAAGGTTGGGTATACATCCCCAATACATACAGGCAGCACTCCACTCCAACCAAAGTACAAGGCCAATTGCCAGTGGAACTAGCCCCGACTAGACTGCCATCTAGTGGATTTCTTTAGGTACTAGATAAAGGCAAGTAACCCAAGGTGCTGTGGACCAATCAGATGGCCTCAAGGGCGTGGCTACCAGACAATAAGACTGAGATAGCTTTTATCATGAGAGGAAGCCATCTTGATTTCACTTTGTGGTGAGATTTAGTACAGTTCACATCACTCCAAGTTTTTGGGCCTGAGTAGGCCAGTGGAGAGAGGACAATGGAGTAGCCTTTGTACTCCAACATGTGAAATATCTACTAAGTGCTTGGAAATAGTCCAGTAGTGTATAATATGAACGAATTACAGCACTTAAAGTGCCTTAAAGTGCATGGAACTAATATCCATGAAAATTCGGAAATTTTCAAAACCACATGGAGAGGACAATGAGCCTTCAAGAAACCATGATGCCTTGTATCCAAAGACATCCATGATTATTCGGCCCATCCTTTGTCATACAGCTCCCTGAAACAGTTCATGTGCAAGCCAATACCCATATGTATTAAGATACCGCTATATTTTTAGTGCAAATTCACAGAAATCCCCCCATTTATAGTTGGAGTGATAAGTGTTTGCAGCAAGGCCCAGGTGTGATGAGGTGAATGCAGGATATGTAAGTACCATGTTTTTGTTACCCATTTGTTGGTTCCATGTGTAAAATCAAACCTATAAGTTTGTGCAGTGCTTGTATATAGTTAAATGTGATAATACCCAGAATATTAAATGTGTCTTTCCAACATCTTGATTTATCAATTCATATTTGGGCGGGTAAGTCCGGGAAGCGTGCTTCTCGCTCCGGAATAACTAGGCTGAAAGTCCCTATGATAAACCAGCAATCATTCCTCGGAATGGATGCTGGTCTACTGGCGACATCCTCCATGTTAATGGTCACTGGAGGACAGCGTAGAGCTGCACGGGGATGGGTGCGTCCAGGTTGCATAGCAGAGCAGTTTCGTAGGTTCAATCAAGCCCAAAGTGGGTGAGTAGGTTAGGTTCACCTATCCTATTGTTCGGCAACGTAACCTGGAGGCACGTATCCCTGGACCAGCCGCGTAGACGAAGCCATTCAACTCCTGAATCTATCGTCTGTCTTTTTTCTCTCGCGGATCGCAAGCGAAATGAGAATGGACAACTTTTTGTGGACTTCCGTGCTAGCCATGACTTAGTTATTAGTGGTACTATATTTCCTCACAAGAAATGCCATAAGGTAACGTGGATGTCACCAACCCATAGAATGGAAAACCAGGTAGACCACATGGCAATTGGACAGAGGTGGCGATGTTCACCACAGGATGTAACAAACAAGAGAGGTGCAGACATTGGGAGAGATCATCATTTGGTAGTGGCTAACTTTAAAATGAAAATTCAATCACAGAAGAAGAGAATGGAACAGACAAGAAAGTGGTATGATGTTAGTAAGTTGAAGGATAAGAATCTCCAGGAAACATTCAGGATTAAACTGAGAAATCGATTCCAAGTATTGACGGATGTAAATGAGGAAAATGAAGCCATTGAAGAAGATGGGCAAAAGTCCATTCTGCATTCACAGAAGTAAGTGAAAGGTTCTGGCTTTAAGGATAGGAGGAAAAAGACTGGATGACTGAGCAGACCTGGGAAAATATTAGATCCAAAAATAATTAAGGAGGCAATGAACTCAAGCAGGACAAGGCCAAGGAAGGCAGAATTACAAACAAAGTATACAGAGAAGGATCGAAAAGTAAAGAGTAGTGTTCGTAGGGATCAATGGAATTGGGTAGACACTCTGTCCCAGCAGGTGGAGGAAGCAGCAAAAAAAGCGAAATCTTACAGAACTGTACATCATCACAAAAGTTCTGTCAAGGAAACAGATGAGAAGTAAAGATGGTACCCTCCTTATAAATATTGGGGACCAACTGAAACGTTGGGAGGAACACTTCTCTGCAACCCTTAATAGCTCTGTGGATGCTCAGATAGACCAGGGGCAAGAGGAAAATGATAATGAAGGTAATGTTGACCCCAGCGTAAGAATTAGGACTGATGTTCTAACAGTAGGAGAAATTGAACAGGCTCTGAAAGAGATACGTAATGGTAAAGCAGCGGGAGTTGACAACATACCACCGGATGTGATGAAAAGTGACATAAACACCACCGCAACTATGTTGCAGCCCTTGTTTGAGAAGATATGGATAGAGGGAGAGATGCCTAAGGACTGGAGGAGTGGCCTGTTGGTGAAGCTACCGAAAAAGGGGTATACATCAAAGTGTGATAACTGGAGAGGTATAGCACTTCTCTCCATTCCGAGAAAGGTCTTCACTAGAGTTATCCTAAACAGAATTAAGGAAGTTGTTAACTTGAGACTTGGAAGAGAACAGGCAGGGTTTTGACGAAATCGCTCTTGTACCGATCAAATTAACACCTTGCAGATAATTTTGGAGCAATTATAGAATGGTCATCTCATCTCTATACAGTTTCCGTTGACTTTGAGAAAGCATTTGACTCGGTCAACAGAAAGGCAATGTGGAAGGAAGTGAAACGTTATGAAGTTCTTGGTCTTATCCGAGAAACTTATCGTGATTATACATGTAGAGTTATACATGAAGGCTGTGTATCTGAGCCCATGGATGTGCAATCTAGAGCGAGGCAAGGTGTATATTATCACCCACAATGTTCCTGATCGTGATTGATGCAGTGATGTGAAATGCAATAAGAGGGAAAAGACGTGGTAACCAATGGGGATTGAATAACAGACTAGAAGATCTTGATTTTGCAGACGATTTGTGTTTCTTGTCTGAAGCATATGGTGATATGCAAACAAAACTAGCAGATTTGATAGAAAATGCAAAAATAGTAGGACTTGTGATTAACTCCAAGAAGACCAAGGCACTGAGGATTAACTCCACAAAAACAGATCCGTTTAGTATCAGTGAAGAGATTATTGAAAATGTGGATAGCTGTACTTACCTGGGTAGTGTGGTGGCGAGAGACGGAGGGGCTTCATAGGATGTTTCTCAACATATCCAAAAGCAAACGGCACCTTTGTGAGGCTCTATCCAGTATGGAATAACAAATTTCGAAGTAATGTTAAGTCTGTGCTGTTATATGGGTCTGAGACATGGAAGGTAACAAAAACAATCACACTACAGACCTTCATCAATCGCTGCCTGAGAAAAAATTTGAATATCTTTTGGCCAGAAGTGATTCAAAACCAAGAACTTTGGATAAAGACTGGAGAAATCGAGGTGTCCATACTCCATACAGATAAAGCGGTGAAAATGGAATTGGATAGGGCATACGTTGAGGAAGGAAAATGAGGCTGTCGAGAGAGAGGCACTAGACTGGAACCCGCAGGGAAGAAGGAAAAGAGGGAGGCCTAGACAAACGTGGCGAAGATCTGTCCACGCGGAGGCATTGCATTGGAGGAAGGAAGGAGCTGGAATGCACTGAAGAGAATTGCTGTCAGTAGGACCTGGTGGAGATGCCTTGTTGATGCCCTATGTTCCACAGGGAACAACAGGAATTAAGTCAAGTAAGTCATTTTCAAGGTGCACTGATGTCTGTATTTTCCTTATTGTATACTGTATTAAATGCCTATGTGTATATTTTTTATTTCATAACAATATAAAGTTACTACAACCACTCACTGTCTTACTGTTGTCATTTAAGTTTTGGTAAATATAATATGCACCACCTTGTATATATAGGGGAAATATGTAATCAAGGGGTAGAGGAACTTCTTGGACACTCTGTACTTAGCGATTCCCACCGATAACAATGCTGGTACTTGGAAACTGAAGCAGTGTAAAGTAGTTCATTATTTTTAAATAATTAAATCTAGTTTGTAAGTGAAGCTATACCACAAAAATCAATGGCAGTTTTGATTTAAAATATTGACAATGTTACATAATTCACAATATCCTTTTCTCTCTGCAGTGCTGTTCTCAAATAAATGAAAATTAAGCATTTCCCAAAATTTCAAGAATAATTAGACTAAAAGTTTAGCATGGCATTTTTGCGGACCCCACGAGATGTCCAAACTTGGGAAAAAGTGTGGCGTAGCATGAGCATTTTGGGTGGGAATGCCAAGTCCAAAGGAAGGCTATGCCCTTTTTCGCCTAATAGTTTACTTATGGGATTATTCGATATGAGTATTGTCTATTTGAAAGTACAATTTCATTGTGTTTTGTTGCCTGAAGTCGGCCGGCTTCTGATAAAACATGATCCATGCATATTTAAAAGCTAGCAAATGAGATGCCTCACTATGCAAGAAAGATTTTGAAGACTTGTCTATTATAGCTTTTTGTAATTAGGTTGTTCAACTAAGAACACCTTACGCCATTTGGAGTCTTTTGCCCAAAAGATAGTGCATGTGTAGCAGAACTATGTTTTGTTTCTCTCAGCACACCCAGCTAACCAAGGAAACCTTTCAGCATGACTCAAGTAAAGAAAAAACCTACCAGAATCATAAGCGCTTCTAGAACAATAGTAGATGCATTATTATTGTGGATGATGTAACTATTGATTGATTTGGATTATTTTACTTTGTTTTTCTGCCACTTTTGGCTAATCGCTAAGATGAATATTATAAGTAATAATATTGATGAAGTTGATGGGACTCTCACAAACAATACCCATGCTAATCACTCCACCACGGAGGTTGGCGGAAGATCCACCTACTGTACACTTTCCTGACGTAACAGTGTCGATTAGTAATTCAGACTTCTATCTGATACATCACGTTGCGTCATAAAAAACCTGTTAACATTTGAAAATTATTTCATCCAGAGATTATTCGATGTTAAGAGTTTTCAAACGAATGTCAAAACATTTCCATTGACAAAATGATTTAGATATTAACAGACAAATAAACTTTCTTAATGATATATTTGTTTTCCAGGTTAAGTGGTAGAGCAACCATAGACTGATCTTCGCCCATGAATAATTAATCTCTGTTTCTAAGGGTTCATCCAGCGAGGACTGAAAACACTGACAAAAACTTTTTTTTTTTTTTAAATGCACATCGCTGTTCGTGCAATAAATTATGCAAAGAAGTTATATATTGGAGTTTTATAAAGTTACATGAGTCATGTTGCATATTGTAGCATCACACATCATGAGCACAAAGAACCAGGTAGGTTTGTTTTCTGCATCGGAAGCAGGAAGGGACACATGAGCCCTAGAACCAATCAGGTGCTCCGTACACTGGCATTTGAGAGAGCATGTTGCTCGTGCTGTAGAGATCCAAGTTTTCCCTTGAGCCAGGCAGAGTCCTGTATGCTAAACCTACCCGGCATCTGGCCATCAAAGGCATTAGAAAAATGATAGAATGAGAACTGTTTAGTGGAGCGTTGTAGGCGTACCACGATAAGTAGCTATTATAATGTGTATATATAATCAAACATATATAATTAGTAATGTTTTACTTTTTATTTACAGCATTCACGCAATTTAACCCATATTAAATCAGGGAATGCCGGGTGTGTTGGCATTCAATAATGCTACACCACTGTTGAACAGTAACAGTCATTAAATTTGAATCGATATTATCAGATATCGATACCACTGGTATTGGCAGATACATCAGTGCCAACTTCTGTGGCAGAGTGGTTAGCACAGTTAGATGCCAGGGTTCCCAGGTTCGAATCCCATCCTGGACAAGGAGTGTTCCTTCATCATATCATCACTCGTCTTCATTTTCACAATCAGCCAAAGTGGTAGAAAAGTGATATAAAATAAACCACCAAATCATTTAATCAAGATACATCAGCATCGGTATCAGCTGTCTTACCCAATACTAATACTTGAAAATTGTAACAGTTTAAATCGCCAGTGACATGGTAGGAAGAATTTTCAGCAAAGATCATCCACTGTGCAAATTGAACCTGAGTCTCCCACATTACAATCTGTACATTATATCAGCACATACTGATTAATCTGTGTATTCACTAATTTTAATTGTAAATGTTACTTAATTTCTGGAAATTTTTCCTTGAAAACCTGGAATAGTACTTACTCTGATAACTTCTTTTGTCCTCCATAGTGGCAGTTACCAAGAGGCACTGAGCCACTACGAAAGTGGAATTATAACTCCGACAACAGCTTCAAGTGAAGACCATAACGCATCCTGCAAGGCAGGCATCGCACGCACTGCATTGAGGTGTGGGGATGTTCGCAGGGGTGTTTCACTTGCCTCGGAGAGCAACAGCCGCATCTTGAAGAAGGAGTGTGCTGAGATACTAGAAGGAATGAAGGTAAGTTTTATTGCTATTATTCGTTCAATTTCTTTTACACTCAATTGTCAACCTCACTTCCACGTAGTACACACTGGACTGCATTTTGCAGACTATGAGGCTCTGGCATCTGGCCTTATGGCCAGTATAATTCTGTGTGTTGTCCTTATGTGTAATGATTCCCCCTTTACAGCCTCAGTTTTTAACGAAAGTCAGAAAATTTTAATATTTTAGTAACACGACATTGCAATTATGCTATTTTAGATAAGGGGCTGGACCCCGTATAATGGGAAGGGTGCAAAATAGCCCCAATATTTTAAATTCAAATTCGTTCAATTTCTTAATTTAGCAAAAAAATGTTTCGTTTAGGTTGATAGTGAACACGCACACAATCACTTTGCTTAGTATTGGACAAGGTCCATCGAATCAGTCTTTCTCCCTGCCTGAGAAGGTCCCAACATAACTGAGCTTCCTAACAACCCACTTGGTCGAGAATTCTGTGACGTCATCGCGGAAGCACTTGCCTTCCTTCGCCAGTCTAATTACCTGGAAGCGCATTAGAGGCACGGATGTTCTCAATTAGTATAGAGACCTATATGTATGCAATTCTTGTTGTAGTTTTTGTATGTAACATCGTATTTATAGGGATGGTCCTGCAGGTGAAGGTCCCCTGGAAAAGTTGCTAAAGTGAGCCGAAACTTTGTTTGTTGTCGGAACTCAGTTTCTGCTGCAACATAATGCACGAAAGTCCATTCTTCGTTACACCTTGTAAACAATAGGTAAAGAGGAAAGAGAAAGTTCTTGAACTAAATTTGTCTCTTGTCGGGGGTGGTCCCAAAATTTAGAAAAGAAATATGTTTCGGTCAGTGCTATTTGTTTAAGTTGTAATTGAGAACCTAATTTCCTGAAGTGACAAACATGATAGATCTTGTGTTTATATATATTTACTGTGGATGCATTAATAATAATATAATCACTCCATTTTTCTCTTGCACGATCAATTATGAATTGTTTTATTTTACTTTGCGCTTTTTGCCACTTTTGGCTAATTGCGAAGACGAGGAAAAATGGTGCTACCAATATATATAGACAAGGTCAATCAGAAATATATATTGACAGCACACAACACAAGCCCCAAAGAGGATATACTGGCCATGGAGTCAGATGCCAGAATTTTGTTAGTCTGCATAATTCAGTCTGGTGAGGTTGACATTTGGGTGTATTGTGAAAGGGTCACTCCTTACACCCCGCACAATCATTTATGAACATACCATAATATTGAGAGTAGTAGTAGGGACCTGAAGAGTACCGAAAAGTTTCTTCCCAAAAAAAAAATCACAAATGATGATAATATTGATAATAATATAATAAATAAAATGACTTTGTTTTAATATGCTTTTAATATTACTATTGGTGGTGGTGGTGGCGGTGGCGGCGGCGGTGGCAATAGTAGTAGTAGTAATTCCCTTGAAGTGGCCCCCGTGGCAGAGTGGTTAGCACATTGCGCTACAATGCCAGGGGTCCCGGGCTCGAATCCCGGCATGGGTGTTTGTGAGAGTCCATTCATCAATTTCATCATATCATCACTCATCCCCATCTTCACAATTAGCCAAGGTGGCAGAAAAGCAAAGTAAAATAAACCAAACCAAACCAAATCAAATCAAAGTAGTTCCCATGTCTTCAGCATTCTCCTGAAAGTTGTCTTAGCATTATAAAGTTGTTTATAAAACTGATTTTGACTTACGTTTCCATGGTTGGGCAAACGTTGGCAACCACCGTCGGCCCAACGTAAGACCAACGTCAATTTGCCAACCAAATCTGACGTTGGCCCAATGCTGGTGGTTACTTGGGGTGTTCAAGAACCCTTCCCGAAATATATTTCCAGATAAGTGTCATAACTATTGGAAAATATTGACACCTCGTCGTTGCCAATCAACTAGGCTCACAAATTCTAAAATGTAGTATTTCGCACTGGTTGGATCACAGGTGGTTGAACACATATTTTGTACTAACATGTAATTGAGTTTTGTATTACATAGAAACTCACAAATGTACGTACAATTGACTAGGAAATAATAATTTTAATTTTGCGATTATTATTATTATTATTACTTTGAAATAAAGAAAGTTAGAGTAATTCTTTTCTTGCACTACCAGAATCAGCTGACGATGCCATATTGTAGGTAAATCTCAACTCTCCATAAGGAGAATGGATTGCAAGTACTCGTATATGACGCCAAGTCATACATCCAGGGACTCTAGTGGTTGTGAACAATACCTGGATGCAAAATGTAAACAAGGGTAGTTTTTCACTTTTTCTGGTCTATTTATGCCAGATAGTAAAAAATGAGTTAACTTTTCATGATTTATGCATTATTTTACCTATGCACAAATGTTATCTTTTATATTTAATAAAAAATAAGGGATTTAGCAAATATCTAGTTTGGACCACATGGTTTCTTGTATTCAAGATGGCTAATGTTTGCCTGAAAATTGTTACTTTTTAACAAATAAAGCATTTCTATCAATCCTGTGGGTGTAGCAAATGGTTTTTAAGCATTACTCATGATGCTATTTATGGGAAAGTATAAGACATTGAGAAATAGCTCTCACCAGCCCTTTCTATTATGAACCTAATGGCCCTTGCATTTAGGTTGGGTCTGTGGGTGTTTGTGTCGGGGCATGTATGCCCAATCCTTGATTGGTCATATCATCCTCATCCTCGCAATTAGTCAAAACTGGCAGAAAAGGGAAGTAAATCAACCAAATCAATCAATCCCCGTTTCTGCAATTCTTTTTCTTCTTTATTTTCTTCTAATTAATGCCAATGCTGTAACAAACAAGTCCGTCATTGAAAATCTCTTAAATATTGTACTTAGCACAATCGGCAGGCTTTTTATACAGAAAAATTGGTGTACTCTGTGAAGAAACCAACACCAGACTCACATTGATCGTAGCTTGACTGGAGTGAAGATTGACCGCTAGTGTGGATACCCCCTGACCGTGTGCGGATCATCAGGGGACAGTGACCTGAGTGTTGCTTGAGTGTAGATGTGAATCAAGCCTTACCTACTTACCCACTAATAGTAATCCGTATCTTGAACCACTCATCATTTGTATGGGTATTGCTTCAAAATTGTCTCATCTCAGCCATAATTTAATCTAATCTAATCATTAGGGACATTGAATTTTCGCGATGCGCAAAATCACGAAATGTGAAAAAAAGATACAATTTGGAACATTCTGCACGTAACTACACCCCCAATGATGAAATATGCACGAGTTTTATTCACGAAGTAATGCGAAATGTGTGCTTTTCCACGAAATGAACACTTTTTCGCGAAATATCACGAATATTTCCGTGAAATATCATGAAATTAAGTAGAAAACATGCAAAAACCGGCAATCGAGGTTGTGCGCGCAAACAGTCGATTTGTAACGAAACGTTTGCCTAAAGTTTCCTACCACTTGCAGCTGAAGAACGTTTTATTTTCGATCACATCAGGAAGACGCTGCAAATTGGGATTTCCCATGCACATAATCTCAGTTCGAAAACTTTGCTCGCTGTCAAGCTGCATTCGTTTCTCCCCCCGAATGTCTACTCAACTTCCAGTTTCATTGAACTTGCTGGCTTTCTTTGCCCCTGCTCTATGGTCTCTAAATACTAAGCCTTGTCTAGCAAGAAAAGTAAACTATCCTTGCCACACCCAATCGCCGCTACTGGCAATTACAGTTGAAATCTAAGTACTTGTGTATGTGTACAGTATATAAAAATGAAGTAGTTTATCAATTTATAGCTCTTTTGTGTGTTGTTTCCTCTCATGATGAAAACGTGTGTGCCAATTTAATTTTTTTCCACCGCTGGTATATACCACTGATCTAACATTTTATTTACCGCTCTCCTCAGTTTTTATTTACCATAAATTTGTCTCCCTACTAATCATCATTCATTTTCATAGTTTCACCAAACCTAAAAATGCAGGAAAGCAATATTAAATAGCAAATGTACAGTAGGTAAGATGCATATGAGTTGTTCAAGGTGTTTTCAGATGTTTAATAAGTGGCCATTCTTTTCATTCTCTGTAGCAATATTCAGACGCAGCAATGTTGTATGAGAAAGGCAGTTATTATGACAAATCGGCATCTCTCTACATCAGACTGAAGAACTGGCAGAAGGTTGGAGACTTACTGCCGAACATAACATCTCCAAAAATTCATATTCAATATGCAAAGGTAACAGTTTTTTTCATCTTTTTTTGTGTTAGGTTGAAGCTTACTTGAGAATTTGGAGAACAAAAAAAGGAGGGGTGATACATAGAAGCATTTCAATTAAGATGCGACTGTGCTTAGTTATTCAATTTACCTGAAAGAACCTAATTCAATTAATCAAAGTGTTGGCAGGTGTTCTCGATGTTAAATACAATTAAAATGAGACAAGGATAAGTTTTTAAGTACTATTTAATTTCTTTTTAACATGGAGTACAGTCGTGAAAAGAAATACTTCCCCCATAAGAATACTGGGTCAAGTCTCTGTGGGGAAGTATTTTTTTTCATGACTGTAGCTATGCAAAATGTACTTGAGTAACACATAATGGATCTACTAGGGAAGATGCGAGATCTTCAAAACTATGGCAATTGTTAGAGGAGCTCGTAAGAGTAAGTACTTTTGACCATTTTAAGTATAGTTCTATTATTTATATCTTCAAAAGCTATGAATAGTTCGTAATTGAAAAGAGAATTGTTACCACTATGCCGTTGGTCAGGCCCTTGAAGAATAATGATCAACATTGGCAGGAATTGGTGTCATATTGGTATTGCTATTCAATTTGGTTCAGAGTGTTATCGACAAAACACTAACTTAATGGAAGAAAAGTTGCAGCTAAGAAGCATTTACAGTGGAAATCCAATATCATTCTCTCAGATTTTACATTTTCCCACATTATACATTTAGTCTTCATGGTTCCAATAGAGCAAAATATGATAAAACTAAGTTTTTAAAATTTTGTTCCTCACAAAAGACTTAAAATAAAGGTCCCTTTGTATCGTTAATACTACGCAGGTGATAGATTAATGAGTGTTACCATGTTGCATTTCAGGCAAAGGAAGCAGACGGTAAATACAAAGAAGCTGTGAAAGCATACGAGACCGCAAGAGATTATGACAATGTAATCAGGATTAATCTGGACCATCTGAACAACCCTGAAGATGCTGTGCAAGTCGTTAAGGAGACCCGAAGCATTGAGGGGGCAAAGATGGTAGCCAAGTAAGTGGTGGTTACATTCATTTTTTATTCGGGCTGAGCCGATACCAATATATCAGTATTGTGTGATGTTAGTGGTATTTGTATCAGTTGCAATTCATTCACCAATAGTGGCCATGCTTTTTCAGAGTTTGGGTATTACGCAGCAACCTTTGAAGTTTTCAATTATTATGCACCAGTAGTACATGAGAAAATGGATTTTGTGGTTATATTACAGCCACTTTTATATCCCAGTTTAATTCTTGACTTGGACTTAAAACGGCAATTCAGTTCAACTCAAAGTGGTGTTGCCTCAGCCCTAGTTTGTTATGTACACATTTCACACAGGATGACCCCAAAGATTTCTCTGATGTTCCATTAAAACCTAACTTCACTCTTGTCAGTGTACTTTGAATTGGGAAGCAGGCCAGAAATTTGTTTCTGATATTTGTGACAGTTTCAGGAACACAGGGCTGAAAAATTGTAAGTAATGTCAGTAAAAGTCAGTATACATTTGTGTTCATGACTGCAATTTGTGATGTTTGATTTTCTTTTGAGGGGAATACTTGATAACTTCCCAGTGCGAGGCAGATTTTTTCTCAATTCAATTAAGATAAGACATACCTCATCTTATAATAACTACATATTATTATTCTGATGGAGTTTGAGGATCATGTTCTCTTCTCTACCCTATTCACCACATTACCTGTGTTTGCAGTGCATTAATCTTAATTTTTAAAATACTTTGTCCTCAGACATGGATCTCCTTTATCGTTTTAGGTTTTTCCAAAAACTGAGTGATTACACCTCTGCTATACAGTTTTTGGTTTTATCGCATTGCATCGATGAGGCTTTTCAGTTGGCAAGACAGCATGGGAAGATGGAACTGTACGGAGATATTCTCGGCCGAGATGCTGATCCGGAAGACTACAGAAGTGTTGCAGTCCACTTTGAAGGGGAGAAGAACAGTCACTTGGCAGGAAAGTACTACTACTACGCTGGAGACCATTTCAAGGTATGTGCCTGCAAGAACTAGACTAAACTGCACGATGCAACAGCCTTGTGAGGGCTTGGCTCTGACAAGTGGGTTTTCATTGTTCAGTGCATTGAGTCCAATCGTTGTTGTGTTCCGGCTTTTGAGTCCAGAGTCTGCTACCGTATTTCTCGACATAATCATCTCAGATTTTTTGTTTTCAAGAGTGGGGTGCAAACTTTGTTTTTTTTTTTTTTTATTAAAAAAATGTTCCACTGTCTTTGGTGCAAGATTAAGATAACACCATTAAGCCTTGTTTCCATGATTATGAAAAACTAAATATGCTGACCAAGGCAGTAATTTATTTTATTAAAAACATAAACTAAACGTAACGTTTTTTGTACGTGATACAGAGTCTGAAGAAGACCATGCTAGAAGGTTGAAATGTTACATTTAGTTTATGTTTTTAATAAAATAAATTACTGCCTTGGTCAGCATATTTAGTTTTTCAAGATTAAGATGTGTGGAATACTCATGAATATTCGTTAAAATTGAATAGTCCAAATCGACATGCATCATTTCTTATTTAGCAAACATTTTTCCAGTCTGAAAATAAAACTTAACACATTAGTCAGTGGTTATTGATTTGAGCATTACAGTCGAAAAGTTACTACAGTGCTGCGAAGTACGGACATACAAAATTTAATCTTCTGTGTCCGAAGATTCTGCTTCGCTATCATTTGTTTTGTTATCTGACATGCAGATAAACCAATTTTTGAACTGAAGAAAAGGGTGCAACTATTATATAGTGGCGATGGTTATGTGGTGAAATACAGTGCTGCTAGTAGCTTCAAGTAGCTTCCCAGTTGTCATCATAATGCTGTGTCAACACCAAAAGACTAGATGTACTTGGCTAATACTTTCACAACAGGATCAGAATGCTACAGCCCAAAAGTAGCTCTACAGCAATGCTAGTTTGAAAAATTTCCACTGCATGAAACAGAATTATCACATACTATTTATCTTTGAATGGTAACAGTTTAGTTTATCATGGATTGGTGATTGAGCACATTGAATGGACAACTCACCACTGAAGTTCTGGGCCTGAGTTATGGTTTGAGAATTGGTGTTTGTTTGTGAGCATCCCTTCATCCACTTCTATCTTATAATTTATTGTTATTGTCATCAATAGCTGAAAATTGTAGAAATGTGATTCTTGATAACTACAAAATGCAGTAAGTTCTAAATAACTTCACCAAGCAGTAACACATCATATTTCCAAGTGGATGGTGGCAGTGGCCTTCAAAATTGATCGAACTTTGAGAAAACAGTTTTGCAGACTCATTATGAATGTGCGAATTACTCACAATAGCAATATAACACGTATTTTAAAAATATTCAAAAAACACAAGAAATGGTACTTGTGTTTTATGAGTATGTTAATTGCAAAACGATGTTTCGATAATCTACTGTTCTCTTCTTCAGGTCCAAAACTTCGACTTCGAAAAACTTTCCATAGCCACGTCAAGATATTTTAAAAACCAGGAATAAGGGTGTGGATTTGATATGGGTTAGACAGGAATTCAAAAACTATGTCTAAAATTGTTGTAGCCTCCATATTCCGTTACAAATTAACAGTCCCTGAAGTTAAAAGATCCTTTCCATCTAAAACACGTATTTCAACATTTGGACCTGAAGGAGAGAACAGTAGATTCTCGAAACGTCGTTTTGCAAATAACATACTCATAAAACATAACTACCATTTTTTGTGTTTTTTGAATTTTTTAAAATAATTTTAAAAATATTTTTTAAAAAATTCATGTTATACATACATGTTATAGTTTGTTTTGCAGATGAATAAGTACCTGATTCTAGTGTATTCATTTTCTGCAACCTCTTTCACTCCTTCAATTATCGATAGAGTTAGTATATATTTCCTTATGTGATGTGAAAGAATGCATCAGAGACCAACTGACATTTCTTCCAATCCCGTAGGCTTTGAAGCACCTCTTGAGAGCTGCAAAGTCTAATACGGAGGACACAGAATCCTTGCAGCTTGCTATCGATGTCGTGGGAGCCAGCAATGATGATCAGCTGGCCAATCAGGTCATTGAGTATCTCATGGGGGAAACAGATGGTGTCCCAAAGGTGAGTGATCTTCAGTTAATGCAGTTTATTTAAATGCTGAGCACAATAATATATGAAGAAATATTAACATTTTGACTGAGAGTAAAATTAAGGATGGGACTAGGACTGACCTAAGAACCGATGCCAATACTGCTGTTGATACCCTTACTGATTTCTACCGATAGTGATATTTGATATTTGTAACAATTCAAGATAGTTCAGAATATTTGTAAATGTTAATATATTAATTTTCCTTTGAAATTATACCATAGCAATGTACCAAAACTTTGCTTTCAAATATTCATAATTTTACATGAAGTAATTATGTAATCAAGAATCCATTTCCCCCCACAACGTTTTGCAAAAATAATAAGAAATATGCATTTTGGATAATTTCCAGAATATTGAAACTCCACAAAAATGTCACTCGTCATTTTAGCAGTCACTTGGACTCCAGACTGTTACCGTTGGTTTCTGTATTGTCTCAGCCCTTGGTGGAACGTATTTTGTTAGTGCAACAAGCAGTGCACATAATAAGAAAAATATGACTAGATATTAGTTTGGAAATACAGAGCACAATATGTTTGTCTTAACTGTATCAAACGTGGAATGTAAAATTACGGTAGTATTGGTACCAGTTTAAAGTGTTATTAGCTCTTGTAACACTGCAAATATTTTATGTGAATTTCTGTTTACAGGATCCAAAGTATCTGTTCAGATTATACATGGCCAGAAGACAATACAGGGAGGCTGCGAAGACTGCAATTATAATTGCCAATGAGGAACAAAATGCTGGTAAGTGCATTCAAGGTTCCGATCTGTACATTTTATAAATAATGCTAAGATCTTCATCACTTTATATGTAAAGGGTTACACAAAAAGATCTCGACAGAAAAGTAATTATTTACTTTTGAACTTTTATCTTTGGAGTTGGATGGTAAACTAAATGTTTGTCCCACAACTCCATTCTACATTTGAATACTTACAAGGATGTATAACTGGAATTGCTGGAGAAATGATGGGCCAATTTGACTGCAGCCTTGACATGTGTAGGGTAACCCCTGGAGCACACATTGAGAACTTGTAATTGTCACTGTAAATTTTTAATTTAAATACTTACTAACTTTTAAAGGGTGCCGCAAAGTCATCATCCTATTTGAACTGACCTTTATTTTGACATCTTGTTGTTTATATCAGTAGTGTTTTGTCAGTTAAATAGAAGATACTCACAAAATTTATTGTGTGCGAAAATGAATAAGTATGCCCCACAAGAACATGGAAAAATTTTGACAATATTTTAAAGGAATAATCTATCTATAATCATGACACATCGAGAATTTAGACGACATTTTCCATGGTCCCCCGATTTGACCGCTCCAGATTTTTTCTTTTTGGGGATATTTGAAGTCATTGGTTTATGTGAATAAGCCAGAGAGGTTACAGCAACTAAAGGACAATATTAAGTATGAAATTGAAAAATTTCCCCGCAGATTCTTTCCAACACCATGGAAAACGCAATAAAAAGAGCCCAGATTTGCATCAATTCGAATGATGGTCATTTATTGGATGTTATCTTTAAAAATTGAGGACATAAAACTTACAAGTATCAATAAAAGTTTAACACAAAAAAACCTACTTTGTTTAATTTAAAACCCAAGCTATAGGCTAAGAAAATCAGGTGATGTTTTTTGCGCACCTTGTACTACAATGAACATTTAACTGACCTTCATGGCAGAGTGGTTAGCACTGCACTCTACAATGCCAGGGGTCTCAGGTTTGAATCCTGTCCTGGGCATGGGTGTTCTCTGTGAGTGTCTCTTCATCATGCACTTATTCTTAACTTCATGATTAGCCAAAAGGGACAGAAAAGCAAAGTCTGATACCGTATCTCATCGCATAATCTTTGCACCAGTTTTTTTTTTTTTTTTTTTCAGTCCAAATATTGGTTTAAAATTTTCATTGCTTATTCATCACATTTGTGCTTGTGCATTAGATAACGAAACCAGTCATACAGAGGCCGATCCGTCTCCATCCGAACAACATGCAGACAGTGCCACCTGGCAAATCGGTTTGCACAGAGCACCCAAACTTCACGCACACAATGAGCAGTGTGTAAGCTGTTGTCTTGCAGAGTGAAGGTGTTGTAGTGGGCAGAATGTTGCCGAAAATCGCTATTGGGAAGGGTACATTATGGCACTTTTCCATGCCAAATTCAACATTTCCCACTTAGTAGAACAGTGTCGGAACAGTGGATTGGTGTTAGGACGGGCCACTGTTAGTGATATAATTAAACGAAATCACTGCAGCCCACATCACCAACGAAATTGCATCCAAAGTTCAAGCCATAACCTACAGCGGTGTTGATGCAAAAGACCGGTGTCACTTTGTGCATCAAGGCAAAGAAAGTTTCTCCAAAGGTTTCATGATTGTGACTGGGAGGGAAGCTGATGATTCGTCGGGTCAAAAAAAAAAAAAAAAAAAAAGTCAAAATCAATGCTGCTTATTACCAAGAACATGTCCTACCACCAATGTACACGAAAGAAATACCGGTCTTGTATGGAGCAGACACCAATTGTGTGGAAGTGCACCAGGATAAAGCTTCAAGTCATCGCTGGCCTTCTACCAACACATGGCAGCTGAAACTGGTATCCATGCTGTTCCGTTCAAGGACATTCCAGTGAAGAGTCCAGATGCTAGTTCAATGGATTTTTGTGCTTTTGGACTTCTCAAACGGTGCCTTTCAACACGTTGGTGTTGCACCTTGCATGGCCTATGGATAGCCTGCAAGCAGGAGTGGAACCAAATTTACCTCTGGTACAGCTGGGACGAAGTCTGCTGCAATGGAAACTGTGATGTTGTGCAATAGTACACACAGGTGGCCATTACATCGAGCATGATCGATGGTGGCAGGCTGGAATCTCTTAGGTAAGCACCACTTTTATTTTGTTCGGATGGAGACTGAACAGCCTCTGTAGTGGAGCAGAATCATCGGTAACTCCATCTGAAGTAAATTTTCTCATATGTAATATTTCGACTATAATGCACAAATCATTGGAGTTCGAATGAAGAGAGTCCACTGCACTGCATCAAAATATTGGTATGTAGTATAAGCTTTTCTTTAAAAAAAAAAAAAAAAAATAGCTTAATGGTTTTGTTTACTGTTCATCCATTAATTTTTCCTTTGTCTCCCTCTCTGTTAACAGGTAATTACAGGAATGCCCATGATGTCCTTTTCGGCATGTACCAAGAGTTGAAGAAGCAGCACATTAAGATCCCGAAGGAAATGGAGGAGAATCTGACTCTCCTTCACTCATATATCTTGGTGCGGCTGCATGTTCGTCGGCAGGACCATATGAAGGGAGCCAGGATGCTTATCCGTGTTGCGAACAACATATCCAAGTTTCCGTCCCGTAAGTACAAACGGTTATCTTGTGAACTCCTGACTAAAGATGAGCTTTGGCATCTGTGGTATTAATAGTATCTGCTCAGCTTAGAAGTATGAGCTGCGGCGATCTTGTCGGTATGGTGTCTGAGTTCGGGTTGAGTTGACGTTTTAAGTCCACTTTGTGCACAGTAAGGCTAATAGGGACTGGACCTACAGTTTAAAGTGGAATCCGAACCATATGTGCCTCCACTGGGTATCGAACCAGAGACCCCTTGATTACAAGGCAACGACACTACCACTGTGTCATCCGGGAGGCCCAGGTATTGTGTCTGATTGCCACGCTGGATACCCAGGTTCGATTCCTGGGCTGGGTGATCTAAGGTTGGAATTTTTCTGGACCAGAGCATGGTGCTGATCACATCACCTCCAAAATGGCCGAGATTGAGAATGTATGGGACCCTACCCTCACATTCCCTAAAATGTACCTTCATGGCACGGTGCTATATGCATACCTTTACCAGTTTAGAAGCAATAACAATAAGCTAGGATTGATTTAGATTTGATTTGTGTTATTTAGCGTTGCTTTTCTGCCACTTTTGGCTATTTGTGAAGATGATAAAGATTGCTAAGATATGATGAAATTGATGAAGGGACACTCCCAAAGAACATCCATGCCCAGGCTTGGATTTGAACATGAGGATCCCTGGCACTGTAGTATTCTGTACTAACCACTCCACCACAGAGGTTGACTAGCTAGGGTCTAGCCGATACCAATCTGCAGCTGTGGTAACAGTATTTGAAAAATGTGTTGGAATTTTTTCACCAATACCAATCTATACTTCTCTGGAGTTTGGATACTTCATGCGGTACACAAAAATGCCATGTGACATGTTTGTAGAGTCTAATTATCATAAAAATTATGCAAAATGTAAAGTATTCATTTGTTTTGCACCAATATTGTATGAAAGGATGAATTTTTGTGAAAAAAATAGATTTGGGTGTAATTCTTGAACATTTTTAAGCAAAACTGTGGTAACTCAATGCACATATTTGCAGTGGAACATTACATACTTTTGCAGTATTTGGTCAACTTCCGTGGCAGAGTGGTTAGCACAATTTGCTGCAATGCAGGGTCCTGGGTTTGAATCCCGATCTGAACATGAGTGTTCTTTGTGAGTGCCCGTTCATGAATTTCATCATATCACCCATCTTCATCTTCACGATTTACCAAAAGTGGCAGAAAAGCAATGCAAAATACACCAAATCAAGCAATTAAATTTAACATTCTGTTGTTCGCTACTCAATATTTGCTACCTCCATTTGGTGCAAAGTACAAATTTTAAACCTCAGCTAGAATATCTATAGGGTAGGGTTCTTTGTAGACAATGAAACCAGACAGGATGCTTTCCAATTGAGATGTTTAAACGTATATATTATTCGATCACAGGATACATGGAATCGGAATATTTACATGATAAGTTACATTCTTCTGTAATTTTCATTCACAGTCAATTTTCATCTCAATATGCTTATTATTATTTATTTTCTTGATTTGAATATTATTCTGTATGGACTTCCTTCTTAATGAAACAGTCACACTGCACCTGCATGTGATAGGGAAGTCATACAAGTTAAGCAAGTGGGTACCCACACACATTGTCGGCAGCCAACAAGGAACAACGAGTGACAGCCTGTTTGTCCTTGCTCACTCGGCACCTGAACACCCCTATTTGATCGCTTGCTCACTGGTGACGAACAGTGGGTTCTCTATGACACTCCCAAACATACCAGACATTGGTTGTTGCCACGTGACCCTGTTCCTCGCACCTCAAGACCACCTCTGCACCCACGAAAGGTTATGCTCTCTGTATGGTTGAATTGTTGGCAAGTGGTGCATTACGAGCTCCTTCCACCTGGTCAAATCATCACTGCTGACCTCTACTCTCAGCAGTTGCAAAGGGTGCACCGTGCATTGCAGCAGAAGGATCCGGCATTGGTGAATCGCAAGGGTGTGCTGTTCCTGCACGACAATGCCAAGCCACATGTGTCAAAGAGGACCTGGGAGACCCTTCAGCAACTTGGCTGGGAGACACTGTGCCATCCACCATATTCACCGGACCTTGTACCAACAGATTACCATCTGTTTCATTCCCTTGACAACCACCTCCGTGGGAGATCCTTCGCGAATGAGGGAGACCTGCGGAACGCACTCACGGACTTCTTTGCATCCAAGCTCGCCGAGTTTTATCACCAGGGTATTGTGCAGCTGCAGGAACGTTGGCAAAAGGTGTTGGATGCTGATGGAGATTACTTCGAAACCTAAAGGTACGTACCATCCACTGTATTGCTCTTTGTTTATCACTGCTGTAGAACAGCAAGAACTTTTTGGTTACCTTGTATTTACATTACTTGGTCCTATAGGGTACGTAACATATTGCTCCTATTTTATTTGTGTAATTTTCTTTTCAAGATATTGTACCCATCCTTACATCTACTGTTATCGAATGTCATCGTGCTGGTCTGAAGAGTTCGTCGTTTAGTTACGCCGCAATGCTGATGCGTCCTGAGTACCGGACCAAAGTGGACCCAAAGTATAAGAAGAAGATCGAAGCTGTTGTGAGGAAACCGTCCAGGGTGGAGGAGGAGGAGCCGAACACCCCTTGCCCCTACTGCAACTTCGAGCTGGCTGAGACTGAGCTCAACTGTTCTCAGTGCAAGAACTTCATACCATTTTGCATTGCAACGGTAGGATATAATGACTGTACTAACTACTGTATTTCACCATATAATCATTGCAGATTTTATTCCAAATTTTTGCAAAAAAAAGTGTGTGTGACCATTATCTGAAGCTTTTTCTAAAAAAAAAAAAAAAGATGTGCTGGCATTTCCATTACTTTATTTATTACTAGATAAACTGTTTTTGGTGTAAGATTAGGATGCATGGAATACTCGTTAAAACTGAATAGTCCAAATCAATGCACATCATTTTTTCATCATTTTTTGTGACAGTTTAGTGAACACTTTTCCAGTATGAAGAGAAACGTTTACACATTAGTTGTTATTAATATTACACTTGAGCAATTTACTACAATGTTGTGAAGTAAGGACTTACAGAATTTAATATTTTATGTCCGATAATTCTGCACCTAACACTGATCACACCAATGGGTCGATTATGTGATGAAAAGTTATAAACCAATTTTTGGATTAAGAAAACAGGATGCATGCAGTGAAATAAAGTATTGTTTATTTATTTATTTATTTATTTATTTAATCCTCATATAGAAATTGAGATCATAGTAGTATCTGCCCAGCGTGGAGCAGTTTGAAATCATAGGTTTAATATCTATTGCTCACATTTCAATAGTGGAAAATAAAAAGATTAACTTATGATATGTTTGGTCGTTTAATTACCATTATTACGAAATTCAAAAGATGGTGTGCTTTCTGTGATTGTACACCTTCACTTTAAGCATTTTGACACTATCCAGAAACATCTTTGAACTCGGAAAAGGTTCCATATATTTCCACTGCAAAATTTAAACTCAAGTGTTCCTGTATACATCCTAGAAATATCAGTGAAAAATGCAGGCTCGACCAGATTTCTTATCCGGGTCTGTGACATACCATGCCATTGCTCCACCAACAAGTGAAACCGGAGGGCTAGCTCAAGAGACAGATTAGAGTCCTGGTCGAGCAGACATTTTTCTCTGAAATTTATATGTAGTACATTTACTGTGTTTCCAAGAGTAAGGTAACTGAAATTACATGCTCTCATTTCCTGCCTCAGTCAGTGAGAAAAAAATAATATTTCAGAAAGATATTAATTGTTTACAGGATTCTATAGAGTATTTGGAGGAGGAAATCAACTGTTATAGCCACTAAGATTATATGTGGATGATTTTATTGTCGGCTCGATCTTGTCTTGCAGGGTCGCCATATTGTGAAGGAAGATCTAACAGCATGCCCTTCTTGTGACTTCCCAGCTATAGCTTCTGAATTTAGGCTGTAAGTTCAGTTAGTACTGTTCTCTCTCTGTCTATCTCTCTCTAAGTTTTTTATACATAATATAATAGGGATGTGATAAATTCACAGTGTAATGACATCTCCAGTGACTTAATAAATGTGTGCTACCAGACGACCGCAATGCAAAAGAAGTTGCATATTGAGACAGTTACTTTTATAAAAAGTAGGGAATAGAGATTACATATTTATATCCATAAAGAAATGTAGCAAAGTGGCAGAATATTGCACTAAATTATAAGATATATTGGATTGCTAAAATTATCGGATAATATTACTGATAAACTGATGCACCAAAATACCTATTGGCTGATACCAATAGAGTACTGATTAATCTGCCCATCCCTACTATACCTGAATTATAAGTCAGGTCTCTAGCATAGTACTTCTCAGTTGTTATTTTTTGCAGATTTGCATTGTAATTTGAACACCTATTAAAATTTATGTTTTTATTTGTTATCTACTATTGATTCTTAACTTCTTTTCGAATCAATATTTCAAAAACCATGACTAGCTGAGTTACTTCTTGTATTTGCATTTTTGTCATTTTTGCATTGCTTTTCTGCCACTTTTGGCTAATTGTGGTGAGGATGAGTGATGATGGAATGAAATTGATGAATGGATGCTAACAAAGAACACTCCTCCCCAGGTATGAATTCAAACCTGGAAACTTCAGTTATGAGTTACCTCTATAACTCAGTTATTTTTAGAAAGTAACTTTCCAAGACTTAGTTTCTTTATTTTTAACAAGGGCTTTCTGTTATTTCAGAATCATTGAAGTTGGAGAACCTTGTCCGATGTGTGGTGAGAAAGTACAGTCGGAGAATGTGCGACAGATTCAGAATGCGAAGCCGTACCTGTTTCCAGAGGGAGAGGAGTAATCTGTTCGAATGTAAGTACTGCATTTTGAGCTAAATGAAACTGGGATTGTTCATATTTTACTGCTACAAAGTGTATGGTTCACTTTGTACACGGTGTTCAGAAATTATTGGTCAATTTTGTAAGGCCATATTTTCACCAATAGTGAACAGAAATACATGATACTACAACCATTTGAAAGAGGAATATTTGCCATTTCTCACAGACCTTAAATGCATTCGTTGTGAACCTCATGTGCGGCAGGACAGGTCTCCAAGCGGTACTTTTACTCACCTCACACGCCAGATCTTCACAAGTATGTCTTGTGTGACATTTGCGATGGGACTCTTGTGTGCGATTTCTGCCTGTGGGGTTTCATCAAAGAAAATGATTATGTTCCGTCACTTCCAAGTGTGATGATGCGATTTTATAATATAAAATCCCGCAGCGTCACAGTCCACAAAAGGAACTTTCATTTAAAAAATGAATTTCTCATGTCCGCCGCCAGAGGGTAGCTCCGTCTGTCAGCTGCATATAGACGTGCTGCCTCCTGGTGACGCTATGTGGTACTCCTCCAAATACCCTGAAATTGCTGGTCTTTCAGCAATTTTAGTTCGTGCTTCGATGGGACCGTGAAACGATGTTCAACAACTAGGCAGCTGCAGTCGATTTATCAGGCCAAGCTTTTCGTACCTTCGAGATAGAACTGGAAGTTGCATGACGGGTACCAAAAGCATGCATTGAAACACCTAAGGTTCCGGACAGCGGATTTAACTTGCCATGTTACATTGAAGGCTGTTTATGTAAAACATGCCTATGTTTTAAGGTACGTAGAATTGGAAGATCTGGTAATAGCGACGCAAAAGACACTGCCAGAATTACAAAGGTGAATCAACATCGCCATCAGAAACATCACATAGGACATGCTTGAGAAGAATGGCGGGAATGAAAGTACCACTTGGACACCTTTCACAATGAATACATTTAAGGTCTGTGTAAAACTGCAAATAGTCCTCTTTCAAATGGTTGTAGTAACGTGTATTCCTGTTCACTATTGGTGAAAATATGGCCTTACAAAATTGACCAATAATTTCTGGACACCCTCTGTTATGAATATGTGCAAAGCATCATTCTGCATGAGGAAAACTAGAAGGTGGCAGTTTCACCTAAGTGTGGGCTTTTTTGTATGGATGTTTTTTATCACTTCTCTATCACTTATGACTCATAGCAACAACACAAATGAATGAACGATGATTCGATGAAATTGAAGGGACAGTCATGCTCAGACCAGGACTTGATCTCTTATCTTTCGATGGCAAGTTCATTAGTTATCAACCTGCTTAGCCATTGACCTGACAGTAGGACTGAGCTGATAGCGATGTTGATGTAGTAGTACTGGTCGATACCAGAGGTATCGGTATCGGAAAATATTGGTTAGATCTTATTTATCGATGCTGGCCAATACTTTTCTGGCATATTGGTCTTTTATGGGGCTCGTAGCAATGCCACATAACACTTTTGCAAGAGTCTAATTGTGCAAAATTTGAAGTTTCCATTGATTTTGCACCAATAGTTTGTGTATTTTGTGATTGCATATGCAGTATTTAGAATTCTATATACTCTGTTTTTACCTGTTATTCCAGCATGTATTTTAATATTCTGATGAAATTTTTCAATATTTTAAAGCAAAACTCTTGAAGAATAGATGCATATAATTGGAGTGCAATACTTATTTACTTGAAAAAAATGTGTGTTTTTTTAAAAGAAACAAATATAACAGTTTTTTTTTTGTTTTAAACATGTTTTAAATAGTAATTAACTATGATAAGCTTACTTTTCATTTTTCCATGTAAATTTTTCTCGCAAACGATTTCACCACTCGTATGGTGGCTTCGTCAGGCATGTACTGTCTTGCTGCGGACGGCATGTTTCCTTCTTTTTCCACTTCTGTTCATGGCAGCGCTAGTTGATGCAGTCATTTCACTTTCTGCCGTTCTCGTGTGGTTGTAAGCATCCTTCTTTTACTGTGCATCGGGGTTTGGGTGCTGTACGTGGCAGTTCCCACTCTCATCGTCTGCTTTCGCGAAAGATTTCGCCACTATCCTGGTGACTTCGTCAGGTGTGTACTGTCTTGCTGCGGGTGGGGTGGTTCCTTCTTCTTCCGCTTGTGTTCGTGGCGGTGCTAGTTGACACAGTTCTTTCACTTTCTTCTGTTCTCGTGTGGGTGTAGTGCTTTCTTCTTTTACCGCACAACGGGGTTTTGGCACGGTACGCGAGAGAAATTTACCCGGAAAAATGAAAGGTAAGCTTATCAGAGTTAATTACCTATCTCCGCGTAACCGTCAAACAGATGTGTTTAGATACAATGTTTTAAACAGTGTTTTAATCAAGAACAAAAATATGTTTTAAACAAATTAAATGTTTAAAACATAATAAGACTTATTTTCGAAGAATAATGATTAATAAGGAATCTCTTAATCATTCATTAATCATTTCTAGTTATAAAGTAAACACTTGACTGACTTGTTAAAATACCTATTTACTTTACTTGTCTTAAATCTCGCATGTAAGATGTTTGAGAAGTTTCAGCTAATCCACAGTTGCCAGGCCCCGATCCACGTGATAGGTACTGTACTCTATTTTCTAAAATATGACATTTATTTATTTTACCTAAAGTTTCAGATACAGTACTAAATGGCCTTTTTACACTGAAACAGTAACAGCAGGAAAATAATAATAATAATGACAACAAAATAGAGTACAAGATTGCACAAGAAGAAATGAAAATTATACATGCATCGTTAACAATTTTCTAAAACTTTGTTCTGGCAAGAATATGTCCACATTTTAAGGCAGGTTAGTTATTATATGAGCAAGGAAGCCTGTAGAAAAGAGACTGCTGTAGAAGAGAGAGCCTTGCAGTGGGATTGTGAAAGAGCTTTACGTTGCGGGTTGGCCGTGTGGGAACTCGTAGATGAAATTTGTTGAGCAGAAATTCTGATTTAATTTTACCATTCATGATTTTGTGCAAAAATTTCATGTCTGCTTATTCGCGACGAGTGTGTGGTGGTTGGATATTAAGACAGACATAATATCTGTTTTGTGAAGGTGCCTCACGAGAAGGTATTCTGTGGTGAGCAGTGGCAAAAAGTTGAGGACAGAATCAATCCGGGAGAGATTAGTTTTGGAAGCCATGGTTCAGTTAGGGGAACAGTATTCAAGAATAGGGGAGATAAGGGATTTGTAAGATATGCTGATGGATGATTGGTGTTGGATTTCAGCAAATCTGTACAGAAGACTGAGACGACGCATTGCTCTTTTAGTAATGTTGGTATTGTGCTCATTAAAGTTTAGTTTTTCATCGACGGTAACTCCGAGATCTTTTTGAGTGGAAACTTTTTGATGAGGTTGTTTTCAAGATAATAAGCAGAATCGAGTTTGTTCCTTTTTAGGGGAATGGTGAGTAAAAGTAAAGTAAAGTAAAGTGTTCCCCTGTGCTTAGCACCACGCCATGAAGGCGTATAGGGGGTGCGGAGGTAACGCCCCACACTTTCTTGATCCGGTTGTGAGTGGGGGTGATGTGATCAGCACCATGCCCCTGACTGCCTTTACCCCCCCAGGGTTTCCCCCAGGTACCCATGTTATTCGACGCTGGGTGGGCACCGGGGCCGCTTCCAACATTAGAAAAGTTCCCGGATTTGAACCGGCCGGGGATCGAACCCGGGACCTTTAGCATGGTAGTCAGATGCGTTACCGACTGAGCCACCGTGGCCACGTTGTGAGGGGAATGGTGAGGCGGGAGCTTTTCTGAGGATTCAATTCAAGTTTCCACTGACGACACCGCACAAGCAGTTCTGTAAGAGCATGCTGCAAGATTAAAGCATCGTGTTCTGATGAGATTTCTGTGAAGAGTTTACAGTCATCGGCAAACAGAAGTATATTTATAGGGAGAGAGGACAATCTGTCGGGGAGATCATCCATGTAAAGAAGAAGCAAAAATGAGCCTAAGATGCTCCCTTGGGGGACTCTGGACAAAACAGGAAGAAAGCTGGAACAGGTGCCAGGAAGGATAACACGTTGCTCACGTGCACTCAGATAGTCTTGTAGTAAGGATAGAAATTTCCCATGGATGTTAAATCTGGATTGTAATTTATGAAGAAGGAGATTATGATTTATTTTATCGAAGGCTTTTGAAATGTCCAAATATATAACGTCAAGCTGGGAATTATTGGAAATTGATTGAGTAGCATGAGAAAGTAACACTGAAAGATTGGTCAGGCAAAAGCTGCCTAAAAGGAAACCATGCTGAGCAGTATTTATAAGGACCGAAGTGAACTTTAGCAACCTGTCTTTGTCACAGACAATAGAGAGAGATCACAAAAGAGAGATTGGTCTATATGAATTTGTGGAATTTGTCTCCACATTTGTAGATATGTACAATATTGGCACTTTTGAACAAGTCGGGAAACACACCTGTAGAAATACACTTATTAAGTAAGAGGCACAGAGGGTGAGCCAAGGAGTCAGCAGTGTTACGAAGAAAAATTGTTGGAATTCCATCTGTGGCTAAGGACCGGCGCAACAGCAAAGAGGAGTGGAGAGATTTTTACTTCTTCAGGGGAGGTTTTAATCGAATAGTGTGTGTTTGAACTGATAGACTTGACTAGAGGAAACGGTTCAGAAACTGTTTCTGAGGAGAAATTTTCATGAAAAAGCACATTAGAGAGTTGCGCTCTCTCATCTTCTACAGCAGTGGTAGAATTATGCACAATTTCCATCGGTTCTGCTTTCTTGAATTTACTAACGAAAATAACTTCTTTGGATCAGTTGTGCACTCTGATGTTAAGTTATTTACGTAATGAATATACTTATTTTTGAATAGGTGTTTTGAGTGCCTCCGAATATCACAGAAGTGTTTTCATTAAGGTACTGAACATGGGGAACAAAAATGTTACATCCATATACTATACAATTTTATAAATGTTTTATACACCTGTAAAAAAAAAGGAAACATAGCCATCACACTATGTTCCTTTATTAACTGGATATAGATTTTCAGCCGCTGAACAGATTTCTGTGCACATTAAACAAAATGACGGATTGAATGAAAAGACAAGAGTCACAAAACATGCAAATAACGACACACATCAAATATCAAGTATCACAATGTGTTTTAAACAAGCCTAATAAAAAAAGTGTTTAAAATACTTGTGTTTTAAATGTTTTAAACATTTGTAAAAATCAAAGTCCTATGTTTTAAACATTTTTAAAATGTTATTTTAAACATACCAAACATATTTCAAACAACTTCTAATTGTTACAATTTTCAAGCATCTGTGTCGGTATCGGCAGAAATTAATAAGAGTATAGACATTGTTGTGGGTATTGGTTCAAAGTAGTATCTACTCAGGCCTAAATAGAGTGATTATGTAGCGTAACTACATGAATTAGCATTATTTAGTGTACCAGGTACATGTAGCACCTATGTACTGTATGCACATCACAACTAGAATCACTTTTTTTTTTCCAGATCAGGATACACAACAGTAATTACAGGAAAAACATTCATCTGAACTTTGTGATAAATATTCCGTCCATTTCAGTGATGCTGACAGAGTAACAAAAGAGTGTGTATTTTTCTATACAGCAACTGTCAGTTTTTCAGTATCTGGTTAAACAGGTAGTTGAAGAAGAGTTAACTTATCACTGGATTTTTCACAGTGTTTGGAAAGTTATTTTTTACAAATAACTGAGTTGTAATTACTTTGCCCAAAAAGTAACTGTTATAGTTATTTAATTATTTGATCAGTTCTAGTACTGTCACATTTAGAGTTACTTTATTCACCAGAAAAAAATGAAAGGTAATTTCATTAAATTATAATTGAATGAAAGAATGTATGTTCTTTCACCGTAAGCTTTTTAACTGTGTATTTTTTTGTATTTTTCTTATTTTACATTACTTTTCTGCCTCTTTAGGCTAATCACAACAATGAGGATGAATGACGATTAGATGAAATTTGGAAGGACACTCGCAAGGAATACCCATAGCGTTTCAACCCCAGAACTATCAACAGTGAGATAATGACAAAGCAATCACGAAGCAACAAGTTTTATACTATCATGCGTACTTCTCAATAGAGTATATCTTATCATTGAGCCTACTTTGTAGGTAAACTTCTACGTAATGTATCCACATGACAAGATCATGCAAGAAATAAATAAAGAAAAAAGACAGTTGCCAGAGTGTGAACTTCTACTACTTAGGGGTTGCCTTTATAATAGGCCAGATTTTTTATATATGTAATGGAGGCATGGGTCTAACAACATTGTGCCCCCCTCCCCCTTTACGGACAACTGATATATAATATTAGATATAACTGCTAGGCTAGATAATTCTGTAAGTGAACTCTGTTATACACACTTAAAGAACTAAAAATTGTTTTCATAAGCCGTACAGAACACTTCACCAAAATCTTAATTTTTTATGGGGTGATGTATGGGATACATCAAAGTCTTTCCATAAATGGAAAACACTTCACCCTGCTTTAGTTTTTTTCTCTGATATGTCTTAAAATTTTGCCATATTATTCACTAAATGCATGACAAAAGTTCAACCAACAGCAGATGAAATCCGTTGTCCAACACTTTACGTTGAATGTCAAAATCACGTCAGTGCTGCCTATGAAGTCTCAGCTATCACTGATTGGTTAGACGTGCATCATCAGCATGAACCAATTCTAATTAGATAGTGACATGCATAAAAACTTGGGAGAATTCATATTAAAGCAACGCGTGTCATGTATCACTTCACGATTTCACCAATCAAATGCAGGCTTGTGCAGCATGACATTTGACTACAGTGTGAAACAGTGCTGTTGATTGGTTTGTTCAGAAGGAATAATGTTGTGTGTTGATTCAGTGTGAAATATTGCCAAAAACTTGAATTAACTTTTGTTCTGCCACTGATATTCAATATATGTCTCAGAATCAACTTGGTCCTAACAAACATACACACTCTCTCTGGCTTACTACACTAGTGTCCAAAATTAAAGCAACAAACCGAAATCCTTTCCTCGTGGTTTTTTTTTTGTGATAAATTTGCCAGTTTAACCTGTTGCTATCGTGATTTTTTTGTTGATAAATCCTGGCAGGGGTGCCCACAGGGAGGTTTTATAGTGCAGGTTGCGCCATCGAGATTTTTTGGGGGGGATTTTTTCCCTTCAAATAATATAAAATTCAACATTTATATCTTTTCCAAAATATATGTAAAAATTCTACACCTTAAATGCACCATATTGAATCCATTAGATGAAGAAATGAAAGTGTTTAGGGCATTATCGAAAAGGGGGGGGGGGGGATTAATTTGCTCGCAATGATTTGTTGCTACGATATGAGTTTGGCACTTTAATGTGATGAATATGAAATTTCCATACTGAAGCTGCATTACAAGAGAAGCAATATTCTCGATTGATTGATTTGGTTTTTTAAGTCCACTTTATGCACTCTAAGGCTAATCGGGACTGAACCTACAGTTTAAAGTGGGATCCATGTGATATTCTCGATTATGATGTACGAATTTAGGGATAGTCTTGAGTGATGGCACCCCTGTTTAGGGAGGAGGGGCAGATCAATTATAATGTTCAGTAAAGCTAAGAAAAAAGTTGCTTTCGGTAGACACGCTGTCGTAATTAAATATTTTGTGGGGATTACGATATGGTTTAAGGGCGCAAATGATATGATTTGGGGGAAACGCATGACATGATTTTGGGAGGGATACGCCATTACCCTTGGGGAGGATGGGCACACCTGGATCCTGGCACATTAAGGTTAGTTTATTTTCTATCTTAAACCAGTTGTCTATGACATCATAAATATTACTATCACCTCATCGTATTATGTGGTCAAATGGACACACGGGAAAGAATTTCTGTTTGTTGCTTTAATTTTGGACATTCCCCCCATTTTTATATCTGCAATATGTCATTTTAAATTCCATATTTGTTTAACAAAAGGAACTTTTATACAATTATATGGAAGAGAAGACTTACTCTTGTAAGTAGTTGTTGTGGGTAATTGTCAATTGGAACAAATCATAATGTGCTTTTATTGTTTCATGAATATTAGTGAAGAATATAGTGTATAATAGTAGAAATTGATAACTATTAGAATTGGCGATGGCAGAGGTTCTGATTAGCAAAACATATAGGCGAGTGTGGGACAGTAAATCCATGTATTTTCAGTTTGCTATTTCACTGTTTGTTACTACACATTATTTGTTCATTTGTAATGAAAGTATTAAAAGAAACGTGTTAGTGAGATTGGAACGTAGCGTGTAGCAATTTCACTTATGGCATACTCTCTGCATTTTCATACTATCAGAATTGCTTTCGATTAGAAAAGGCCAAATTGAGATATCAGGATTTTTATTCTAGAATTTTGGCACAAGTTCTAGATCCTACCTTAAAGTTGCACATTACAGTTAGTTCTAAATGGAATTTGATATTTGAGTACTAATTGTTCTAACTTATGCCTTACTTCAAAATTTGAAATTGTAGTGTATGTTATTGAATGTTGCTGTAAAGGAAAAACTGCAAAGGCCAAAAATGTGAGCAAAGGTATAACTGGCTGTGTAGCATGGCCAGTCCTAGACCCATATTCAGGTAAGACTATGCAATATCGAGTTAATGCAGCAAGTATCAAAATGCCAACATCGATACCTATAATATTGATATCGAGCTGATATATTGAATATTGTACATTTGGTATTGTCTATATTGATAAGATCGAAAGCCCTGTCCATATTGAGCCTGAATTGTTTGCTATATTTCAACAATGTATCTGTTTGGTATTCTAATTCTGTGATAATTTTTGATATAAAATACAATTGAAAGTTCGTCACTGTTGTTTTAGGGCATTATATAATAAATTACATAACTAACCAGTATTAGATTAGTCTAATATTGTGAAAGCATCACAGGATTATCAGTTCATGTATTGTTCCGTCCATATCTGTTATTGATACTTCTATTTTCTTACAAATATTACCTCATAGTATTCATGTTTTCTATCGAATGACTATACTTCCATTTGGTAACAAATGTGAATGTCGTAATAATTTACT
This sequence comes from Lepisma saccharinum, assembly GCF_977018435.1. NCBI lineage: Eukaryota > Metazoa > Arthropoda > Insecta > Zygentoma > Lepismatidae > Lepisma > Lepisma saccharinum. The sequence goes on along the minus strand of NC_139241.1, from coordinate 59,832,230 downwards.
TAATATGTTATAAATAAAGCTCTCTTGATTTGTCTCATGTTTTTATATGAGGCACATACATACATATCATAATTTGGTATCAAATTATGCATTTCAAATGTTTTTGTACTCTTTGCAGCATATTTAAAGCTCTACCAAAGATATGTTCTATTACATTGTGCAAAATAGTTACATGTGTTTTTTATTTTTTGTTGGTTGGTTTGTATTAGTTTTTTAGAAGCCTTATTGTATTAGAATCTGTGATAATAAAAGATCTCATTTTAAGCTATCAGTGCACATATCGTTATTTATATCAAAATTCATGTTCTTTGCGAAAACATTTGTCCACATGGAATCTGTCACTTTGTGTGAGACTGATACAGGAGAGTTTTTTTTTTAAAGTCTAATATCACAGACATAGATTGAATGAATTGTTGCTTTAAGTTCACTTTATGCACAGAAAGGATGATCGGGACTGGACCTACAGTTTAAAATTGGATCCGAACTACTGTGCCATGTGCCGCCACCAGGTACTGAACCCCTTAAATTACATGGTGACGACATCACCACTACATCATCGGAGAGACATAGATAGTTATTGTTAATTGCACATATTTTATGAATTGATGAGACATAAACTTGCAATAAGAAGCTCTGTAATTGCAGGCTATCAAAAATATAAAATTACTGTTTTTTTGTGTGTGTTTAATTTTATGCCTTATTGTTTAGGGTGATGCCTCATGGTGTAATGAATTAATGAGCAGTGTTGGAGAAGTAATGCAACACGAGTAATATATAACTTTCTCTACAATGCATTACAGAAGGTTGTTCGCTTTATATCCGACCATGTTTGACGGGTACTCACCTTAAGAGATACCACGCTGCCACCACCGATCATGTTCTATTGGGCCCCCAGCATTGTGGACTATCACCTGGCATCGCAGTTTCCATTGCAGCAAGCTCCGGCGCAGGACAGGCATGGGAATTCTGTCCCACTCCTCCCTGCAAGCTTTCCATAGACCATCCAGGGTGCGCGGGCGGCGATGTTGAAGATGTTTCTTGGCACGCCAATCGACGGATCGCCCTTCGCACTACAGGTGACACTTTGCTTGCAGCCCTTCTCCTGGTGGTTTTCGTTGGTGAATGTTTTGCATGGAGAGCCTGTTGTGTGTAACGGGCCACAATAGCTTTCGCAGTAGTCACCCCGAGTGTTACCCCATTCTCCCGACACTGTTTCACAATGCGTACGTATGAAAACTTAGCATGGAAAGGGCCATTACGTAACCCTCCCAATACCGGTTAATTTTCGGCGCCATTTGATAACATTCACTACCAACACTCACGCACCTACAAGGTCAGACACAATACTGCTCCCGCCAGCAGACCCATAGTTCCAGCATGATATGCCAGGTGGCAGCACCAAATCGAAAATGGTCGGATATAAAGCAAACAACCTCTGTATATTGTGTTACTGAAAGTATATCAGGATTTGGAATGTAATGCATTACTTTACATTGCATTTTATTGAATGTTTGCATAGCCACTGGTGGCAATTTGATAAAAGTCACATGAAAATAGTTTTTGTACTTTACATCTTCTGTCGAACATTTTGGATCCATTTGTGAAATCCCAGGAATTAGAATATTAAAAAAATGTTTAAAAGACTCAACAGCAAAGATGGATGAGAGAAAGAAAAGCAGGAATGTGCAGAATGTGAAAGTTTGTATGTGTTTGTCTGTAAACAAGACACACAGGGCCGCCGTTAGGAAACGCAAGGTCCTTTGAGAACTATATCCGCGAGGCCCTTGTATTAAATAATGTTAAAATATCGATAACATCCATTTCTCGTAAAATTCTTCTCTAACGCCAACCTGGTTATTAGAATTCTGTAATTATTGTTAAGCACGAGTGCGCGTTCGCAGTATCACCGTTAGTACCAATAAAATTTAAAATTTGTCAACCAGCTTTTCTTAATGACTGCTGATTGAGACCTTGTTTCAGCGATACAATCCCTAAAAAATATATATTTTATCCTGTGTGTTCACAGCCATGTACTGTAAATTGACCCTCCTTGTTGATATTTATCTTTTCTGCCAGAGAACGCACTAAGTACGGAAAGGGGATCATGACAGCCAGAGCCGGCCTTAGGGGGTGGCAACTCAGGCACTTGCCCGAGGGCCCGTGCTCCAGGGGACACCATAATATGTAGTTTGTATTCATTTTTTTTTTTTTTTGTGAATTTAGAGGATGCTGGTGCTCCCAATGAAGTAACTAATCTGATATAGCCTGCATTCGTATCTTATTTTGACATACGAGGGTGGTTTGAAAAGTTCTCGGAATCACCACCAGATGTCAGTGCTAGGACAACGAGGTTCCCGCATAGTAATAGGCCATCCTTTATTAATAAACACGTGGCGCGTCAGTGTTCTGGGTAGAGATCTGTGGTGCGGACATCACTTTGTAGTTGTTCCCGTGCAGTGCTTTGTGAAGATGGAAAGAATTGAGATTCGAGCGGTGATTAAGTACTTCGTAAAGAAAGGTATGAAAGCAAAGGAAATTCATGCCGATTTTCTGAACACACTGGGGGACTCTGCTCCTTCATATTCAACTGTTGCAAAGTGGACAAACGAGTTTAAATTTGGTCGGGACAGCTTAAAAGATGACCCAAAATGTGCTACCACCCTATTGAAAAAGTGCATAAATTGGTCATGGATGATCGCCGACTGAAAGTGCGTGAAATTGCTGAAGCTATAGGGATGTCATCTGAACGGGCTTATCACATTTTAACAGTTGAATTGGATATGAGAAAATTATCTGCAAGATGGGTGCCGCAACTTAACACAGGACCATAAACGCATCAGAGTGGACATTTCCGAACAATGTTTGACTCATTTTAATAGAAACCAAACAGATTTTTTGCGCCGGTTTGTGACGACAGATGAAACGTGGGTTCACTACTATACCCCAGAGACAAAACAACAGTCAAAGCAGTGGAAACATGTTGATTCACCACCACCAAAGAAAGCAAAGGCAATACGGTCGGCCGGAAAGGTAATGGCGTCAGTGTTTTGGGATGCGAAAGGAATTCTGTTGATCGATTATCTTCCCACTGGTCAAACAATTATGGGACAATACTACGCTAATCTCCTCGACCAACTAAAGCATAAGATACGGGAAAAGAGGCCAGGTTTGGCAAGAAAGAAAATCATCTTGCATCAGGACAATGCGCACCCTCACACAAGTGTCGTTGCCATGGCAAAAATTCATGAACTTGGTTACGAATTGTTGCCACATCCGCCTTATTCGCCTGATTTGGCTCCCTCAGACTTCCATCTTTTCCCCAAACTCAAAAGTTTCCTCGGTGGACGGAGATTCTCTTCAAAGGAAGAACTAATAGCCGAAGTTGACATGTATTTCACAGGCCTGGAGGAATCTAATTTTCGAGATGGGATCAAGGCATTGGAACATCGCTGCACCAAGTGCATTAGTGTACAGGGAGACTACATTGAAAAATAAAAAAAAAATCACTGTTGTAAGTCGTTTCTTTCTATTCCATTCCGAGAACTTTTCAAACCACCCTCGTACTTAAACATATCCAAAATTACTGAAATAATAAACAAAGTAGCTACTACATAATGATAGTGTTCCAAATATTTGTATCAAAAATACTTAACATATATTGTTTGTTTACTTATAGAATGAACTATATGAAAATATTATTTCTATGGAAACAATGCAAATTCACTACTGTGTCAAAATTCAATGAAAAGTAAAGATATGATTAAATATTGCTACTTTTTAGTTAAAGTAAGAATATGATATTGAACATTCCAGCTATTGCAATTAAATATAATGAACGTCATACTGAGGGTATATCAGATTGATTGATTGATTTATTGTTTCAAGTCCACTTTATGCCAAGAGATGATAAGCAGTATTGGACCTACAGTTTAATGTGGATCCGAACCACTGTGCCATGTGCCTCGACCTGGTATCAAACCCGGGAACCCTTGATTATAAGGCAACGATGTACATCAGAATGAAAACGAAATGAAAATGTAATAGTGCATTACATTATGATATTATAGGACACCTGTACTTCAGACTAAGGAAAAAAAAAATGCAAAAAATAATAATTATACGTCCCGCGAATAGTTTATATGTCCCAGACCCTGTAAAGCACGGTTATGCTCTGCCAAATATTTAATGACATACAGTATTCGTTTCAAGACCTCGCGCTAGTTCTGCTTTCCCTGTGAAATCAACAGTCCCTGTTGCTCATCAATAGCTATGTTTTTCTGCAATCTAAATTCACATTCGGTCCATTTTTTTAAGGCATTGAATGTGACTTTCTGGTATTTCATGGTTTTGTGGTCGATAGCTTAAATGCCTCCAATCATCGAAGCCTTCATTTGCCAGCATACCCCCACCCTAGTCCCCAAACAGATTAGAACAAAAACAGAAAATCTTATCTTTTCTCTTCGGGTACACCAACCGCCTTCTGCCGACTGTTTCCCCATTTTGCATAACATGCTTATAATGTCCAGCTGAAAGGTGTCTATTATCATCATTAATTGGGTAATCATGATTTATGGTGTGATTAGGGTCCTTTTGAATGATTGAATCAAATTTGTAACTGTTAGCCTGGATCTAGAAGCAGAGGCAATCTGTCACCTCCTCGCAAATAGTTCCTACGTTTGGCACCTGTTTCACAGACGAGCTACATTTAAGGTCACTGTCGCCATTGGTACACGACTATATCACGAACACACTCCGTAACATCACTATGAACACTAAAACCCTTGATGTCAAGTGTATCTGCATTAATTCTGTTTATCGTGACGAAATTTGAAATGAAAACTGTATTTCCAGGCAGCAAAAAATTCTCGAAGGCACCCTTCTGTTTTTTTAAAAACACATCCTTTTTTCCATTTCTTTTTAGCATTTTAGAATCCAGCCAAATTCAAATTTATGATTTTTTTCCCATTCCTAACATATTCCTATAATTGCGATTCTACACACCTGCACGCACTACTGTGTCAAACAAGGATGACTTCAAATATGTTGACACTTGGGCATGGTTGTAAAATCTGGCAAAATCTGGAAACGTTTCTTCTCTGGGAGGGTTTGAGAAGCGATAAAAATAAAGTACTCATATCTCCAGATCTTTACTTCTATTTCATCTAGGGAGGCAATATGCCGACACAAGTTCCTTTGACCTGCACACCACTTGTCTTGAGAGGCCTGTTTCTGAAGCCACTTTTTGGAAATGGATGAAGTTGTAAAGTTTGATGTCAGAGGGAGGGAAGGCCGCGTGAGGAAAACAGAGTACACCCCTGATTAAAAAGTGATATAATCTTGTGTAATTTTTGTTGTATTCGTGTGTTCCTTGGGATTTATTTTTGTGGGATTCTCATTTCATATCTAAGTTTGAGACATAAATACTGTCATCAAGTACGTTAAAATGCAATATTAAAAAACTGATATTGTTTTCCATGTTTCCTTCGAAAAATTATTAAAAGACAAGCCATTCATTTTTTTACATGCGCTATTTACAAACTGAAGTGCTTGGAATATCACAAAATAAGGGACTAAAGATTGACGCTAATCCTGTGTTGCTAATTGCTTGCCTTAAAAATGGGGAGATTACTATACATGCAGAAAAGCTAAAATGAAAACACAATGAAAATGAATTTTTGCAAACTGAGGTTTGCTTAAATACTGCAGTCACATTTGCATAAAAGTGACAAATTATTGTTTGTGCCAGCAATGGGACTGTTCTCAAACTATATTTATGCCTACTTTTCTTATTTTATGTCGCTTTTCTGCTACTTTAGTTAAATCGTAACAATGAGCATGAATGACCCTTGTATAGAATTGAAGATGGGACACTCACAAAGGAACATCCAAGCCCACGTCAGGATTCGAGCGAGTGCATTTTTTGAGAATTAGATATTTGAATAGTAGGAATTAAAAAATGGGATGATATGAGTGAAGCAAAAGAACTGAACTTATCTTTAATCTCGAAATTCTTCACAGTAATGCTGCTACCAAGAACTCCGTGTCGCAAGAGCCATCTTAAGGGCACAGCCTGCCAAACAGCTTTTCTTTTGGTGACTGACCTGTGGTGAGTGCATCGAATCCCATTGCTGCTAATTTCTGGCTTTCGAGACTGGAGCCCGCTACTGCTTCTTTTCAAGTAGCTCTTTAATTGTTCTCATGATGCTGGGTTAACATGGAAGTTTTGAGAGTTCGTACTGGGAATCGAACCCGGGACCACTTGCACCAAAATCTAGAGCGCTAACCGTTAGACTTGGCGAAAGCCCTCTTCACGGTAATTGGTACGTTTAAATTTCTTTCTTTAATGCAAAGTAACTTTCTCCTAATTTCATCTAACCACCATTCATCATCGTCGCCACGATCAAACCAAAAAACAGAGAAATGCATTTTTTATCCTTTGGGTTCCTATTTGCCTACTTGTTTCAGAGGTTTTTGCTGACTACAAATCCACACCCCTACTCATTATATTCGAAAACAAGAGCATTACGTGCTTTGCACTAATGGAATATCAGACACTCGGTAGACTGTTTCATCTTGCCGTTAAAGACACCAGCTGTGGTTGTAAACACATAGAGACGGCACCTGATTGGCCCGCCACCTGCACCGTACCCCTCCCACATCAAATACATAAAACCATACCCCAACTTTTCTCTGCACTTCAATCTCTGAAGATGAGAGTGACGTTAGCTCTCGAAAGCTCAGAAGCCTATCCGGAAATCACCTGGCTGATGTCCTGAGAGAACTTCATCATCATTTGCCGCCAGGAAAGCTTCAAGAATTACTTCAATATAATATAAAGTCTTTCTCTTTGCTAATGTTGCTACAACACTAAGGGTTCTGGGTTTGAATCCTGGTCTGTGTATGGGTGTTCTTTGTAAGTGTCCCTTAATTAATTAATCTTTAGGATTAGCCCAACGTGGCAGGAAAGCAAAGTAAAATAAACCAAATGAATCAAATCTTTGCTAATGTAAGGGGGCAAGCTCTACTGTTGCCTCACTCTTGCTACACACACATGACTTGCTCTTTCCCTTATCATAATTATTGCTCATTATAGACTGTGCTGTATCATGTGCTGAGTAATGACATAAGTAGCTCTGTATGTCTGTTATTATCACTTTGCCCAGACGAAGGTCACCAGAGCATGATGTAATTGTTTTTATTTTCTGTGCCAAAGCATTGTGAACGAATTAAAGATTACATTGCTTTCAGATGAACTTCAGTCACGATTCACACACACAACATATTCCTTTCTTCATTGCTACAGTGAAACTCCTGACGCTACAAATGTAAACTTTTTTTTTTACTTTTTCATGCATGGATGAGTTGTTTGAAATTTGCCTTGCAGCAAACAAGAAAAACTTTAAACAGTGAGGTGTGGTTACCTCGGGTACCAACAGATTATGGGTAAATTTTTAAAGCATCCCCTTCCCCCAACACAATATATTTCAGAGTTGTTTCAATACCGAGGAAATAATTTTTTATTTTTATGGAAGTGATAATTTGGCACTAAACCTAGATTTTATTTACCTGTATCCATGCCTACAGCAAATAACCTGAATCCTCAATGAAATGTCAAATCCGGGAACTTTTCTAACGTTGGAAGTGGCCCCGGTGCCCACCCAGCGTCAAATGACATGCGTACCTGGGGGAAACCCTGGGGCGGTACCCCCACACCCCCTATACACCTTCATGGCATGGTGCTAAGCACAGGGGAGCACTTTACCTTTACCTCAATGAAATTTCACTTCAAAAATTTAACATGATTTGCATTTATGTTATAGGATAGCATAAAAAAAACAGTCACAATTAGACAGAAAAGAGGTGCTGGATAACCAAATAAAAACTTGAGAAATATACTGCAGGTGACTGAAAATATTGTTAGATAGTACTGAAGTAGCTTGTCTCTTCATCATTTGCTACACTTTTGCATAAACACAAATAAATAAATAAGGGAATGTGGTTGTAGGGAGTGATCAGAAAGCCCTTTAATTTACATGAAAAAATATTCACTCTAATAAATTAACGGTTCAATTTACCATGATGAAAAATGAACCATGAACTTAGAGTGGATTGATTATCTCTCTCTGCGTAACCAACAAACGGAAATCTTCAGAATATGATTTTGCAACATTGTCCTAATAATAATAGTATTCAAAAATACTTTTTCAGCAGGGCGAAGTCTGTATGCACGCAATCAATATTCAGAAATCTCTCTTTGAAAATCACATGCAAAAAATGTTTTTGGGATCAAATTCAGAGTAAATCATGACTGGTTTGTCTATGACTGAGCTACTACGTATGTAGCGATTGTTATTCTCGTGATTAAATTTCATAAACCGGAAAAGTGATATGAAATGGCAAAGTTGCAAATTAGTATAGTGAGAAAACTGCTAATAGGTTTTGTGTAATTTGCGCAGTAATGTCTATTGTAGGAGTGGCAGGGGGGGTGATTTCCCACCTCTGTTCCCATTTAAATTCAATACAATGAATTTCTATTGAACATAAAACAAATCATTGGTTGTTTCTGAATGTTCATTAAAAGTTGCCAGGTGGTGCAAGCTGCCAAACAAGTGATTGGGAAATAAAGTCATCGCGAGAGTTTTTTTTTGGGGGGGGGGAGGGCTCTTGATACAAAATTGAATAGTAGAGGTAATAGTAGTAGTAATAATAACAATGAACCATTATTATTATAATTGTTATGTCCTTTGGAAACTTACTTTATTTTTCTAGACGTAGAGTGGGATGCATATGTATTAGCAAGCAAATTGTTTTACGGAATGAGAGCTTCAAGAATTGAAACAAAAGGCTAAACAACCTGCTCATGACCTCTGCAAGAGTGTACATAAAAATCCACTACTTATCAACAAGTAGGATGGCAAATAGGCAACATACCTGTTGCACCGAATATATACCGATTTAATATAATGGGAAACTGTGACTATTTGTATAGTTTTGCTGGTTAGAATCCACTTTCTTGTGTAGAATGTTTTTTTTTGTTTGTTTGCCCGACTTGATCATGTTTCTTCCCATAGTGCACACTGCATGATGACGTCAAGCTGAATATCTTCCATTTCCATGCGCCAGGAAAGATTCCAGTTTTGAATCCTGGCCTTGGTCCTATTAGTGAGTGTCCCTTTTCACGTAATCATTGTCAATTCTGCCAGCCTCCGTGGCGGAGTGGTTAGCACAGCGCGATATAACGCCAGGGGTCCAGGGTTCGAATCCCGGGTGTTCTTTGTGAGTGTCCCTTCATCAATTTCATTATATCGTCACTCATCCTCATCTTCGCGATTAGCCAAAAGTGGTAGAAAGCGAAGTGAAATGAAGCAAAGTAAATCAAAATCATCATCAATTCTCATCGTAATCGTGTAGTGTAGTTTAAGAAAAATACAGTCATAGATAAAAAAGGGGTCATTCCCTTTCCGAGAGACTCAGTATTATGGCGGGAAAGGAAGCAAAATTGAAAACGTGACATTTGTTCAACCGACCTTGTAAAGCAACTTCTTCAAGGATAAAGCCCGTGCGCATTGTTCTTGTGCAAGCTTTAAATAGCCGATAACGAAAGGAGACAAACTACAGCGCTAATATCTGCTGAAAGAACAGGAAACTCGTTCAGTAGCACATTCTATGTACAACTTCTGAAACAAGTCTTTTCACCATGTGTCTCATCCGGCATAAACAAGTCGCAGTGCAACCCACTTCCAATCCCATCCAGTTGGTTGTTGTCTACTATTATGGTGGAAGGTCTGTGCTGAATTTTTAAAAACATTTGACCACAGTTTCTTAATTTATATTCGTGCCTACGTTTCGGAGACTCAGTCTGCCACCATTTTCAGGGTTTTGTATTTGCATCCAACTGGTTCACCTGTCCGCAGTCCCCGAACACAAAGTGTGTTTGGCAGTTTGGGAAAGGTGTCAACGTGTTCAGGGACTACGGAGAAATGAGAAGTAGACGCAAATACAAACCCTTAAGACGGAGACAGAATCAGTCTCCCAAACGTAGGTACGAATAGAAAGTAAGAAACGGTGCTTTTAAAAAACTTACCTGCTGTAGGATGGGGCCTGCTAGGTAAACAAATGCGAACTACCATTGGAGCGGGGGAGATTTAAACGCAATGGTTTGTTGCTTAAATACTCGTATGTATCTGACATTCCACCGTTGCCCATATATTTATATCCCTTTTCATTTCTCTAGCGACAAGTTCATACGGATAAACACCACAGCGCAACTTCACTTTTCACCGTATCTCTTTTTGTGATTGCGCTGAGAGTACGGTCACCGGCAAAAAAAAAAATGGGAAACCTAGATCTTGAAATACTAGTTTCCCTGGAAGGCGTTGTGTGTGTTGCCTATCTTTACGGCGTTAAGTGAATTTTAATAGCACATTTTCAATGTCAACTTCTACCATCGCCGTAGAGTTAGGCAACACACACAGCGCCTTCCAGGGAAACGAGTACAGTAAAACCTCGTTAAGTCGGACTTCGCTTAATCCGGACAGGCAAAGGGAAAAGGTAAAAAGCAGAATGTAAGGTTTTAAATGCGGCTAGAAGTCAACAAGAGAACTTCCCAAAGAAACGGCAGTCAATCACTGATGAAATTCTGTTTCCCGCAGACTTTGTACTCTACTGTATAGTGTATTTAGGGCCTATGCCCTTTAAATACACCATAATAAACGTGTTTCGTTGCTATAATCGGAGTTTTAATGCACTTTCTACTGTTCTTTTAGGTTATTTCAGTTAATCCTGACTTTCGTTAAACCGGTCAACTTATCCAATACCAGCCAGTACCCTCTCTTATGCCACGCAGGCTTTAAAGTGTCTGAGTTAATTATTTTGGGGGGGGGCGGAGGTTGAAATTGAAATGTTGTGGACATTTTTGTCGGAATTTCTTTTCTAGTGTGTTATGCTCTACAGTGCAGGAAGTGAAAATTCCTAGCTGGGAGTACGTTTGGTCTAGGTTGAGGGTAGAAGGGAGGATCCTATGTGGAGACGATGAAGTGAGTGGGTGGATGCTTATGCAAATTATCCTAGCTGGAGGGGATGCTATGAAAATTTTCTTAACTGGGGAATAGCAGTTCTCTGGGGAAGCAGTGCCTTCGTGCACTCATGATCTACCAAAATAAAAAGAAACGCCTTGTTTCATAAAAAAAAACTAGAAATATATATTTGGTGCAATATCGAAAAGAAATGGCATTGTTAAAATTATGATTAATAATATCAAAGTCCACTAACATTAAAATTAAACACTGTGTCCGTGTGGGAACAACCTTTTAGGGGTGAAGTCCCTCCGATCGGCCTTTCATTGAGTTGAGTATTTTCAGTGAATATAGTCCCGTCGCCGGTGTATTATGTGTCATTCAAGACTAGAGTCTACTTTCTTCTAGTACACTCCAATTGACTTTGTGATGCTGGATTGACACCTATAACCTACACTGCTCAAAATAATTAGGAGATTAGGCAAAAATAAGTAGGGGATCAGATCAGATATGTTGTCATCGCCTGTATGAGCTACAATCAGCTGCTAAAGCCCCGTAAACGAAAGTTCCAGTGTCTTAAACATTACGTAACTTTTGCACTGGTGATATCAAAGGGTAGAGGAGAGGAGTGTGTGCGTGCTGGAGTTGTATGCTAGTCGTATCTGGTTAGCGATACAGTTCAGTTGGGGAAGGCAAAGGTTCAGGTGAGAAAGGCAATGCCGCACCAACGTGATTTACCGGAAACTATGGCTTGGAGCCATAGGAAGCTGGGAAGCCACAATGCCAAGTAGCACACGCCATTGGAGTGTCGCAAGGTGTGATTTCCAGACTATGGAATCGTTTTGAAACAACAGGAAGTGTTCGCAGAAGACAAGGCCAAGGTCGTCCACGAGCAATAACATCGAGGGAGGACCGTTATCTCTTAATCACAGCCCGTCGGAACAGGGGCAGAGCGCAACGCTACTGCAACGTTCCTGGCAAACAGCAACCGGACGCAGAGTGTCATCGCAAACTGACCAGAATCGTCTTCATGAAGGTGGCCTCTATGCCCATGGTGTGTGTTACATTAACGTTACAACACCGTAGAGCGCGTAATAGAGCTTTGGTGGCGGTGGACTGACGGTGTGGGCAGGAATCAGTATTGGTGGACATTCGGACCTGCACATCATCCGGGATGGCACCTTGACAGCTCGAAGGTATAGAGACGAGATCCTCCGACCTTATGTCGTGCATTATGCTGGTGCCATTGGTGATTCTTTCCGTTTCATGGATGATAATGCTCGTCCTCACCGAGCTGGGTTGGTGGATGACATGTTGGAGCAGGAGGGTATCGAGCGTCTGTCCTGGCCAGCTTGCTCTCCAGACTTAAATTCAATCGAGCATATCTGGGATGCACTAGGCCGACAAGTTGCAGCTCGATCAGCAGCTCTCACAACTCGTGCAGAGCTGGAAATTGCCCTTCTGGCAGAGTGGTGACGTATCCCCCAACAGCTCATTGATTCCATGCCACACAGGTGTGCAGCAGTATTGGCCATTAGGGGAGGCCATACACCGTACTAGAGGAGAGTTTCTGTAGTGTTTGTGTCTGTTTTTGTGCTGTCCTACTGATGCTCTAATTGTCAAATCGCATCACATGTCATTAATGTCATTAACATCAGGTATCATGACAGCATATCTTGCTGTAACTAATCTCAAAATGAAATAAAGGATCTGGTATTAGTATGCCTACATGAGTTTTGGTATCTGGTCTGATCCCCTACTTATTTTTGCCTGGTCCCCTAATTATTTTGAGCAGTGTAGTTCAACCCCCGAAAACTGAAATTGTAAGTTTGCTTGAATATTAGTATTAGAAGGGGAATGGCGCGACTCTTCCGTTGAATCTTGGCCTGACGCAACCAGAGAACGACTTGTGGGGCTGAAGTCGCATCCACATCAAAGTTCATAAGAGGAGTATTTACTATCATTTAAACAATTCTCACAAACATTTTTTTAAAATATCTGTGAATTTTTGTGTATTATATGTAACTTTTGTTAAAAAAAATGGAGCAAACCAAAAATAAAATAATTACGAGCAAAATATTTGGCCCACTGCTCTAAGAAAGAGTCCTGACTGTGCTACTTCGTTGAAGTAAAATAAATATTTCCAATTTCTTCTTCCTCAGAGATTCTGACTACCCTCATTTAGCAACTACATTGATACATAAGTCGATAACAAGAAATGGTAAAGCAAAGTACTTGAGGTAAAATGTAATTTTTTGTACAACTGGGGGAAGGGGGGGGGCTAGCTTGCTGTATATATCCCCCTCTGGCATCTAGTGTTTCTTTCAGAAAATTTGCTCCGAGGAGCATTCCAGAGAACCGGGAGGGCGTTGTGAATCTCATCTGCGAAATACAACATATGTGCGTTTAACATTGAGAATTACCAGTGGTCGTTCGTGGTTCGTCAAGGAACTTGACGCTGAGCGTTACAGGCAGGAAATGACGTACAGTAACAAAAATAAAGTAGGATGCGGTGACCTAAGTATACTTGTAATTCAATATGGAAAGACATAGATTTTTCTTTTTATTAGTCTCTGTTTCTTTTTAATAGTCTGTTGCCTAACAGTTACAAATATTATATTGTCAATTAGCATTACAATAGTAAATGGTAAATTATTACCTACTTTTACATTTTATTATCCAGAACAAATTCCACAATGGTGAACCAGGAAAAAATATTACAATTATTAAAATCAATAGAATACATCATGCAAAACTTAAGATGGCATGAATAATTTACAGCAATCTTATCCTGCGAGCTTTCTTCGAGGCATATAAATCTACTGTTTTCTCCAGAAAATCATCAGTTGGAATCTTAGGTCCCTCAATGCTTATTATCATGCAATGCATTAAAGTTCCTGGTAGCATTCTACTTCTTGTCTTAGTTAGTATCCTATTCATAGCACTGAAAGACCTTTCTACGCCGGCTGTCGTTACGGGAATGGTTTGAAGGACTTCACAGAATTTTTCAACTCGCAATATCCCACGTCAGCTTCTAAGAGTTTCAACAATGGATTGTTAGCTTCTGTATATATTCCATTAACAAGCATCGACTTGAGAAGAAATTTGTAGGACTTGAGGTCAGCAAGAACACCTTCCACTTTAAGCATGGGGAAATTAGCACAAAACCTTTTGACTTCGGTGTCTTGCAAGTCTACTACTGACTGAAAGGTTCCAAGTTGACTTGCGAATCTCATGGTATCAACAGATTGATCGTTTAACCTGTTTTCCATTTCTTCAATTACACTTTCCGCGTATTCCTTCATCCCATAGAAAGTTTTCCTAGCATCTTCAACAGCAACCAGGTGCACTTCAGATCCGATATTCTTCAGTTCGGTCCGAATATTTTTTGCAGATCACTGTTGATGTTTTCACACTGATTTGCAATATCCTGCAAATGCAATTTGGTTGAAGTAATTAGAGGGATGACTTTGGCCAGACTCAAATCCTCGTTTTGCAAAGCGTTGCTGAGGATAGAAAGTGCACTGAAGATTTCATTCATCACATTGCAAGTAATAATGAAACTTTCATTCGAGATGGGAGAGAGGAGATAAGGCTACTGCGGTTGCCAGTTTTATTCTTCTGTAAGATTGGACAAGTGTGGTCATTGTTATTTACACAGGGAAATATAAAGGCAAAAATATTCGCCACACAAAGTAATGCGGTCCGATGCGAGGGAAACAACGGTAGCAGAAAAGTTTTATACTTTGGTTTTGTTGTACAATTTTGTCCGGGGGGGCGGTAGATTCCCTCAGGGGGTGCTCCGCACTCCCGGAAAGGTGCCTGAAAGAAACACTGCTGGCATCATCAGTGGTATGTATACGTCATAATATTTTCTTGCGGGGGCCCACTGAAAACTGCGCTACACCACTGGACTCAACGTTCCCGGCATTTGTTATTGTGACGGCACTTCCTGTTCCCTTTATAAATTCACAACTGGAGGACGTTGCAGGACGAAAAATACTTTGTTTTAAACTTCTAGAGTGTGATGCATAAGTATTTCTAATTCCAAACAAAGTTGTTCATCACCATGTTTATTCTCTCAAGAATTGAAAACAAAACGCCAAACAAACTGCTGACAATTTGTGCACAAATATGCGTAAACATCCATTCCTTGAAAACACGTATGATGTAAGAATACAGTTGTAGCGCAAACGATGTGGTTTTATACTTGAACGTAGCGCACTAAAATTCAGTATCCGTTATTTCCTTGGGAACGTAGCACGTTCGTTTTTCTAATTACATACCACGTGCAATTTCTTTTTGTCTAGGGAGTTAAAACAATGGGGGTCTTGGTGTTGAGATCACACCGGTTGACCTTGACGCTTTCCCATGTAATTTCCGTGTGTGCATATTCCTCTCATACATAGCAGCTCTCATACATAGCAGCTCGATAGCTCAAGTCGTGGAAGGATTATGTTAAATTACTCGCACGCTTTCGACGTGACCTTCGACCACGTCTTGTACACCCAACGGCGAAAGAAACAGTAGGCGAATTGTCCACTACCATTTTCATTCGGTCTGTATTACACAATGTGATGACAATGAAATGAAATAATGACGTCAATAAGCAGAGAAGAATGCCTGCTTCGAACAAACATAGTTTCATTCCTTAAAACAACACAGGATATAGAATAAAAAAGTAATGAAAATAGTGGTGGACAATTTGCCTACCATTATCTTTGCCGTTGACTGTACGCTTGTATGTTGAGTTGAGATGGGGTTACACTCTGCTCGTAATGACTGGAAATACAGTATGTAACATTCTTATTCGTACACACGGATTTTCAAAGAAAATGCTTTAATATCTGAAAGGAAATACACTCTTTTGAAATTGTTTATTTACAATTCAATAACTAATATCATTAGGAACATAAAATCTTACCCAAATTCTGTATAACCAATGACAATAATATCTTAAATGAAACTGAAAGAGAAACATGCCATTTTTTGTACAACTTTTCTATTCGTACACTTAATAATATAAAAGAAAAAAGTATATTCAGAGCAAATTGACTGACAGTTCTAATACTTTGATGCGTATCCTTTGGCTTTAATTACTGCTTGACACCTGTTCTTCATAGAATTAACCAGTTTCCGACATGTTTTAGAGCTTATTTTATTCCACTCGGCTTGCACAACAGTTTTCAACTCTTGTTTGGACTTGACGCCTGCTTTATGGACTCGCCTCTTCAAAATTGCCCATAAATGCTCAATCGGATTTAAGTCTGGACTTTGAGCTGGTGTTTGTAGTAGTTTGGGCACATTCCATATTAGCCAATTCATGTTAACTCGCTCCTCATGCTTACTGTCATTGTCTTGTTGGAATCTGTAGATAGGCGGCATGTCCATTTTTTGGGCACTCTGCTTTATATTGTTCTTCAATATGTCCAAATAGACATATGCATCTATGATACCATCAATAAACTGGATGGTACCAACACCTCTGGACGACATACAGCCCCAAATCATTAATGACCCACCACCGCCTTTAACTGTTGGAACTGTGTTAATGTGATCAAGTGATCATTGTCTTTATTTGATTTTCTCCAGACCCTATTTATCCCATCTGACTCGTATATACAGTATGTAACATTCTTATTCGTACACACGGATTTTCAAAACAAATGCTTTAATATCTGAAAGGAAATACACTCTTTTGAAATTGTTTCTTTACAATTCAATAACTAATATCATTAGGAACATAAAATCGTACCAAATTCTGTATAACCAATGACAATAATAAATTAAATGAAAATGAAAGAGAAACATGCCATTTTTTGTACAGCTTTTCTATTCGTACACTTAATAATATAAATTAAAAAGTATGTTCAGAGCAAATTTACTGACAATTCTAATACTTTGATGCGTATCCTTTGGCTTTAATTACTGCTTGACACCTGTTCTTCATAGAATTAACCAGTTTCCGACATGTTTCAGAGCTTATTTTATTCCACTCGACTTGCACAACACTTTTCAACTCTTGTTTCGACTTGACTCCAGTTTTATGGACTCGCCTCTACAAAATTGTCCATAAATGCTCAATCGGATTTAAGTCTGGACTTTAAGCTGGTGTTTGTAGTAGTTTGGGCACATTCCATATTAGCCAATTCATGTTAACTCGCTCCTCATGCTTACTGTCATTGTCTTGTTGGAATCTGTAGATAGGCGGCATGTCCATTTTTTGGGCACTCTGCTTTATATTGTTCTTCAATATGTCCAAATAGACATATGCATCTATGATACCATCAATAAACTGGATGGTACCAACACCTCTGGACGACATACAGCCCCAAATCATTAATGACCCACCACCGCCTTTAACTGTTGGAACTGTGTTAATGTGATCAAGTGATCATTGTCTTTATTTGATTTTCTCCAGACCCTATTTATCCCATCTGACTCGTATATACAGTATATAACATTCTTATTCGTACACACGGATTTTCAAAACAAATGCTTTAATATCTGAAAGGAAATACACTCTTTTGAAATTGTTTCTTTACAATTCAATAACTAATATCATTAGGAACATAAAATCGTACCAAATTCTGTATAACCAATGACAATAATAAATTAAATGAAAATGAAAGAGAAACATGCCATTTTTTGTACAACTTTTCTATTCGTACACTTAATAATATAAATGAAAAAGTATGTTCAGAGCAAATTTACTGACAATTCTAATACTTTGATGCGTATCCTTTGGCTTTAATTACTGCTTGACACCTGTTCTTCATAGAATTAACCAGTTTCCGACATGTTTCAGAGATTATTTTATTCCACTCGACTTGCACAACACTTTTCAACTCTTGTTTCGACTTGACTCCAGTTTTATGGACTCGCCTCTACAAAATTGTCCATAAATGCTCAATCGGATTTAAGTCTGGACTTTGAGCTGGTGTTTGTAGTAGTTTGGGCACATTCCATATTAACCAATTCATGTTAACTCGCTCCTCATGCTTACTGTCATTGTCTTGTTTGAATCTGTAGATAGGCGGCATGTCCATTTTTTGGGCACTCTGCTTTATATTGTTCTTCAATATGTCCAAATAGACATATGCATCTATGATACCATCAATAAACTGGATGGTACCAACACCTCTGGACGACATACAGCCCCAAATCATTAATGACCCACCACCGCCTTTAACTGTTGGAACTGTGTTAATGTGATCAAGTGATCATTGTCTTTATTTGATTTTCTCCAGACCCTATTTATCCCATCTGACTCGTATATACAGTATGTAACATTCTTATTCGTACACACGGATTTTCAAAACAAATGCTTTAATATCTGAAAGGAAATACACTCTTTTGAAATTGTTTCTTTACAATTCAATAACTAATATCATTAGGAACATAAAATCGTACCAAATTCTGTATAACCAATGACAATAATAAATTAAATGAAAATGAAAGAGAAACATGCCATTTTTTGTACAGCTTTTCTATTCGTACACTTAATAATATAAATTAAAAAGTATGTTCAGAGCAAATTTACTGACAATTCTAATACTTTGATGCGTATCCTTTGGCTTTAATTACTGCTTGACACCTGTTCTTCATAGAATTAACCAGTTTCCGACATGTTTCAGAGCTTATTTTATTCCACTCGACTTGCACAACACTTTTCAACTCTTGTTTCGACTTGACTCCAGTTTTATGGACTCGCCTCTACAAAATTGTCCATAAATGCTCAATCGGATTTAAGTCTGGACTTTGAGCTGGTGTTTGTAGTAGTTTGGGCACAGTCCGTATTAGCCAATTCATGTTAACTCGCGCCTTATTCTCATTGTCATTGTCTTGTTTGAATCTGTAGATAGGCGGCATATCCATTTTTTGGGCACTCTGCTTTACATTGTTCTTCAATATGTCCAACTAGACATATGAATCCATGATACCATCAATAAACTGGATGGTACCAACACTTTTGGACGACATACAGCCCCAAATCATTAATGAACCACCACCGTCTTTAACTGTTGGAACTGTGTTAATGTGATCATTGTCTTATTTGATTTTCTCTAGACCCTATTTATCTCATCTGACCCGTATATATTAATCTTGGACTCGTCTGACCATATGACACTATCGCAAAATTCCTTATCCTTGTGGATGTGCTCTTTCGCGAATGAAAGTCTATTCCTGCGATTCACCTTATTTATATACGGCCTCTTTCGTGGTATTCTGCCATGATATCCATGCTTCCACAAGGCATGTCGGACAGTCAGCAACATTTTCTACTAACGGTCGTAACTGAGGAACACTTAGTCGGGGGATTTCTCGCACTCTTTTTAAAATAAAGCGTTCTTCACGTTTATTCAACCGTCTCTCTTTTGGTTTTCTCGGCACATTCTGTGTTGAACCTTCCTCTCTAAATGTGTTTACTATGTATTGAACTGTGGAATGTGATTTATTGACTGTTTGTCCAATTTTTCTTAACGAATAACCTCTAAGGGCCAAATTTATAATAACATCCTTCAGATCGGAACTAAGTTCCTTCACGTGGCCCATTTCGAACACGCTGATAGATAGACGATAGGTCTACAAGAATACCTACGCCAGCATTCCGCTTGACGGGGAGCGCGCCTGCATGTTCAAACTTGTTACGAAGTTACAAACTGCACGAAATCGCCCGAATAGCGGTGGCGCTGTATGCGAGGAAGATTGAAACTCTTGCCTGTACGAATAACAATGTTGCATGAAACAGCGTGTTTTTCTCTTTTCACACAAATTATATGCTCTGTGTATACACTTTGAACATACATTTTTATTGATATATGTTGGTGAAACCTTCATTAACATTAATTTCCAGGTACATATGAAAATTATTATATTTACTAGTAGATATATTTTTTCCTCGGAAATTCTATGTGTACGAATAACAATGTTATATACTGTATTAATATTGGACTCGTCCGACCATATGACACTATCCCAAAATTCCTTGTCCTTGTGGATGTGCTCTTTCGCGAATGAAAGTATTCCTGCGATTCACCTTATTTACATACGGCCTCTTTCGTGGTATTCTGCCATGATATCCATGCTTCCACAAGGCACGTCGGACAGTTTGATCAGACATCATCTGGCCAGCAACATTTTCTACTAACGGTCGTAACTGAGGAACACTTAGTCGGGGGATTTCTCGCACTCTTTTTAAAATAAAGCGTTCATCACGTTTATTCAACCGTCTCTCTTTTGGTTGGCACATTCTGTGTTGAACCTTCCTCTCTAAATTTGTTTACTATGTATTGAACTGTGGAGTGTGATTTATTGACTGTTTGTCCAATTTTTCTTAACGAATAACCTCTAAGGGCCAAATTTATAATAACATCCTTCAGATCGGAACGTTCCTTCACCTTGCCCATTTCGAACACGCTGATAGATATACGATAGACCTACAACAATACCTACGCCAGCATTCCGCTTGACGGGGAGCGCGCCTGCATGTTCAAACTTGTTACGAAATTGCAAACTGCACGAAATCGCCCGAATAGCGGTGGCGCTGTATGCGAGGAAGATTGAAACTCTTGCCTGTACGAATAACAATGTTGCATGAAACAGCGTGTTTTTCTCTTTTCACACAAATTATATGCTCTGTTTATACACTTTGAACATACATTTTTATTGACATTTGTTGGTGAAACCTTCATTAACATTAATTTCCAGGTACATACGAAAATGATTATATTTACTAGTAGATATGACATTTTTTCTTCGGAATTTCTATGTGTACGAATAACAATGTTACATACTGTATAATATTATGACTTTCAAGTTTTCAATAGGCTTATTTTTTTTCCTTCTCTTCAAATTTGCCGCTCTGGGCAGTGGCACGGTTCAACCCCCCCCTTTTTTCCGCCGGCCCTGGTTAGAAACTGGTTGATGTTTGTGTTATTTAACGTCGACTTTCTGCCACTGTTGGCAAATCGCGACGATGGGGATGAATGGCGATTTGAAGAAACTGATGAAGGAACACTGACTTGATTGAAAATGGCGGGAACCATATTGAATTACTTAAAAAAAAAATACAATGCGTCCTGACTTTGTGTTCACCTCGCAGGTACTCATCTGTTTGTAGAACTTATTTGAAGTTTTAAAAATTTCGTGAAAATAATTTTCATTCTTTTGAAGAAATGAAGTCGTATGGGAGTTGTAGGAGACCCCTCTCCCGCTGTCCTATGTTAATATAAATGTAATTACTTATCGTTATCAATCATTGTTGTCTATCAATTATCAAAACTATCAAGGAAATGAAGTTATCTATGAAAGAGGATTTAGGAAGAAGTAAGAATATCAAACAGCATAAGAGGCTTGTCTATGGTCTAGTGTAGAGCATACAGCTCTTGCAATATAATTACTATATAATTACTAGAACTAATTGCTCTTTCAGACCAAATTACGCGTTCTGCCGCCATCGAGGTAGGCGAACGTGCAGGTCGACACAAGTGCAGTTCGTAAGTGCAAGGGCTTACACAAGATGTTGTAATGTCTTTCCCTGCGATATGGGAGATTGAGAAATACTCGGCATTGCGTTAGTCACGAGTTCTGTTATCCTCAATAAATCCAGTGTTGCCAGTGCAACTTCCGTTTTATAGAGCACCAAGAATCCACCGTTTAGAGTAGCGGACGCCCAAATATTTTTCATTAGCGGGACCAGTAAAACTGATTGATTGTGGGCCAATTATACGTATTCTACTCCGTGTAGAATATAATATTCTACTTAAAGACAAAATATATTACCCCAAGATAAAATTTGAAGGTTTATAAGTACTAAGGTAGACCGGATGTGACCCTCGGGCCGTAGTTGGGTACCCTGGTTTAGAGGTTTTGCATTGGGTGGGCGCCTGGAGGAGAGGGGACATGAATGTCAACCTAAGATTATATTTTGCACATCTAATTGAATTTCGGTCACAGTAATTTTCGTTAATTGTTGTGAGTATAAAGGACTGGCCAAGATAGACGGGTACATATCGTTGCAGAAACGCGATAACTTCAAACTAAAGCAGAAAAATGCCTTTAAAAATCTTGCGGACGCCGGTGCATTCTTCAGAATCAAAATTTGTTTTAAGTTCACTTCACACTATGTTCATGTAGGCTGATTGGTACTGGAATTGCAGTGCAAAGAGAGATTGAACCGGAACCATTGTGCCTCCATCGCGAAACTGCCCCGGGAGTTGCCGTAACTTGAAGTTGATTCCCCATAAGAAATACATGGGATTCTGTAAATACTGATTCATCATATTTTTCAAACATCGTGTCTAGCTTAATAATCAACTTAAAAGAAACGCTTCCACTTGCAACATGGAGGATGAGTGATGATAAGATGAAATTAATGAAGGGACACAAACGCCCAGGGCAGACCGCATAGAGTCCAGTTGGTTTAGTTGAAGTTTGTTTTTTCTACATTATCTTTGGAATTATTGGGGCTGCAATGATTATATTATTGAGACTATAGGATTGTATGTATAGCTGCTCAAGAAGAGTGAAAATTCATTTATTTTTGTGTCCAATATTCTAAACAAAACATGAAATAAAAGGATAGAAAAAGGTGCTGAAGCGTCAAAGGGGGGATGAAAAGGGGATAAATGTGCTAATCTCACAAAAGGTGCAACAAAAAGTGTGTTCGCTTTACTTTATTTCATGTTCTAAAATACATATCTCAAACGATGGAAATGAAATCTACACTTAATTTCTAAGTGAGAGTATTAGGAGCGGCAACTGTCCCCCTTGCCCCCTCCCACTCCGTGCGCACGCCTATGGCTGGGATGGGAGGGGCGTCATTTTGTACACTGGCCTGTTTCGGCAGCCCTTTAAATCCTTGTGATGGAGTGGCTTAAAAAAAGCGGAGATTGAGAACGGTAGACTACATTCGAATTTATAAATCTGAAATCACATCCTGCCAGGTGTATTGATTGAAGAAACATGGAACAATCGACGCGACTGGGCGGTCGTTCACGTGCATGAGTTGCGACAAAGCTTTCTCTCGCTCCACTCACCTGGGGACATGTCGATACACACACGGGAAGCGTGCTCACTCAAGCTCAAACGGCGTAACCAAATATTCTTTCGGGAAGCCATTTTCTAATACACGGTGATTGGTGAATGTCCGTTGAAGTGGGTTTAGAGTCTAAAAAGAAAATCCCTGGTGTGCCAAGAAGGAGAATTCAATGGAAACCGGGTGGTGGGGGTGGGGGATGATTTTTCAGAGTGTGAAATCATTGTAGATTGGTGGGGGGAGGAGGACCCTAATTTGCACACACACAAATATACAGGGCGATTATTTCAGTCTTTTACCGCGTGAGTGTCGGCCGTTCACTGGTCCCTTCATGCAACAGGTCCCGGCAAATTGCGTTACAGGAAGTCCGTAACAGAAACAGCTTGTTTTGTAATGTTTCCACTTTTCACAATTACATTTACAATTACAATTGAAATAAGCACGTACCTTGTCGCAAGGATGCTGGAAAAGGTATCCTCCCAAATACAAATATTTCTGGCACCTTATTTGTGACATCTAATCTTAGATTAGACATCGCTACTGTATTCTCAGTTGACAGAAAGGGAAGACAGCATCCCGGCATATAAAGCAAACCGAAAGCGTGAAATGATATTTAAAAGTAATAATAATGATGATCACTAACCTAGAGATGTTGAATACAACAGCAATACAACACGTTTCTTAGGTTCAACAGATCCTGTCTCTCGTAATTGCCTGACCACTTTTCTGCAAGAGTTCGTTTTCACGTAATTATCGTACATAAAAACTCTTTGTTCAAGACTATATTTGTTTAACGGAATAACTAATGAATGAATAACAATTAACACACAATAAAGCACTAGCACTGAATAGGACACTAACTCAATAACACAGTATAAAAAACACGCGTACTGATAAACGCAAACAGAAGTGAACATGAGCGTAAGACTCACTACGTGTGGTAGCCGACAGTATTGCTAACCATTTTCCGGCAATGTCCCTACAGACGTAGTCAAAATCTCCCCTACATCTGACCAAGTAAAGCGACGAAAAAAAAAAACACCTCATGAGCATGCAAACAGAAGATAAAATGTACACATTTACTTACCAAATCTTTCTGTTCGGTGCTTCCACAATTAATGAAGGAGCAAATTTACAATACAGGACCCCTCCCCGATTTTTGTAATATTTCGCATACTCACTAATTGAGGCCTCCTAATCACGAATTTGAAGTTAAAATTTGGGGGTCACCTGTACAAATTGCAAAATAAGTGAAATTGAGTGGTCCACGATCGGCACGATTGCTCATTATTTACCGGAAGATTTTTTTGTTTCCAATAGTTAAAAAACGAAATATACATTCCTCATATTACTACGACCCCAAATTTTAACTATGTTTGCCTATCCTAACCTAACATAACCTTACCGTGAATGGTTCGTGGGGCTATCCGTCAATGGTTTGTGGGGCTACCCGTGCATGGTTTTTCGACCCCAAATTTTAATTATGTTTGCCTTGCCTAACCTAACTTAACCTAACCTTACCGAGAATGGTCAGTGTAGCTATCCGTGAATAGTTTTGCGGTAATTGTGATTACGAACCGATAAAAAATCTTATTTTCGTATCACTTTAACGGCAAACGTTCATCATCGAAGACGCCATTTTCGTATCCTGCAATTTTACGATCGATGCACTGTTGCCAAAGTTAACTGTAATCAAATCAGTCCACATTCGACATGTTCTTCTACATCGTGATTGTCACTGTCACATGTAAGCACCTTCTTTGGGCAATATACCGAAATCCATAAGTTTTTTAATTATCCCATGGCAATCCTCCTCCACACTCCACCTAAAAATCTGTACAACATTAAAAACTTTTTTACTGTTCTCTTGCGCCATTCTTACACGATCCATGCTCTCCAAGTATGAAATCAACAGTGTGGCAACGCTGTAGACAGCGTAACTAATTGCGAACGTCAATTGTTCATATCAACAAATATGGCTACCATACTTGTATGCGGAAAATCATTGCGAGAATTGAAAAGCTTATTTTACAACTTCTACACGTTAATGAAGAATTTTTTCACCTCACCCCAACATGTTAACTTGAGATAAATCATCACGACTAATTATTTCGTGAGAATAAGACGTAGCATAGAAATTACAGAAGGATCCGGTATTGTAAATTCTTGCCTTAATGAATAATAGGGGTGTGCGGGACAGTATGTTTTGGGTCAGGACGGGATAGGGACGGGAATATTTTTTAAATCCCGACATTCGGGACGGGAAAAATTTGCAATTTCCCGACATTTTCGGGACGGGAAATGTTCGAAATTTCCCGAAGCTCTGGAAATTTCGAATTCTACACGTCATTTTCACTTTAAGTGATTATTTTTGCATTTCCAGAATAAAAACATACAATTTCCGATAAGTTCCAGAAACTTACAATGCAGAAAACGTCGAGAATTAACGAGTTTTTAAAGTGACCATTCGGTATTTCCCGACTGCTCGGAATCCCGAGAAGTCGGGAAGTCATTTCCCGAAGTTGGGATCGAGACGGGAAATACTTTTCCCGATCCCGGTCCCGACTTTTCTGGATCCCGCACACTCCTAATGAATAACGTTGAGTCATTTACTGTTGATTATGTTATATGAAGTCATACATGCTGCTTGGTCCCATTTTATTTCTCTTTTTTGTTTTTGTATCACTTAACATTGAAAATAATCTTTCCATTTCCGCGTTAGAATGTGGCAATGTTAGCACTATTTTCGCGAAAGTGGAAATGTTTTCAAAAAGGAACTTGCCTTGAAATTTCTTGGTAACCGATAACATGTTCCGAATTCTGATGGAGATTTGTTAGTTTAAAGTATCCAGATAAACTAATCCATTCATTCCAAACCGAGCACGAAGAAAGTGCAACTGACTGGCGAGTAAGCTTTGCACAATAAAATGTTATTTTCCAAGATCGAAAAAAGTCTCTACGATTTCCCTCATTTGGCAAATCTGTTCATACGTTCCTACGCGGGCAAAATACAGTGAAAAGTCCCTATGCGTAGGGACATTTCCCTACGGTTGGCATCACTGCCGACAGTTGTCGCATTCGTGCAGTATGAAGCGCCCTCTCGCGGCTGACTCCTCCGATAAGCTGCCGGCGCTCTCGCGACAACTCAGGATAAAGTAGCGATGTCTAATCTAAGATTAGATGTCACAAATAAGGTGCCAGAAATATTTGTATTTGGGAGGATACCTTTTCCAGCATCCTTGCGACAAGGTACGTGCTTATTTCAATTGTAATTGTAACTGTAATTGTGAAAAGTGGAAACATTACAAAACAAGCTGTTTCTGTTACGGACTTCCTGTAACGCATTTTGCCGGGACCTGTTGCATGAAGGGGCCGCTGAGCGGCCGACACTCTCGCGGTAAACGACTGAAATAACCTCCCTGTACATACGTATTTGTATATGTGTTTTTTTTTATTTTGAGTTTTTTTTACTTTTATATATATATATATATATATATATATATATATATATATATATATATATATATATACAGGGTGACTTGTAATTAGATGTATTCCCTGAAAGGGGTTAAACTAGAGACAATTTGCAATAAATTTGACCATATGATACCCCGTCCGACAATTAGTAGTTTTCGAGATAATCGAATTTCTATTTTTTTTTAAAAAAAATGACAATTTTCCACATAAAAATACGAACTGAGACAAAACAGCTCATTGTATGCCACACATTTCAGCGTTTTCTGATAGCTAACAAATAAGTGGTTCGTTGAAAAAAAGTTTGTCCCAAATAACAATCACATGTAAGTAACGGGTGGGCCCAAACTTACAAGTGATTAAAAAAAAATGGAATTCAGGTTTCGTGTTAAATTATCACTTTCATTGAAATAGATAAATTATCTCATCTGTATTGAAACAATCTATGCATTTTGGTATGTGTGTGTCTCAAGTGACGAGACCACCGCACGTCACTGATACTTAATATATGCAGTCTCGTGGGTAGCATCTTGGTTGACATTGGGATTTATTTTGACTGTCAGATACGATTCTAAAAGGGATAGTACGCTATGGAAACGTCATACGAGCAGTCAGTAGCGACGATTGCGCGCCACAACTGGGGTGGCAAGGACAGTTTAGTTTTTCTTGATTGACAAGGTTTAGCATACTGCGGGAGCAAAAGTGGCAAAGAGGGGGTAACTACCCCCACGCTCCCCTTAATCGCCGCTACTGCCAGAAGAAGCTTTGTCAGGGTGAAGTCATTGATCTTACCTATTTTCCTCAGATAATGCATTTATCACTATTGCTTATCGTATTTGATGCGTTTGCATAAAAGAAAGATTTCGTAACATTTGTAAGAGATATTTACACTTCAGAGCATTTACTCTATCCTGTATCTTACTCAGTGGCGCATTCACGAGACGAGTGACACTTGGGAGGGGCAGTTTTCCTGCAGAAGTCCATTCTAACCAATATTTACATAGTTTTAATACAAACAATACATGGTCCATAGATTAACGTGTACAGGGTGAAAATAGGGATACTGGCCCACCGGGTATCGAACCCACGACCCCTTGATTACAAGGCAACAGCGTTACTACTACACCATTGGTGAGGCACGAAATAAGTAAAATGTCATTTAGAAAAGTTGTTCGGCATCATTTTCTCCAAGCACTCTGAAATCTGAAAATTTATCAGTGAAATGTTGCGACATCCCCCCTCCCCCCAATACATATATGCATCGGTATCGGAAAGTATCGACTAGAATTTACCGATTTCAGTCGATCCGTTTCCGAATTTTTGTCTTACGAGGTCGGGAAAAATGCCGCGCGACACTTTCACGAATGGAAATTATGCAAAACTCGAAGATTTTTTTTTAATTTGCACCAATTTTGTGTGAAAAACTGGATTTTGTGGTGACATAAGAGATATTTTAATATTCTGATATACTTCTTGTTTGTTTTAAACAGTGGCGTAGCGGCCACCCCCGCAATGCGGAGAGGGGGAGCGAGGTGTACGGGCCCCACAGTGTGCTCCTGAAATTTTATACATATAGTCGCAGAAATTCCACAAATAGTGTCACTTATAAAAAAGTCGATTTACGAAAGAAAACAGAAATCTGGTTCCCAGTAACATCATATGACGACGTCTGCGATAATAAGCAATGGCGTATTGTTTCAGCCAGAGGGGCCTGGGTAACTTGTCATATGGGTCCCCTCCGAAATGTAGAATTAATATGCTTACTCCGCAGATAGAAAACGATAGAAAAATATATCTCATTTCATACCTTTATAGCTACGCAGTTTGTGGTAAACGTAGTGTAGTGCGTCACTCTACAGTTATGAATCCAGTAGAAAGATTCAGTTGCTCAACCAATCGATTCTTTATTGCTACACAATAAACATCAAACTTGGTAATTCAGCCTTTAACCGCTAATATTAGTTTTACACATGATATTTAAAATCTAACTTCACACTAAATATTTTCATGGAGGGCCCAAGCCTTTTCATATTGAAATAAGAGCTGAAATGAATTTCCCACATTATCTACACCTGTTACGTTTTACTTCAAAGGGGCCCACAAACTCAGTTGGAGGTGAAGCTCATGGGAAATAATTATTTTGCCCTAAGGGCCATTATGAGTTAAATGTGACCATTATTTTGTGTAATTTTGTAAGTTCATTTTTCTTACATATTGAAATTTTGTGGACTAGCTAACTCTTGTACGTCCACCCCACTCTGCTATCATATTTTTTTTGTCACTAAGAAGGCCCCAATATTATACTTGCAGGGGATGGGGCAGAGAACTGCTCTACGCCACTGGTTTTAAAGCAAAATTCTTGATAAATTGTTGCATATAGTTAATTGGAGTGGAATACCTACAAACTAATATTAATCAATATATTGAATAGCTTTTAATTATTACAATTTTCAAGCATCGGTATGTGTGTGTGGGGGCCGGAGGGGTGTGGTTGTGTGGATGTGTTCACAGGACATCCTGTACCCCCAGAAAAAATCTAGATACGCCTATGAGCAGAAGGGTGGGCTGAGACAATTCCAAGCAGGGCGAAGGACCGTCATCCCCTCCCCGCCAAACGGCGAAGTTCCGGAGAGGAGAAGTAAATAGTTCCTATAAATAAGGACCCCCATTTCTCCTTGACACTGACCTCCCTTTCTATTTATTCCGTGTACAGTGACGTCATGAGGAAAGTGTTTGTGAAGGATTCAACTTTAAGAGATAGTAGTAGAAGCGTTATCGTTGTTTGAGTGTCACGGTTGCTGACGTAGTGTTCAATTAGCGTGAGAAGTGGGACATGCTTTGAAACCAGAAAGCTCCGAGCTAAAATTGTACTGTCGTGTTCTCCCGACAGTCAGTTGGGATTGGGAGCAGCTTGGTGACGACGTGACTCACGTGGTAACGCGACTACTGTAAGCACTAGAGGTGTTCACCCTCCGGAAAGCACCAACACCGACCTAACTTCGAGTGGACTTCGAGTGACAGTTGCAGCACAGAGAAGATGTTGCAGGGGTAACAAGAGATCAGTGTTGCCACAATCTGAGGGCATAATTTCCCTCTGCAAGGGACAAAATTTCACCTTTTCTCCCAATTTTTCCCTTCACATGAGAAATCAAATAATAATATAATAATAATAATAGTAATAAGTAGTAGTAGTAGTATTTTCGTTGGCCTATGTTTAAAGCGTGAAAAGGTTAAAATATTAATCACATGAGCCAGATGCCTCACGCTCTAACCCTGGTCAGGTCCATGGCCCATTGTTTATCATTCATCCTTGTCGTTGCTACAACCGAAGATGTGATGTAAAATAACCAATACAGAAATAAAGAAGGAACAGCAGAAAATGATGGATCCGAAATTGGAAACTAATATAACGTCTACTAACACTGAGTCTGAAATCTTTAAATTTCACCGAAATTTTGGTATTTTTAATCAAAATTTCCCTTTTTTTCTTGTGGCTTAAAATTATCTAAATTTCCATCGAAAAGGGAAATTTCCCTTCATGTGGCAACACTGCAAGAGATCCACTCATCGCAGTACGCCACTACCAAACCTATAAAGCAGATGGAACGAAAGGAAACGGTACTTCAGAACGGAAAACTTCAAGAAAAAATCATTCATCCGGAAGTCGACCCTCATCGTTTGCACACGCACCGAATCGGTGGCGTCTCCTACATCGATATCGTCAGCATCAATAACCAACGGGGGTTAATGGCACAGATGCACACGTGGTCCTACACGACAAATTTTCCGGAAGGACCGCCGA
The DNA here is from genome assembly GCF_977018435.1 of Lepisma saccharinum. Classification (NCBI taxonomy): domain Eukaryota; kingdom Metazoa; phylum Arthropoda; class Insecta; order Zygentoma; family Lepismatidae; genus Lepisma; species Lepisma saccharinum. Next base: position 59,801,899 of record NC_139241.1, on the reverse strand, counting down.
AGGGTCGGTATGCGGCCGGAGCTCTCCTCGACAAAACGGCAGTCGGACCTAAGCAGGCGCGTCGCCTGATAATGTTCGCATGAGCACATGAACACTAGTGTTGCTCACGGGACGGGACAAACCTTTTGAAATTCGAGACGGGACGAGACGGAATGCCTTTCTCGTCTCGTTTTCGAGACGAGACACGAGACGGGACGGGACGGCTTTTGAAAAGTCTCGTCTCGTCTCGAATGTCTCGAAAAAATTAAAGCAAAATTTTTAATCAGTTGCAAATACTTGTTTGCTTGGAATAAAGTATTTCAATTAGAAACGTTGATAAGCGTGTATTAAGTCAAAATAAGAAGACTATTCTAGAGAGAGGCATGAATGAATACCTACACTTATTTCCTATACTCTTTCGAAACACAGCGTTACTCCCCATTCTTTAAAAAAAAATTATTACAGGTTAATAACTTTATGTTACAATAGTACTCTAGATACTAATACAATTCTGAATAACATCAAGTAAAAGGGCAGGTAGAGAAGGTGGAAGGAGGAGCCAAAAGATCGTGGAATGTCTGCGTCCGAGATTTATCTTGTAAAAATAGTCTCAGCTCTATAGGTTGGAAAGATAAACGGACCGACGGATATGGTTTATTTTTATTATTTAATTTTTACATCAAAGGGTGTACAGAAGTGATTGTTATTAGGAAGTAGGAAAAACACTGTAGAAAACATGGCAGTACAAATTGATAAGGGGTTGTTGGGAAAGTTATTAATTGAGTCCAAGATATAAGCAAGACTAAGAGAAGGAGATAATTAGGGACAAATAATCTTGCATTATCCCACTCCGAACAGCTGAGAGCTAAAGAGGAGGAGAAAGTACGGGAAATATGGAAAGAAGTAATTTGGTGATTTTAGAGTTTACAGGGAACCACGACAAGATTTTACCACATGATTATTTGCACGGGTTGCGAAATTATTAGAATGTTATGGAAATTTCGGATATGTCTTTGTTGAGAAAATTCTTGTTGTTTCCCTCAGGCATTCTGCAGGTGGTTGGATTCGTTTTTTTTACGTCCGTTTGAAGATTATTTCCAATGTTTTTTTTATTATTATTTCTTTATTTCTTATTTAAGGAGAATACTATTCCTTGGATTGTAGCTAATAACGAAATACTGAGGCTGATATAGAATAGATTTCAAATGAAGGAAGTGCACTAAGTTCTGTATAATCGTCGTAGAAGGAAACTTTGTTCTATGAGGGGACTCCCCGATGGTACAGTGGTAGCGTCGTCGCCTTGTAATCAAGGGGTCCCGGGTTCGATACCCGGTGAAGGCACATTGTGATTTGAACCCCACTTTAAACTGTGGGTCCAGTCCCGATTAGCCTTTCTGTAAATCAGATGAAGAAATGTTGTAGCTGTTCTTTTTATTCTGTAAATTTAGCCTTCAAGCTTATGAGCAAAATACATGTAGTATCTACTGTCTACATTTTCACTCGTTACATTTTCACATTTCACAAAGTAGTTTTATCGAACTTCAGAGGGAAACTGACAGCAATGTCAGGGTGGCGGGAGCTTGTTTACGACCAGGGTGTATTCCGAGACTACTTTTCGCCGTTCCCCACTGTCAGAGGTTTCGCTTTGAACAATGGACACCGTTGCTTCAGGGGGAAAACACCAACATAGGGGCGAGGTTGACCTGCAGTAGTGGGTAAGTGCCATAAATCCAGGCCTAAAGTAGGAATGAAAGTTGATGCAAGGGAGGGGCAATAAAAATTCTGTAATTTGGTTTGCTTGCTGACAGGAAGTTTTGCAGGAAAAGGTGAAAAGGAAAACGGCAGACTTTGAATGAAAGAGGGACAGTGAACACAAGTTCTCTGTATTATTCGCCGACACACAAGCTTCCATTTCGAAGGTGAGACTATCAGCAGCGAAGTTATTAGAGGGTTGGAAGCAGTGACGACGCCCCATGTCAGACACTTCGCCCCCCCCCAACCCGGGCCCCCCAACTGAAGTTAATTAAATATCGAATAATAAGAGAGTTCATTTACAAGAGTATGACGATTTTCACCTTTTCAAAGTGGTGTATTCTGCATGATATCACTTTCCTGCTTATAATACCAACTTGATTAACAAATATTAATTTGCTTCGTCCAAGATTCGAGCGCCGACCTGGGCATAGGTGATTTCTCATTCATTTATGTCCTGTAATAGCCGAGATTAACCTAAGTTTTAACCAGTCTTAAGAACTGGGAAAAAGTGTTGAATATGGATGATTTTAAAACATCACGAATACTTTCAGGACCACAAGACATCATCTGTAGTACGGGCAAATTATTCTAATCGTGGTCGTTAGTGACAACGCTAATTACTAAAAGACATTCAAAGTTGATTCAAGATTTGGTTGGTTGGTTGATTTGGTGTTTGAAGTCCACTTTATGCACAGTAAGGCTAATCGGGACTGGACTTACAGTTTAAAGTGCGTCCACTGGGTATCGAACCCAGGACCAAAGGTGATCGAAGAAAACCAGACACTACATGTCTGTTGTTGTGGATTCATAGCGGTTTCTTACTATTCAGGGACTTTAATTTCGAGATGATGAGTCTGAGGAAACCTTAACAAAAGGAATTTCTTCGATACTCTTGAAGTTAATGAGGGAATGATATTATTTGGAAATGTATTGAACGTGAACCTTAAAATGCAAATTAAATTCGATTCAAAACATATCGCGGCCAGGTAAAAGAATGCTTATTAGGATTTGCCATTCTTCAATCATTAGATGCAGGTTCGCTCTTTCTCGTACATATGAAAATCGAAGAACTTCTTCCCACGAACTCCATAGGTGCCTGTAATAGGGTAGCACAGACATACGTTGGAGTGGTAGAGTAAGAGTAAGTATTGCCAGGGTCAGAATATTTCTTGAATTATGAGATAACTGTAACCTTTGTCTGATTTTTTAACCTGTGATAACATTTCCCTGAAAGGTGAAACACAAATTTTGCCCAAAACTCTTCAGCGTTACGAAGATGGTTGTCCGTAAAATCTTTGAAAAGGTTTGCTCGAAACAGGATGCCGGATGCAGACTACCTCATTTGCCTGTTCTTGCCATTGAGAAGAAATGTCAAGTCCTGGACGTACCAAAGTTGCGCAATGTGTTCTCCAAAGCACATAGAGCAGAATTCTCCTACAGGAGAATTGCACTTTACTAAGTGCCTCACATTGTTTCTAATACTTAAGAAGATTAATTTCACGTCACGTTTATTTTGCAAGAAAATTAAACTCTTAGAAGCATTATTTTCATCATTTATATTATTATCTTATAACTTAAATATTTATATCAGTAGTTTCATCTCAAGAAAGACGATGAATTATAAAATTATGAATGTCTTTCAATACTGAAATAGGCCACTAGAGACAACGCAACTTACCAATAAAAAAGAATTAATGTCTTTATTAAAACGAATCATGTGGAGATACACTCGTAATCAAGAAGTAAATTTAGGCAGTAAACGTCCACTCTAAATAAAAGACAAACACAAAACACCATACATGAATATAATAATAATAATTATTATTATATAAGTATATATATATGTGTGTAGTGTTTTCGGGCGTTTTAATGTGACTGTCCCCTTACAATATTTTGTTGCCAGTCTTTCCCCCCCAGTCAAATTTCCCTGGCGCCGTCACTGGTTGGAAGTAAATTTATTAGGACGAGGAAAGTAACATTAGTTGTTGACAGTGTTGCACCAAAGGACGTGATATGTGCTACTGTTTGTATAAATGATAGGAAATTTAAGCAAAAATTTATAATTGTTGAGACTTGAGAGTTGTTTCCTTCATTTGATCGTAGGAAGAGGTTTTCTGAGACAGAGCGGTATTATTTTACACATACATGGGAAAGGGTGGTTGTTTAAAGATAGAGACGTATTTTGCACATTTTTTAAAAGTTCAGATAAAACGAGAATTTAGCCTTACTGTTATGAAAAGAAATAACGCAGTACGGGGAAATAATAACTTCACATTTTTCGCACCTGGTGGGATGCAACACAAGAGTATTGCATGAAGTCTATGAACGAGGATGAAGAAGGATATGCGAAATTTGACTTACCTGCGGGTGAATTAGTTTATTCTAATATTCTTAAGGTTGATATTGTATTTTTTTGTTTTTTTTTAAAGTTCACTTGATTCGCAAATAGGCTAAATCGCGAACAGACCTGCAGTTTAAAGTGCGATCCGATCCACTTTGTCCACAAGACCTCGACGTTATTACTACGCCATCGGGGAGTCACCCAATTTACACAAATATGTTGATTCCAATCACACTTTATATGCATAATCTGATAATGATGCACTTTGGGTGCATCTAAACATATCTTTTTCAACTATAGCATGTCTAAAAGAATCATTGAAGTTGGGATTTTTATAACTTCAGGAGGCACGGCTCTGTAAACGTGCAATATAAAATTAATGCAGGTTTGCCTTCCATACGTGGTAGTTTTGTCACGTTTCTTTGCTTCGTAAAACATACACTTTTGCAGGAAAGGCTTCTTGCATCCTCCTGGGGCCTTGCTCTAGCTAAACAAAAAATATATTTGTTTAGCATAATCGAGGGTTACATATTCCTGCCGAACTTACTAGAAAACAAGGATTCTATTGGGATCATACTCTTTGAATGGCAGTATCAATGAAGTTTTATGTACGCTACTACTTATAATAATGAGCATAAAATATTAATCAGGAACTTTATTTTTCGTCAACTGGATGTAACATCTTTTTTTGTTATTCAGCAAATATTCAAGTCATCACCTTTTTTTACATTAATTTTCTTGCCAGGACAGCTGTTTTTATGAAGATTTTGACGATCTTAACTACACGTAAGCTAGATATTAGCTAATATTCGTGCTGTTATATTACTATTCTTCTACCATCTTTGTAACATGTCATGCAATAACAATAATAGAATTGATTAATTTACATATTCAAGTGAATAGATCTATGAATTATATTAATGCATTAATTTAAACATTTGCTTAATTGTTGTCGTTAATGTTATTATTATCATTTTTTCTGAAACACTTGGCTCAGACACCCTCCCCCGACATATATTTCTAGATGCGTGCCTGCCGAAGGATAAATTAATAGATCAAGCGGTGGTGGTACCGGACTTAGAGGCTAAAGGGAAAACAAAGAAGTATGTGCGTCATAAGCTGAGCATAAGAAACAGCACAATATCACAAAGAAACACTTTTTGAAACTTATGTCATAGAAGATGTTTAACAATATTAAGAACAATAAATGCTTTCTATTTGTAATATACTAAATATTGAAATTTTAAATAGTCTTTTGTGTTCGTACTACACATTTAAAAACTTTTTTTTTGTTGCTCCCCAGCGCCAAGCTTAGAATTTAAAGAAAAATGTACATTTTCATAGTGCACGGAAGTTCGACATTCAGAAAGAAAGAAGGTCTATTGGAAAACATTTCAAGACTTCCAAAAGGTATAGCAATAATGAAAAAGAGCACTCACTTATACCGTGTTTGTTACAACCTGTCCGGCTTCCCGCGGTAGCTGATCGCTGGCTTTTCTAGCATAAACCAAGCGGTGTTGATGCTGAAGACCGCCTGAACTCCGTGCTGGGGAAAGCCAAAGCTAGGCAGCAAATTAAAATACGCAATGTGGCAACAACGTCTACGTAAGCTCCTCTCTTCTGGCTTCCATTCGCTCCTCGCTGCCCAGCAGACGATTTTTTTCTCGTTTCTCATTGGCACCAAAACTGTCCGGCGATCGCTAGCGCGGGAAACGGGACAAGTTCTAACAAACTTGGTATAAATGTACGATGGATAGACAGTTGTATGAAGCGAGAAAAACCACAAGGTAGATTTCATAAGATACCTAGCAATCAGTAACCAACACACTGCATTTTTAATATTAATGTTCTCATGATTAACGAACCTTATTTATTCTCACCACGCAATGGGTAAAATATTTGGAGCTTTATCCCACTTTCCAGAAAAATATTTTGTGTTTCTGCTACTTTTGACTTTTGTTGGCATGATATCCCGGATCACTTTTACGAGACAAAACGAGACGGGACGAGACGAGACGAGATAGAACCCTTCGAGACGGGACACGAGACGGGACAAACAAATATTTTCGAGACGAGACACGAGACGAGACAGCATTTTCACGAGACGGGACGGGACAGACCAATGTCTCGTCTCGTCTCGTCTCGTCTCGTGGGCAACACTAATGAACACTCGTATATGTCTTAAATTACGTACATATTAAATGCACACACACATACGTATATTTATTCGAAAGAATACTATGTTTGATGTACGAGTATATACGCAAAATTAGTCTGACACGACTTCTTTCACGTCTGATAACTTCTCTAGATAGTTGGTAACCCTGACTCGAACGGTGTTCCACGGAGGGCGTTGAACACAATTGCTGTGCGTGTTGCATAGAGCTGACAGCTAAGAGGCTGTTGGCCACTCTACCCCGAAGATGTTAACTTCGCTGTGCGAACACTGATGCAAGCGGAAATACTTCTTACATTCGGCACCAGAGTGCAGCATGTAGAAGGCATATCTAGGGGGACTCGAAAATATCTGTGCTACATAGTTGCAAACTTTATCGAGGATTCGCTAAACCTGGCAGATTTTAAGGGGGAGAGGGTCAATTTCCCCTAGGTCCTTCTTGCATTACTTCAAATATAGCGTGCTTTTGGGGGGAAATTGTTGAAAATAAAATATTCTCACTTTTTCAATTGAAGATGAAGTTATAAGAAAGAGGATTAAATCTTCATTCAGTACAAAAACATTATTGTGAACACTCGTATGCGAACCGCACGCGACGCCACTGGACCTAAGCGTGTGCTAAATCCGGTGTCGGTGTCATCAACGACTCCGACAAAAGATCGGCACGTGTGCAAGCGCTTTCGCCCTTTGGGAAACTTGTGAGGCTGAGGGCGAGGGCAAGTCGTGATGGTGAAGGAAGTTGATTTAAAATCATGGACGTCAGCAGGATTTTTTCCAGGGAGGGACAAGGAAGGTATTTTTTCCAGGGGTGGCAAACGAAGGCAAATTTTCAACAAAAATAGTGTTGTTCCCTAAAAAAAACATTGCTTAAATTTGCATCTGTGGTGTTCATGCAATAATTAACACATATTATTGTGGCTAAAATGAAAATATATGTGTGAAATACATATTTTTTGGTTGACTTTCATTTTCCAGGGGGGACGGCCCCCCTTCCGGACGTCCATGTTTAAAATGAACACTTCTTATGAGGACAATGCAACTTCCTCAGGGCCTTTAACTTTTTTGCCAAATTTGTATATTGATCCAAGAAGTCCGCTCCCCGTACCTCTACTTGCATGTATCCTGTTGGGACAGTTTTCAAAATTGACCGGTATTTGGTTGCTTCGGAATGATTTCATTTTCACGGGTTGGCATCCCTACTCGCTCGAATTCGTATGTCAGTTGTTGCGCATGTCTTTTGTTAGCGAACATACGGTAGTTACAGCGTTGAGGAACGGCTATATAGTGACGTGTGTGTGGGTGCTCTATATTCCTTGGTGTGGCTGCACGAACGACAAATTACTGGGCAAACGATGTGCGTACTATAACGTAATGTAAAGTTCGCAAGTATGTGCACAGTGCACTATAAATAATTTCGCATATAGCCTACAAATCGAGGACTAATGGGGAACTCTATGTTACTACGTATAATTTAGGGGTACCTCGGACACCCTAATAGAATGCAGGTCCGGATTGAGGGGAGGGCTTGGAGATAATACACCCACGGGCACCTCGATCTGCAAAGGGCCACAATGCCTGGAGGGATAAACTATAAAATATAAAAGCCTTGTTGGCGATCATATATGCAGCTAGGAATTAATATAGGTTAACCTTTGATTACTATTTCTACATAAATTACTAGCACTCAAATATTCGTACAATAATAGACTGCTTTTAATCGATCTTCGTGCCACCGGGTGAGAATATTGTGTTCGTTGTCAAAGTGAAGCATCCAGTTAGTTATTGATGGTCTGTGGCGCAAAGTGAAGTCTTTGTCACGGTCAGTGAACGCTTCTGTACAGATGGTAGCTACATCTTATTGCATAAACATTGCGAGAACGAGATGTCAGTCAGATAAAAGAAGAAAAAATCAAGGGGCTCAGATTAGGAGGTTTTGAATGTAAGTTCTCAAGAGACATCTGAAGTCAGAGCTGACTGGGACGGTGGCAATTTCCAACAATAAAGTACATCTTTGAACAATGCAAGTAAAAATAACGTTGAGTTTCTGTAATAGAATTTCGTAACGAACCTACTGCAAGCAAACACTGTAAAATTAGAATTAAAGTATGTGACCTATTACAAAATGATTTTGTGTCTTATCTGTATTAAGACAACTATCCTGCGACTGCGACAAAACTTCTAAATGAGTATTTTTAATTGTACAAATTGCACAATATGGTAACATTATCGTATGAGGGAAACGGATTCCTTCAAATTTCCAGGAGAAAGTACTTACGGAAATCATTTTCTTTAGCGTTGTGGAAGTTCCTGAATGTAGATTTGATCCATTTTAATGTGAATGCGTGTTGTTTTCTGCGAAAATCTCTGTCCGACACGCTGTTTCTGCTCCCGCCATTTGCTTTCTGCACGAGAGTGCAATGTTCCGTGTGTTAAGATGATGCAACCCTGTAGCCAGTGTTTCAGCCTCGCCGTGTTTTCACTAAAACATGACTTTTCGACTATTTTAATTTTTTTTTTTTAACTATGCTTGCCTAACCTAACTTAACCTAACCTAACCTTACAGAAAATGTTTTTTGGGGCTAAAGTGAATGGTTTTTGGGGCTAACGTGAATGGTTTGTGGGGCTAACGTCAATGGTTTGTGAAACTAACGTCAATGGTTTGCGACGTATTAGCATAATTTCAAATCCGGGCACGAAAGTAGATATTTTCCGGTGAACGAGGTTGCAACACTGCATAAATCGACAAAACAATGTCAGAACGCCCCCTAAACCAGTACGCTATCACGGCCATAATGTGTTACAGATTCGAAACAACAAGTAACAGTAAGTACTCGTAAATCTAAGAAATATACATTGATATGCATTATTTCACTTTAGGAAATGTTCCACATTCGAAAATAACACGTTAGCAATGTAAAGAAGTCCGAAATATATGATTCGTAGGTGTTTCCCTCATACGATAATAGTACCCAACATTCTAATACTATTGCATGTACTTTAAATGTAATATAACGCCACGATGAAGTATTTTTATAATTTTATAAGTATTTTATAATTAAGACAATTAATACCAAACATTTCATCAAGACACCGAACTACATTTCTGATTTTCAAATCATCTCTACACACACACAGTCATTACTTGGTTAATCATTATAGTAGACTATATCGCATCATCATTAACGAATCATGTACTATATATAACATATGTTTCTAAGTAACAAGTATTTATTGGCGAGACTGAAAGAAATGGATCGAAGGGAGGAAGAACATTTTTACTAAATCTTTCCAAGCCGACAGTATTAATTTAGTAGGGCGGTGAAGCGTGAGGGTGAGAAAGTTTGAGGGTGTGGCTGAGGGTACGACATGAGAGTGGGTGCGAGCGCGAGGGCAAGTTGTAAGGGAGAGGACGAGCCGTGATGAGGGTATGTAGCTAAAGTAACAAAGATAATCTTCATCGGAGGACACTGAACCACAGTTGTCTAGCTGGCGACGCTGACATCTCTTCCTCAGCTGCAGGTTCTGGTGTTGCACGACCCACATGCATCATGGCAGACGGACAGTTACGTACGAAATTTTAATTTTCCTGGAATAACCAGACACATCGCAGAGGTGTTCACCATCCGGAGGGCGACCCTCGTGAGGACACACCTCACCCTCACGCTCCGGAAGACTTGTGAGGGAGAAACAATGATCATTGGGTGAGGGCCAAGTCATGAGTGTGACGGCGAACGGAGGCGGAACACGAAGGTGAAGGTGAGGCAAGTGGTGAGAGTGAGGGAATGTCGGGGCCGTGGGTGTGACGGGTGTTCATTTAAAATGAACACCTCAGTTCCTTTGCCGGAATTTGAACACAAAGCTCCTATTTTCGCTAATCTTTAGGTCACAGGGTGGGGGGGACTCGTTTCGTATGTATGTGCTGTAGAACAAAGACAATATAGTTTACACGGAAGGGCCTACCTACCGACTGCCGACCTCACTCCCACCTGCGGAGCTGGAAGATCTTCCAACCGACTTACGGGGTGACGTGTGGTCAGCACGTCGCTGTTGTAGGTTTATAACTGGATTGCGCTACTCATTCGTAGTTCCCCAATTTCCTCACGATGGTGGAGGGCCACTGGTCCCATACACAGGCCGAAATCTCAGGAGAAAATTTGTTACGCTTCCCCCAGGAGACCCGAACCTGCGCGCATTCCGTAGCTGGAGCCCAAAGCATGACGCCGTCCCATACAAAAATGCATATTTGGGCTAAACAAGCATTCATTTATCTATTTTTCTTATTTGCTGGTAGGGGGAAAAGATCTTGATTAAAGAGTATATATAGTCACAGCTTTTGAGCTCTTATGATTTTCTGAACCAAGAAAAAGTCATATGGAACAAGATCTTGCGAGTAAGGTGGATGTTCAAGCACAGCAAACCTTTCACCTACCAAAAACTGCTGCTGAAAGCCTCGTTAGCTGGCCTATGTCGTGGTGCAAGATTCGTCAATGTATCTATAATTATAATTTTTGAAACACGTAAAATATTTTAATTTGATTTGATGAAATGCCGACTGCAGAGCCTACTCCTTCATGTTTGTGTCCAATCTTTTCGCTTTACTGCCTAAATCCACTGATTTTTCCGTATCTGGTCTGTCTGAAAAGGATGCATAGATATCTGAGAACAATTATTTGTTCCCTATCTCGTGTTGAAACCAAAAGCCACACAAATATTGTCGCCTTTTCCGAAGACACTGCCTTTACACCTTTGAATTCCATGTTATTCTTTTCAAAACCGGAAGTGCAGTGTCCGCGCGCGCCAAGGAAGCACAGAAATATAAACATCCGGTGAATAGCGCCCATATGCTTTTAATTCCATTTACTTTGAAGGGGATGAAAACATCCTTGGCGGGGATAAGAATCATTTTATTTTGCCGGATATAACATTTTTTTGGGCGGGGAGGGGAGGGGATCTCCGGCATCTCCCGTTATTTCGCACACTGGTTCTGGACATACAAGTCTAGAGTTTGTCTCACATGGTACTTAGTTCGGTCATAAATTCAAGGTAAATCTACAGCTTCTTTACTTCAGTTCAGAGTCATGTGAGAGCTCTCTTCTCAGGTCAGAAAAGAAACAGAAAGCATACTTAAAAAAACTATCCTCAAGTCCAACCAATCAGAATTGGGCACCGTAATGTCAACTGTAAGCAAAAATAGAAGAAGAAGAAGCGCACTAGCACTTTAAGTATTTTTTCCACACAATTGAGGAAAAATGTCATTTATTGATTGAGAAGTCAGTAGTGTTGCCCACGAGACGAGACGAGACGAGACGAGACTTTGGTCTGTCCCGTCCCGTCTCGTGAAAATGCTGTCTCGTCTCGAAAATATTCGTTTGTCCCGTCTCGTGTCCCGTCTCGTGTCCCGTCTCGAAGGGTTCTGTCTCGTCTCGTCTCGTCCCGTCTCGTTTTGTCCCGTCTCGTCTCGTAAAAGTGATCCGGGATATCATGCCAACAAAATTCAAAAGTAGCAGAAACACGAAATATTTTTCCGGAAAGTGGGATAAAGCTCCAAATATTTTACCCATTGCGTGTTGAGAATAAATAAGGTTCGTTCATCATGAGGACATTAATATTAAAAATGCAGTTTGTTGGTTACTGATTGCTAGGTATCTTATGAAATCTACCTTGTGGTTTTTCTCGCTTCATACAACTGTCTATCCATCGTACATTTATACCAAGTTTGTTAGAACCTGTCTCGTTCCCCGCGCTAGCGATCGCTCGGCAGTTTTGGTGCCAATGAGAAACGAGAAAAAAGTCGTCTGCTGGGCAGCGAGGAGCGAATGGAAGCCAGAAGAGAGGAGCTTACGTAGACGTTGTTGCCACGTTGCGTATTTTAATTTGCTGCCTGGCTTTGGCTTTCCCCAGCACCGAGTTCAGGCGGTCTTCAGCAGCAACATCGCTTGGTTTATGCTAGAAAAGCCAGCGATCAGCTACCGCGGGAAGCCGGACAGGTTGTAACAAACACGGTATAAGTGAGTGCTCTTTTTCATTACTGCTATACCTTTTGGAAGTCTTGAAATGTTTTCCAATAGATCTTCTTTCTTTCTGAATGTCGAACTTCCGTGCACTATGAAAATGTACATTTTTTCTTTAAATTCTAAGCTTGGCGCTGGGGAGCAACAAAAAAGTTTTTAAATGTGTAGTACGAACACAAAAGACTATTTAAAATTTCAATATTTAGTATATTACAAATAGAAAGCATTTATTGTTCTTAATATTGTTAAACATCTTCTATGACATAAGTTTCAAAAAGTGTTTCTTTGTGATATTGTGCTGTTTCTTATGCCCAGCTTATGACGCACATACTTCTTTGTTTTCCCTTTAGCCTTTAAGTCCGGTACCACCACCGCTTGATCTATTAATTTATCCTTCGGCAGGCACGCATCTAGAAATATATGTCGGGGGAGGGTGTCTGAGCCAAGTGTTTCAGAAAAAATGATAATAATAACATTAACGACAACAATTAAGCAAATGTTTAAATTAATGCATTAATATAATTCATAGGTCTATTCACTTGAATATGTAAATTAATCAATTCTATTATTGTTATTGCATGACATGTTACAAAGATGGTAGAAGAATAGTAATATAACAGCACGAATATTAGCTAATATCTAGCTTACGTGTAGTTAAGATCGTCAAAATCTTCATAAAAACAGCTGTCCTAGCAAGAACATTAATGTCAAGAAAGGTGATGAATTGAATATTTGCTAAATAACAAAAAAAGATGTTACATCCAGTTGACGAAAAATAAAGTTCCTGATTAATATTTTATGCTCATTATTATAAGTAGTAGCGTACATAAAACTTCATTGATACTGCCATTCAAAGAGTATGATCCCAATAGAATCCTTGTTTTCTAGTAAGTTCGGCAGGAATATGTAACCCTCGATTATGCTAAACAAATATATTTTTTGTTTAGCTAGAGCAAGGCCCCAGGAGGATGCAAGAAGCCTTTCCTGCAAAAGTGTATGTTTTACGAAGCAAAGAAACGTGACAAAACTACCACGTATGGAAGGCAAACCTGCATTAATTTTATATCGCACGTTTACAGAGCCGTGCCTCCTGAAGTTATAAAAATCCCAACTTCAATGATTCTTTTAGACATGCTATAGTTGAAAAAAATATGTTTAGATGCACCCAAAGTGCATCATTATCAGATTATGCATATAACGTGTTATTGGAATCATCATATTTGTGTAAATTGGGTGCCTCCCCGATGGCGTAGTAATAACGTCGAGGTGTTGTAATGAAGGGTCCTCGCGTCGATACTCAATGGAGGCACAACGTGGATCGGATCGCACTTTAAACTGTAGGTCGGTTCGCGATTTAGCCTATTTGCGAATCAAGTGAACTTTAAAAAAAAACAAAAAGAAACAATATCAACCTTAAGAATATTAGAATAAACTAATTCACCCGCAGGTAAGTCAAATTTCACATATCCTTCTTCATCCTCGTTCATAGACTTCCTGCAATACTCTTGTGTTGCATCCCACCAGGTGCGAAAAATGTGAAGTTATTATTTCCCCGTACTGCGTTATTTCTTTTCATAACAGTAAGGCTAAATTCTTGTTTTGTCGGAACTTTTAAAAAATGTGCAAAATGCGTCTCTATCTTTAAACAACCACCCTTTCCCATGTATGTGTAAAATAATCCCACTCTGTCTCAGAAAACCTCTTCCTAAGATCAAATGAAGGAAACTTAAATTTCCTATCATTTATACAAACAGTAGCACATATCACGTCCTTTGGTGCAACACTGTCAACAGCTAATGTTACTTTCCTCGTCCTAATAAATTTACTTCCAACCAGTGACGGCGCCAGGGAAATTTGACTAAGGGGGGAAGCCTGGCAACAAAATATTGTAAGGGGGCAGTCACATTAAAACGCCCGAAAACACTACACATATATATACTTATATAATAATAATTATAATAATAATTATTATTATATTCATGTATGGTGTTTTGTGTGTGTCTTTTATTTAGAGTGAACGTTTACTGCCTAAATTTACTTCTTGATTACGAGTGTATCTCCACATGATTCGTTTTAATAAAGACATTAATTCTTTTTTATTGGTAAGTTGCGTTGTCTCTAGTGGCCTATTTCAGTATTGAAAGACATTCATAATTTTATAATTCATCGTCTTTCTTGAGATGAAACTACTGATATAAATATTTAAGTTATAAGATAATAATATAAATGATGAAAATAATGCTTCTAAGAGTTTAATTTTCTTACAAAATAAACGTGACGTTGGAAGAAATTAATCTTCTTAAGTATTAGAAACAATGTGAGGCACTTAGTAAAGTGCAATTCTCCTGTAGGAGAATTCTGCTCTATGTGCTTTGGAGAACTCATTGCGCACCTTTGGTACGTCCAGGACTTGACATTTCTTCTCAATGGCAAGAACAGCCAAATGAGGCAGTTTGCATCCAGCATCCTGTTTCGAGCAAGCCTTTTCAAAGATTTTAAGGACAACCATCTTCGTAACGCTGAAGAGTTTTGGGCAAAATTTGTGTTTCACCTTTCAGGGAAATGTTATCACAGGATAAAAAATCAGACAAAGGTTACAGTTATCTCATAATTCAAGAAATATTCTGACCCTGGCAATACTTACTCTTACTCTACCACTCCAACGTATGTCTGTGCTACTCTATTACAGGCACCTATGGAGTTCGTGGGAAGAAGTTCTTCGATTTTCATATGTACGAGAAAGAGCGAACCTGCATCTAATGATTGAAGAATGGCAAATCCTAATAAGCATTCTTTTACCTGGCCGCGATATGTTTTGAATCGAATTTAATTTGCATTTTAAGGTTCACGTTCAATACATTTCCAAATAATATCATTCCCTCATTAACTTCAAGAGTATCGAAGAAATTCCTTTTGTTAAGGTTTCCTCAGACTCATCATCTCGAAATTAAAGTCCCTGAATAGTAAGAAACCGCTATGAATCCACAACAACAGACATGTAGTGTCTGGTTTTCTTCGATCACCTTTGGTCCTGGGTTCGATACCCAGTGCAGGCACTTCAAACTATTAGTCCAATCCCGATTGGCTTTTCTGTGCAAAAAGAGGACTTAAAACACCAAATCAACCAACCAACCAAATCTTGAATCAACTTTGAATGTCTTTTAATAATTAGCGTTGTCACTAACGACCACGATTAGAATAATTTGCCCGTACTACAGATTATGTCTTGTGGTCCTGAAAATATTCGTGATGTTTTAAAATCATCCACATTCAACACTTTTCCCCAGTTCTTAAGACTGGGTAAAACTTAGGTTAATCTCGGCTATTACAGGACATAAATGAATGAGAAATCACCTATGCGTGGGTCGGCGCTCGAATCTTGAACGAAAGTCACATACAGATAGCTCTATATATATACACTAAACAAATTAATATTTGTTAATCAAGTTGGTATTATAAGCAGAAAAGTGATATCATGCAGAATACACCACTTTGAAAAGGTGAAAATGGGGAGTAATGCTATGTTTCGAAAGAGTATTGAAAATAAGTTTAAGTGTTCATTCATTCCTCTCTTTTGACTTAATACACGTTTATCAACGTTTCTAATTGAAATACTTTATTCCAAGCAAACAAGTATTTGCAACTGATTAAATATTTTGCTTTTATTTTTTCGAGACATTCGAGACGAGACGAGACTTTTCAAAAGCCGTCCCGTCCCGTCTCGTGTCTCGTCTCGAAAACGAGACGAGAAAGGCATTCCGTCTCGTCCCGTCTCGAATTTCAAAAGCCTTGTCCCGTCTCGTGTCTCGTCTCGAAAACGAGACGAGACACGAGACGAGACGGGACATGTCCCGTCCCGTGAGCAACACTAGAAGTCAGCAAATTATTATTGTTCTATACGTGTATAAATTTTATATATTTTATTCGAACAGTTGCTTACGATAATTTTGAACTGAACATAACCACTGGCGTACCCAAAGGGAGCTGTGTTACTCGCCTGACCCCCCACACTTTACCTCCGCACTCGAGGTTCGGTGCACTTCGTACTCGGCTCAGATTTGTCTAGGGGAATCTTTCAATGGACGTGGGTTGCTACAAGTCAACATAATTATATAATTAACTACAAGAGACAACGGATAACCTTTGCGAAACCTTTATGATCAGGGGGATAAATTACCTTGTCCAGCATCTGTGAAATTAAAAACGGAAATTTTGGATATTTTCTATAGTTTAATTAACGTAAAATTTGAAGTATATACAAGTCGTATCCGAACGTTCATTTCTCTAATTATTTATCGGGCCAAAACTCTAATTTTGATGTTGGAATCTCTATTGTTTGTACCTGGATGCTTTACATTTCATGAATTACATCTGGAGTACGCTTGTCACAAGGTAGACTCGCGTTACCCCAAGAAACGTCTTAACAGGCGCGAGGTCGCCCGACGTGTACATTTCTCAACCTCCACGGTGACAAGGCACTAGGCTGCCCGGCGCACCGTAATTACTTCAAAATAACATCCAGTACAAACTACCTTTTTACCTGTAAACTGGACACCAAGGCACTAGCTTGCCCGGCAATCCAATCTCTTACAGCATCCGTTTCGGGAGACCTGTCCTCCGGTCCTAGCTAACCGAAGCAAAAACAGCCTCTCCCTTCCAAATCTCAGTTCCAACAGCCGACCTCCCCCTCGAGATCTGAGAGTTTATATATGTTTGGTTGGCGTCTGTTGCCAACGGCCCTTCTTTCAAAATTTTTAATCTTTAGCAGCTAAACTGCCCGCCTTTCTTTTGAACGTTCGAAACACGAAGAAAGAACAGAGAGCTACATGGTATTTATACATGGAATAATACGAACCTAAAAATACATAATAAATTGATTTACACTAATCACACATATATATGTTTATACACTTGATTACCCAATTAATTAACATATTAATAAATATTTCAATAAGAGAAAAAACACTGTTGCCCTGACACGGGGGCAGGGTAACAGCTGATGTGTTGGGGCTTCATCCCCTCTTGAAAATTTCAGAAAATCCAAATTTTCAAATGAAAGCAGTAAAGAACCCTGAAAAAACCAAAGTGTTAAATGCAAACTCACCTTAAAATGACCCCCGATTACCATTTTCGTATTTGAACAACTTTTAAAACGAAGGCTAAAGATGGTAATTACGAAATCTTTTATTGTGCATCTACCCCAGAACGCATTTACGTAATATCCACCTTTAGAATTCCAGCCCCTACGCTAGTGAACATAACACATGTATAGCTGCGCGACCTTAAAGTAAAAAAGTTCTATCTGCACTTTTGTGCGAAAATGAGTTTGTGACCTTAAGCAGACAATTGGTTTACATTCTTTGTACTCCGTAAAGATCATGCTTCGAAGTATATTAGTTTCGAAGAAATCAACGGGGTAAAAAAGTACTATCATATGGTACTATCTGCAAACGAGGTTTTAAGTTGGGGTAAAAAAGTTCTATCTGCTTTGTTTCCGGCCTTTGTGACAACCAGACAAATGGCACAACGTTCATCTCCTATGTATCCATCTATTGGAACCTCCAACGTAGAGAAAGAAGTAAAGAAAAAGTGTCAGATCTCACTTATATGATGAAGTGGACAAACGTTGCTTTGCTTACGGTGCTGAAGAGAAACATATAAGATACTTTTTTTTTTCATTTGTTTACAGCCTTGTTGCCAATAAGCGATATCTACTCTCAATGAGTACAAATACTTTTCATTTTCTTATCAGAAGGATATGCAGTAGCATATTATGTTAAAATGAACGTTTTGTGTTTCCACTGCGATTATATATTGCAACACTATTTACAACATGGTTACTTTTTTCAACTGACTCACATGTCAATACTTTCTATTAAACATTATTTCAAAATCCAATCTTCACAGTCTTACGTAATTGGTTTATAGTATTGAATGAAACAATTTGTATTATTTTGTACTCTGGAGCACCTTTTACATCTTATTTACTTTAACATGTACATAGTTTATGCAGAATATAGAATAACTAGAATATAACTAATTTCTCACCTTTCTTCTTTTGCAAAAAGTTTGAATATTTAAGGGATAACCTTTTTACTCTAATCTGAAACGTTACTTTTGGTGTAAAAAGGCTGTAACTGTAAATTCGTCGTTGCAATACCTGAACATTAGTAATATTTTTTCATTAATTTTCCTGTATATATTAGAGAGGGAGGTATCACTATACAAATGTCGGAGGGACAACTTGTTGGAATAATTAGTTTTCCCTGTGCACATAGTCAAATCTTTAACTAGCTCTCCTAGAGAATATTACGAATTGGCAGATAGAACCTTTTTACTTTAAGGTCGCGATATGTAAATTGTGCCATGTACAGCAGTGCCAGAAATAAATCTTGCATGTTGTTACCAGTCACCAATTCAATTCTCAATATTAACAATGTAAACACCGTGTGAGGCTGGCTTAATCATAGATCACCATCTCGAATGTTTCTGATGCAGAATTCTTGAGTTTTCACGCGAAACTTGATGTTGATTCGATAATCGATAGGTTCACAGTTATGGCTTCAGTCCTGCTTCTTTTTATGTACCGAATTATAAATACCAACATGTGTGTGTTGAGTCAAATAAAATATATACTGACGATGATAATGTTCTTTATTTGCCGTAAAAGAGAACGGATTTTGTCACATCCAACCAAAGCAAAAAGTTGTTTTTTTTTTGTACAGAGCTTGTGAGTGAAATTGCATTTCCTGATACCTACGTTTTCAAGGAAGTGATGATGCTTCAGGCTGCCACTGGCGGCGCTCTTGTCGCACCCGGAAAGACTTAAATGCGGTGATTCACCTGCAATGCGCCTTGGTGAGACTTTCCAAATAATCCAATGTAATGGTGCGGTGTCTGCGCAGGGAACTGCTGCTAGCAGCAAGAGGGGCAAAGAGGAACGTAAAGAATCCAGTCAGCTGAGAAGCAGTGTTGTCAGCTCAAAACTAAAAATGTACGAGCAGAATGGCAGGCATGTGATTTTAAGTCTATTGCACGAGCTTTATTCTCATATCTCAATTGAAATTTAAAATATTCATGCCTTACTTAGGTATTAAGAACACACAGGTAGACTATAGCTGCACCTTGGAATGTTGTTTATTGAATGCTGCTTCTCCACCCCTCATCGCGACGATGAGGATGAATGATGATCAGAGGACGTAAATGAGAGGAGAAACACACTGAAACCCCCCATACTCTGGCCAAGGCCGTCCGCAGGATTTTTTCTCTGGGGTGGGCAGTAATGCTTATAGTGGGGGAAACGTATTTTCCTCCAGTTAAGAGAATTCTCATAACATCCGCAGCACTAGGATAATTTGCATAGGCACATAATCTACTGTCTTTCACGGCACCCCCCGTCCATTGATTGATTGGGTTAATTTTCTTCGCTTTCTGCCTCTTTTGGCTATTGGGGCTTCCCCCATGGCGCAGTGGTAGTGTCATTGCCTTGTAATCAAGGGGTCCCGGGTTTGATACCCGGTGGAGGCACAAGTGGTTCGGATCCCACTTTAAACTGTAGGTCCAGTCCCGATTAGCCTTACTGTGCATAAAGTGGACTTAAAACACCAACTCTTTTGGCTATTCGCGATGGAGATGAGTGATGATATGAAATTGATGAACGGACCCTCACAAACACCCATGCCCATGCCTGGATTCGAACCCGGGACCCCTGGCGTCGTAGCGATCCCTCGTCCACGTGCTCACGCTACATTTTGAACACTTGAATTATATGAAGTCTTTCCTGATATCTCAGGGGGGGGGGTCCTCTGCGGGCGCCCTTGACTCTGGCCAGAATTCGAGCCCAGATTTGACCAATGGCCACCGAGGCCGCATCTGTATCTTAGTGTTCGGTTCCTTCTTTATTAGGGTCTTCCCGATGGCACAGTGACAAAGCTGTGGTGTTGTACTCAAGTGGTCCTTGTTTCGATCCCCTGTGGAGGCACATTTGTACTGCAATTCTTATCTCACTTTAAACTTCAATTCCAGTCTCGATTAACCAACTTGAGCATAAAACTCTTATTTATTAATCACTCATATACCTGCAGACGTAACAACTACTTCAATATAAATACACAAAAACCAATTGAACAATGAAAGAATTTGCTATAACCTTGGTACCATTAATCTGCTCGGACACTTTTACTTGGGAACCTTAATGAGTTTTCTAAAGTCAGTCTCACACGGCAGTTAGGTACCTTTCTCTTATTCAGTTCCCGACAGAATTTGAAACTGTCTTTAATTCCATCGTTAATACCATCAACTATCAACCAGAACTACTCGCCAGCTAAAGTAGGAAGTAGAAGAAGAAAGACAATAGATGTTCGACTGCTTTGTTTATTCAAGACAGTTCAAAGATGAACATGAGGAGAACATTTGTTGAGTGAAGAGTCTACTAATTATTAATATTATTGTTTTAAATAAATAGTTGGATGTCTAAATTTCCTACTGTTATTTTTACTTTCACAACCGACGCGAATACTATTTTGAAGTAAACAGTGGCGTCGCTAGGCCACCTGCTTTGGGGGGGCTATAACCAGATACATGACTTACTACTATTGTAAATATTTTTAATGTTTGAAAATAGCAAAGTGATTAATAAGACAATAATATATAACAAGCATAAGGAATTAAAACTAACATAGACTTACTGCATTAAATTTTATGAAAACAGATGGATATTCTTGTTCTGTTTTTCTAATGCTGGTGAACTATGTCTTTATGTATCAGCTGTACTCTGCGGTTCGAATTTCTTGCAAAAGTATCAATAACACAATCCACACACAATTCATGACACTCTTCCTTTTCCTATTTTCGATTTCAGGCGCTTACTTCGAATAATAAATTTGTCCATTGTTGTATGAACAACAGTAAATGTCACAAAAAGCTTTGATAACAAACACACAATATCACAAACTCCGTAACACAAAACGCACCACTACCGTTTCCTCGCGTAGCAACCGTTGTGAAAATAGAACAAATGACGGCGATCGTTTGCACTGTTGCCAGCTAAAGACATGACATGTCAGATGTAAGATCGTGGTTTAAAAAAAACTGTCACAACGAAACGAGTCTTTCCCAGAATATGTATCTAGAGGTATGTTCCTGCATTAACAATTGTTCAAATATGTTTTCTCGAAATACTGTGGGGGGCTTATCGAGGGATTGGGGGGGCTGAAGCCCCCTCCAAAAGGGCCTAGCGACGCCACTGGAAGTAAACACTTAACAGCCACATAAGTATGTATGTCCCTTCTCTCTGGTTTGTTGGCAGTAACAAATAGACTGTGCTGTGTGTAACGCCACAGTAAATAAATCTGCTAGTGTTGTAATGATATATGAATTATGAATTGTAATTAGTTCTTAATGGACTTTAAAGTAAATTTCACAATAAGTATTTCAGGAGCAAAGAAAGAAGTGCCGTATAAATATAATATGGATATGGTATCTTAATGTAAACACCAAAATTTTCGTACTTTGAATGTTGTGAAGTTTATGTAATTTATTTGACTAGTTCGTATTGGGGAATATATTTCAAAACCGCACGAGAAGGGTTTCATTAGAAGATGCAACTTCTATTATAATGCAGGTAATGCAACTTTATGCTAGTGTGTCCGTAAAGTGGTAGCCTATATCCATTTGAAATATATGTTATATATTCAGATTCACTGCTACGGGTTACATGTGCTGCATTTTTCAACAGTGCCAATGTTATTCTCTTATTCTTTTAAGAGAAAACATTATTTTCCCGTATCTTCAGCAGTTATTAGCATCTAAACTTGTGCGCGAACTGAAGACGTAAAAAATCTTATGGTAGTTTCGAGTCGGAGGTGGGTCGGGAAGTGAAGGGCACGGGTTGTTGCGCCACGGGTAAAAACCTAGGAGTAGATTAAATATATTACGAACTGAAAATCGATGCAAAATCTTTGAGTAGCGATGCTCTAATAACTTTTTCCGGACAGGGGAAGAAGTAGAGCTATTATGCTGTGTTGTGAAACTTTAATTTAAGCTCGTGGTTAAAATCTTATCTCTTGAGGCGTGTTCACTTGATCTTTGAGTCTTTGATATCGCAACTTTTTCTGAGGATCTGTTGCTATGAGTTCAATATCAGTGCCCTTCAAGCTCCACTCCCTTGCCCTTTATAGGTAGAGAACCATCTACGAGGTGTGTTCACAATGTGGAAGGTGACATATGAGAGCAGACATATGAAACATGCTGAGCGGTGGTTTCTGATCGGTATTTTTTTGTATGAGGTCACTCGGTTTTTACTGCGGTAACATTTGATACTACGCTTTAAACTTCAATGCGCTGTCAGCAACGGAAGCTTTTTACGGAAATTGCCTCTCTGTTTCCGTTCTTTCTTGTAGCCATCACCCCTTTCTTTGTATTGGACTCGTCTAGCGCATGCGCACTGGGTGGATAGTCGCGTCGTATGCAGACGGACTGGAAGTGAATGTTGAATCTTGACACAGGCGACGAGAACATACCAAGAAACGCAGAAAAGGGAGAAATGTCAAAGATAAGAAGAATATGAAAGATGAAGTAAAGCGACGTAAGTTTGAAGTAGAAATGAAGACACTACATCTTTTTTTATACGCTGAAAGAAAGTGAACCTTAAAACTTAATTTTTCCAAGTCATTGCATTTGAGTGCTTATGTGTTGAAGCACGAAACAGGCAATTCTAAGAACAATCTAATCTGTGTGTGTTACTGAATACGAAGGTATCATAATTCCTTGCGTGGACTGACTTAAATGCAGGCAATACAATTTTACAATATATTGCTAGAGCAAGAATCATAAAAATAACTACTGTCTATAGGCTATAAAACGCAACACAAGCAACAAACGTATTAGATGTTAAACATTCTAACAACTCCGGGATCGAATCCCGATCTGGACGTTCTTTGTGAGTATCCCTTTATCATCATATCATCACTCGTACCCATCTACCTGATTAGCCAAAAGTGGCAGAAAAGCAAATAAAATAAAGTAAAATAAACCAAATCATTCAATCTATCCTAACAACAGAAATATAGCTTAAATACAGACCGTTTTAAGTTGTAACTTTAGAGGAAAGAAAAGGAAACTATTAATGAAAATCAGGGTGGATAAAAATATTGATTTTTATTTTAAAAATCTTTGATGATTTTTCTTATTTAAATTGATTTTTTAAATTTTTTTTAAAAAAAAACACGCTTGTATGGTTTTTGGCACCATACATATAGATATATGTTTTTCATAGAAAGGCTTTTTCGAGTAAACGGCCCTGTAAAATATTTGAACAGTTTGTGATTAAAACAAATAAAAAAATATATGTAAATATACATTTTTCTCATACTGTATGTATGAACCAGTCGCGTAGCGCATTTTTCTCTGGCCCCCTTGCAAGTAAAATTTTTGGGGCTCCCTTAGTAAAAAAAATCGATAGTCCTATAACATATACAGGGTGTTGCAAAATACCTGTTACAACGCTTGGGAGGTGATTCGACAAGTAAAAACAAGGAAAAAATGCCATGTGAAAAAATGTCGAAATCGGCACCGTTTGCGAGTGACAGGCGTGCGAAAATCGCCTCACACCATGTTTAAAGCACAATAACTCAAGAAGGAAGAAAGATATCAATGTCGGATTAAAAGAATACAAAGAAAGTCGTGCCTGACGAATACAATGGTGCATCAATTGAGGCCCAGTGTAAATTGCGCAAGGGGACTCTCAAAGAAAGTGGGGAATCCCCTGATGGAAAATACAAGAAATTTACTACTATCTTCTACATAATGTTGAGATCGGAATGTAGCCAGTAAAAAATGGTGACGTATATCCACATGTCCCACTATTGCTGGGACACCGTCCCACACCCAGGAAATAGGAAAAAAACTCGCAAATCTCCTGTTGTACAAGGTTCACATTGCGGTTCGAAGAAGAAAAGAAACCAATTTGTCGCATGTCTCACTACTGCTGGGACACCATCCCAAATGGAAAAAAATACGGGAAAATCGTAATAAAAAAAAAACGTTTTCAATCCGTTAATGTTAACACACTACTTTGCAGTACGAAAAACGAAAGTTAAACAATGGCCACATGACGTCAGGTTGTACATACGTATACTACAAGAGAGCTCCCAAAAGAAAGTGGGTAATCCTCGAAGAAATGAAGAGGGAGAATGGCGAGAAAACGCACATAATGGCATGTAACATTTCCAGGCACAGCACATCTGGAAGGGATTCCACTGAGAAGCGCACAACCTCCGCACATGCAGATCGACGGTATGAAGTACAGCGATATCCAGCATCTTCACTCGCACCTTTCACTAAAAGACACTATGCGGTGCTGATAGGGGCTCACAAACACCGGTATACTCAGAGACTTTGTTGAAAATGTCCGCCATTGACTTCAAGACAAAGTTGGCATTGGCGAAGCACTGATTGTCTGGTACGCGCAAATACCTCTGGCATGTCACCAATTGTCCCACCCGCGGCATTAACACGAGCTACGAGATCCTCAGCACTTTCCACAGGGGTTTCATACATGAGCCTTTTCATTTCTCCCCACACAAAGAAATCCAGTGGTGTGAGGTCGGGGGAACGAGGTGGCCACGGTAAAGGTCCACCCCTGCCAATCCAACGATCGCCGAAAATATCCTTGAGTAAGGCCCTGGCTCCCCGGTCGAAATGTGCGGGGGCGCCGTCGTGTTGAAACCAGATACGTTGTCTACCTGCCAGTGGCACGTTTTCCAAAATTTCAGGTAATACGTCATGTAGAAACACCCGATAATTCCCAGCACACAAAGTAGAGGGCAAAATGTACGGGCCTATCAAGTGGTCACCTACTACGCCACACCACACATTCACTGCGAACCTATGTTGATGATGACGCACAATGATTGCATGCGGATTGTCCATATCCCAGACGTGGCTGTTGTGGCTATTGAACATGCCGCCCCTGGTGAATATTGCCTCATCGATCCACAAAACTCTTGTTGGGAAATCTGCAATTGCAAGAGTTTGTTGCACGTACCATTGGCAGAAATCCATGCGTAGGGGAAAGTCCGTGGGCAGTATGTGGTGCACCTTATGCAATTTGTATGGGTGCAATCTCTCCTCCTGAAGAACGCGGAACACATTGCTATGGTGGGTTTGTTGAGTACGAGCAATGACACGTGTGCTGGTGTCAGGACGGTCTCGTATCGCGTCCAACACGTCCTCTTCAAATTGCACAGTGCGCACAGTGTGAGGTCTTCCACAATCCCACCTACGGGGTAGTAGAGTTCCAGTTTCACAGAGTCAAGCATCAAGTCTTTGAAAGAGTGCATGTGCTGGTAACCGCCTATTGAGAAAACGTTCGTGATACGAACGCCGTGCTTCACGGCTGTTTCGGTTTGCCTCTCCATAAACAAGATGCATATCAGCAAGCTCGTGGGTAGAGTACTCCACCATTGTCCTGTTCGAGAACTGCCCAGCAACAGGGGCACTTTCCCTCCGAGTGACGGATCACAACTACCGTGATTAGCACCCACGTAATGTCACACAAGTGTCCACGCAGTTGTTTCAAACCGAGAAAGAACACGGGAATACGTACTCTAGTACGTACAATATTCCTTGGCGCAATTCAACCATACACACACGCCAGACTAAACTCCACGCTGCGAGACGCAGAACAAGACAGGAAAAACAACGGTCGACTACACTCTCTACGTAGTATCCACCAACACTAATACGTAACAGGTGACCTACAGTCACAGCGCCTCTAGTGGGACTTTCTGTATCAATTAGCTGAAATCAATCTGAGCGTAATTTGACGGCATAGCGTCATTTTCGAGTGAATTTCCTATTTCCAGGAGTGTGGGACGGTGTCCCAGCAGTAGTGGGACATGTGGACATACGTCGTCATTTTTTACTGCCTACATTCCGATCTCAACATTATGTAGAAAATAGTAGTAAATTTCTTGTATTTTCCATCAGGGGATTCCCCACTTTCTTTGAGAGTCCCCTTGCGCAATTTACACTGGGCCTCAATTGATGCACCATTGTATTCGTCAGGCACGACTTTCTTTGTATTCTTTTAATCCGACATTGATATCTTTCTTCCTTCTTGAGTTATTGTGCTTTAAACATGGTGTGAGGCGATTTTCGCACGCCTGTCACTCGCAAACGGTGCCGATTTCGACATTTTTTCACATGGCATTTTTTCCTTGTTTTTACTTGTCGAATCACCTCCCAAGCGTTGTAACAGGTATTTTGCAACACCCTGTATATAATTGATGATGCCAGATCGTAGGATGAACGTACAATAGTTAGCTAGTCCGCCCCCTCCCCCCCAACCACGCACATTGTACGAGAAATTAACTTTTACCCCAAATATCTTTCTTTCTCATTTTTTGTTATCGTTTAATACGAGGCGCATCCAGAAAGTAAGTTTCCCTATTTTTTCCCGTGAAAGTAAACATAATGAGCCGTGTAAATTGCGCATGCGCAGTAGAGCTAAGACGTATCAATCATATGCCAGGCGGACAGATCCCGCCCGGCGCCAGTAGCGAGGCAGCAGTGGTCCGAAGTGGAAGCTCGTATTCATTCTCCCTCCGCATGCCAGTAGCGAGACAGCAGTGGTCCGAAGTGGAAGCTCGTATTCCTTCTCCCGCCGCATGCGAGGTTCGGTCGGTGATAAAGTTCCTGAATGCACAAAGCATTGCGCCAATTGACATTCATCGTCAGCTCTGTGAGGTCTATGGGCCGAACATTATGAGTAAGCAGATGGTGCGTCGCTGGTGTCGGCAGTTTTCGGAAGGTCGTCAAAGTGTCCATGATAAAGAGCGCAGTGGGCGTCCGTCCCTCATCACTGATGATCTGGTTGAGCTGGTGCGGCAGCGCATCGTAGAGAACCGTCGCTTCACGATTACGGAGTTGAGTAGCCTTTTTCCGCAGATATCGCGATCCGTGTTGCATGAGATTGTCACGCAGCGCCTGCTGTTCAAAAAATTGTGTGCCAGGTGGGTGCCGAAAAACCTGACACCCGAACACAAAATGAAACGTTCAGGAGCAGCACTGACATTCCTGCAACGGTACCATGATGACGGCGATGATTTCCTCGACAGGATCGTCACGGGCGATGAGACGTGGATTTCGCACTTCACCACGGAAACCAAGCAGCAGTCAATGCATTGGCGGCATAGTGGATCTCCGGTCAAGAAGAAATTCAAACAGACGCTGTCGGTACAGAAAGTGATGTGCACCGTGTTTTGGGACAGGAAGGGCATTTTGCTCATTGACTTCCTCCCCAGAGGTGAAACGGTGAACGCTGACTATTCAAAACAAGAGGCGTGGCATGCTTACTGCAGGTGTTGTGCTCCTCCATGACAATGCTCGTCCACATACGGCTCGGCGCACAGCAGCTGTTTTGACGGAATTTGGCTGGGAGTTGTTTGATCATCCACCTTACAGTCCTGATCTGGCTCCCAGCGATTTTCGCGTTTTCTTGCACCTCAAGAAATTCCTGTCTTCCGGTGAGCGTTTTGGCAACGACGAAGAGCTGAAGACGTCTGTCACACGCTGGTTCCATTCACAGGCGGCAGAGTTCTATGACAGTGGGATCCAAAAGTTGATACCACGATACGACAAGTGTCTCAATTCTGGTGGTTGCTATGTTGAAAAATAGCTGTACCTGTTGCCAATAAATGGTTTCCTGAAACTGTGTTGGTTTTTTTAAAAAGAAATAGGGAAACTTACTTTCTGGATGCGCCTCGTATATCAGTGCAGTAGCTTCTGGAAACTAAATCAGGATGATAAAATTTCTGAACGAATTATTGGAAGAAAAAAAATCAAATATTATATTTTACTTCAACGCAGTAGCGCAGCCAGGATTCTTTCTTGGCGGGGGGAGGCCAAATATTGTATTTTATCTTGATACATAAAAAAATACATTACATATATTTATACACAAATATTGAAAAAATGCTATTTTGGGGAACTAAAGTCTACTAGAAGGAAATAGTAACGGACTCTAGTCTGGAGATAGGCAATAGAGGGGGCGATGCGACTCTCTTAATTGAAAAATGGTCCATAGCACCAAGTTTAGGACTCACCCTAAATCCTCAAGAAGTATACATTATGGATAGAAAGAAAATATTGTTGTCAATCTTGACCTCACAATGAAGTTGACGCCTCTGATTGCGTCAATTAATGAAAAGCCGGTCGAAAGAACTTGTCCCTCAGAACATTGTTGCCACATAGACACTATGTTTAATTTTAATGTCAGTGAAACTCGATAATATTAGTCATAATTGTAACGATGCCATTTCTTTTGGATATAGGCCTACTACAGAGCATACATTGCTTAGACTTTTTCATGAAATGAGATCTGTATTTTATAGATCGTAGAGATCGAAATATGTTTTAGGATGGGGGAGGGGGGGGGGCGGTCGTAAACATTGAGATGCTATTTCTCCAGTTAAGACAATTTTCATAAATCATTCCCCAGTTAGGATAATTTGCATAAGACTAATGCATTGACTCCATGTCGATCCATAGAAGCGTTCTCAAACTCGACCAAGCATACTTCCAGCTAGAAATTTCCACTTCGAGCAAATTAAATCATCATAAACTAGCAACACACTCTGGAAAGAAGAACTGGCTCGACAGGAATGCCCTTAAAAGTTCAATACGGAAGAAAACTGAACTTCACAGAATCCACCAAAATAATGCGACATTTAACTTATACGTATACTGTACCCTGTGCGAGAGAAGAGAGGGTGCTGGCCCTTAGGCAAGGAGATATCGCCCATATAATAAGCGACACTATATGTTACATTTCTGGGATTATACAAAATTTCAGGATCACAGAAGTTACGGGGGTTGCGGGTGCGGCTGCTGTTAATGAAACTATAATAATTTCAGAAACTTTTCTTCCAGTGGAAATGAAACATTCTGGAGCTTCCATATAATTGTAACGTAAAATATTTTTATATTTATAATCTTTGTAGCTGAATTTTGGCAATTTACTTAATGATAGTTTGCAAAATATCAGCTGCCATGTTTGTTTACAGTTGATAATTTTCTTGTTGATAATGACATTAGTTACGGTTTAGCATGATTAGTAATTTTTATATTTTTCTATACTAAATGTTTGCTATTTTTGCCCATAAGAATTATTGAAGTTTAAATCAAGAGAGATGTAAGTGTTTACAGTTTACATGTTACATTTCCTTTCATATGAGCTTCACACCGTCAGTACATATATTTTGTTTCCTTTTTCTTTCTTAGAGCCTAATAATCAATTTTAAATGATTACAAGATAAATGTTCTTTCACAAAAAATGAATCTGATATGGTCCCGTAGTCGGAGCCCAAAGCACAGCGCCTTAGACCGCACGGTCACGGAGGAGGACTATTTATTTATTTAAAGTGACTTATATCGCGACTTAAACCAACCTGATTTGAAACAATCCACTCTGTTGAAAATGAATAACATCGTTCTGAATCCAGCGGCTTCGTTAGCCTACATTAGCTACCATGGATGTCCGCAGGATTTTTTCAAGCAGTGTCCCTGCACGAACGGTCCTGGGGCTCACCCACCCTCGAATAATGATTGATTGATTGAATTGCTTTATTTTACTTCGCTTTTGTGCCACATTTGGCTAATTTGCGAAGATGGGGATGTGTGATGACATGATGATATTGATGAATTGACACTCGTAAACATCCATGCCCAGGCCAGGATTTGAACCCGGGACCCCTGGCGTCGTGACGCGATGTGCTAACCACTCCGCCACGGGGGCCGGTCCACCCTCGAATAAATAAGTACCCGAGGGCAAGTGGAGAGGGGGTAAAGGCAGTGGAGCGTGGTGCTGATCGCGCCACCTCCACAAGTGACCGAGATTTTGAATGTTTGGGACCCTACCGCCAGAAGCCTTTTCAACGCTATTATGGATAGGAAAATAGAGCAGGATAATTATATTAAATTATTTTCAAGAAAATTAAGTTTCAAAGCTCTTTTCTGACCACCATAACCCCTCATACCCAAATTTTCTGGCAATAGAAATAGTAATAATAAAATTTTTTAAAAAGTTATATGGTGCATAGTTATTTTAAGACGAGGTTTAATTTACCACTTTGATTTTTTTCACCACTTTCATTCGAAATTTTTGGTTTTTCTCAAAATTTCTGGATGGAAAAACTGATAACTATATAATTAATTTGATTTTAATGAAGTTGAATGGAAAAACTGTTACAGCAGAACCTCTCGCGGCCCAGTATAATTTATGCCAGGGGCCGCGACACGGAAGTTGAGGAACGCTGTTATAGGAAAAGCAAGGATATATCTTTGGCCATATGTTTTCACTTCTGCGTTACATGCAATGTTGTTGATAAAATAATATTTTACAATGGAATTAAACCATTCGCATGTGAGCTTTTTATTGCGCCGATCTACAAAATCACTGCTTTACACCGCGGGTAAGGATCTAATTTTTTATTGGTAATAAATAAAAATAACATTACTATCGTAGTGCGATGTAAAATAATGATAAGTTTGATTTCAACCAACGAAGATTTGTAATGTTAAGTCTTCAGATATCACCTGATCCTTCTTGCTTATGTTCGGTGTTCGATTCCTGGATGAAGCACGGGTAAGTTATCGGACTTTCACCCACTTTGCTACATTTCCATTATCTTGCTTCAATTATTGTTGACCTTGAAATCAGAAGTCTTTCGCTGGCTTAGTAGTGGTAGATGATGTAATATTGCAAAAAAAGAGCAATAATTATTAAATGTTTAAGTTTTCTGGGAAATCGTTTATTTCGAAGATTTCCTCAAAAGCTTTCTTTATTGTGAGCACTTTTTTACTTTTCAACCTGTAACAAACTCGGATGTTTTCAACCTGTAATTCAAGTATTTATCATTTGAAGGAAGTGATATAGCAGAAGCGAGTAGCGTCTTTCAACCTTCGACTGTCTTCTTAGCGTACGCTACGCGCTTCATGACTACGGAATAAACTCGCAATATGGCTGAAGAAGGAAGATCGACGGCGAGTTCGGATAGCGGGCTTTCATTAACAAATATGATTTTAGAAATTGTGAGAAGTCCTATTAACATAGCACTCGTTGGGGTAATTACGTTGCTTGTGTACAAAATTTTGAAAAGTCGGCGAAGAGAAGAAATTATAAAACCAAGTGCACCTGAAGTACCTAAAATGAAGAAGAGAGATTTTATGTTAGAAGAGCTCAAAAAGTACGATGGCAATGGTCCGGAAGGAAGAATTCTTATTGCAGTGAATGGCAAAGTGTTCGATGTTACAAGAGGATATCGTTTTTACGGCCCTGGTAAGGTGTATTTGTTTTTATAAAAATAGAAAATTCTTCAAAAATTGGGATGTGCATGTAGCTGACCTTTAAGCGTCAGTGGAGGTGAGGTGGTTTTTCGAATAGCTGAAACCCGTTACTCATAGCCGCATATACTTCAGGTTCAGTGTTAAATGCAGCGTCTGTTGATTAGAATGAACAAGAGATATGTTGTGCGTGTTCGTGTTGGGGAGTGTGATTTATTGGGGGAAAACTAGAAGAACTCTCCATTTTAAAATATATTTGTGCATAGCATATTGCACCGGACAAAAGTAATAGAAGATTTATTTTGAAATAAAAATGTTCTTGCCATTACATGTTTATGGTAGTGCAGTATTACTAAAAAAAAGTGCGAAATCTGAAAATAAAGTGAACGTAATGATAGTCATAAAGATGATAAAAGTTCAAACATCTCCAAATTTGAGGGGGGATGCTGGGAAATTCTCCTCAGAGTGGTGCATACCTTAATGTAAATGTGTTAAAATTCGAGTTGCTATAAACGCAACGCCAAAAGTTCAACACCATCAAACGTAGATACTAATTGAAGTAAAATGTATTGCTTGTGTATTCTTTGGTCCTCTTTATGCTAAGATAGGCTAATTGAGATTGGATATACAATTTAAAATGGAATCTGATCTGCTGTGCAGGTATTAAATTCAGAATACTTTTATTATAATGCAGCAGCATTAGCAGGGGTGATTCAACTTCCAACAGTTCATTTATGCTTGCTTCCAGTTCTCTACTTTTTAGGAGTTTAATAATAATGCACATTATAAAATTATGAGCTCAATGTACGTATAATTGCCTATGTTAGCTACTGTCAAGAGTTGACTGCTGTCGCTCATTCCAGCTGCAGCTCAAAGACTATGGACACACAGGCTTTGCTGCCCTGCCTGAGGAAGATCACTGGTATCACTACAAACAGATGAGTGAGGAGTGGAAAAGGGGCAGGGGTATGGTTGCGGTTTTAAAGCATCCAGCAAGGAAGCATTAAGGGTTTCCCAATCAGTGATGCCAACCCCAGCAAAATGGTACTAAACGTAGCACAGTTTGATCTTGGTTGGCACCTAGTATCCTGCTTTTGGCATAATGGTAAAATATAGCATAATCTGTAAACATGAGTCTCTGGGAGAGTGAAATCTGATTCAAAGAAATATGTTTTCAGGAAATAAAACTAAAATTAGGTCCAAAAATTATTTTTACTTCACAAACTGAAATATTTCAAATAAATGGAAATATGCCTACACAGCGACAAGCTTTTGTACAACCATGCCATGAACCATCCTCTCTCTTTTCTTTATCCTGTCAGATTTTTTCGTGAGGAAATTTTATGGCAGGAAATCGGAAGAAGGTTTGGGGTAAACAAGAAAATTTTCAAAAATCGTTTCAAGTTCTATGCTGAACCCATTTCGTTTGTTGAGCCATTGTACACAATTTTTCAAACCTTCCTTGGTTTACCATAACTTCTTCCTACACCCCAAAAAAGCCACGAGTCTCCACTGAGCATTAGCCTACATTATTGGAAAGTTTCAGACACACTGTATGATGCAACGTCAACAGAAAGGGAAATAGAGCGAAGGCAGGGAGAGCGAGAAAAACAAACTGTAGCGTGCGACTGTCGCGACCCCGTCCACCAGGAAAGACAAGCACTGTCACCGGGCTGCTTGCTGCTGAGTCTAGTAGCGAATGTCAGGGAATGCTCTGTATATCTGGTGGAGACACGTAGTGGTTAGGATTGCACTTTAAATTGTAGGTACAGTCCCAATTAACCTATCTGAGCATAACCTGTTAGGGCCAGTGTCTACCTACATGTCCCCTTGACCCTCTGTACCGCCTAGAGAAAGTGAACTATTTTGCATGGTTTATGAAGATTTTGTTGTTTATGAACTTTTTCAGTTGATTTTAGCTCGCAGAAACGTGTTATTGTAAAGTAAAGTACATCTGTTACCTTAGCATGTTACTTAACTGTGAAGCAGAACAGTCGGAAGGCTTTATGAATATAGCACCCAAAGTGACATTCCACAACAGCGGTTATAATTTTATGTAGTTAGGTTGTATCTATAGTTATTTTTGACATGTTATTTTGCTATTTTAGTGTGCATGCAAACAGTTTTAATAACGAAAAGCAGCTAAAGTACTCCTAAATTGCAGGTTACATGGGCCATACTTTGGGATCAAATATCTCCCTTATTTGTGCTTTCTTAATGCTGGAACCACTTTTATATTGTGTACAACATTGAAATCTGTCGATTAAAAAAAAATCGACGTAATTCTCGAGGGAGTACATTGGGTCAATGGCCACCAATAAATTTCAAAACTTAAGAAACATGCACATCTAGTTCTATATGATACATTATTTATTACCTTGTCTGTCTGTGAAAAATTTTACATTAGGATTTAAATTGTGTTTTATTTTTTTCATTATTATTTGTAGATCTTGGAATGACTTTTGGTGGAGGCAGATTTATCACATGATCATTATTTTATGTTTAATAGGCTCTATTCAAAGGAAAAGAATGGGAACAAATTATATTTAGCTACTGAAAGGTGAAGCTGATAGCTCATACAAGGGTAATTCCATGTCAAATCAACCAGTGCATACATAAACCTTTGATGTCATGGATTTGGCTAAATTTTGGTATACATGTTTCTTATCTGGAAAAAAAAAATATATATATATATATTTTTTTTTCATGTTGCAGGTTTTGGAGTTATTGAAATTTGACAAAATTTCCCAAAAACCGCTCATCGCTGAAACCTTAAATACAATATGCAAGATACCTGTTTCAACTACAGGGCTGGGCATGGTCTCATTTTAAAGCTTATGGAGAGGGCTTTCATTTGATATACAACATGCTTGTTTTTTTTTTGTTTTTTTTTGCAAAAAACAAATTTTGAAAATTGTTTCAAATTTTATTTTACAATTTCCAAAAAACGAAATTACCCACAAAAGGAAATTGTTGTATGTTAACTAAACACACTATACTTTTGACTAAATTCAGCTACAAAGATTGTTATTGATGCTGTGCTCTTGGCATTATAAGACAATTCCTTTTTTTAAAGTTACAGTTACTGGGGCAGTGTTCTGCCACAAGCAGCTTTTAAAATACAACAAAAAAGGAAATCTGTCATCTTAGTTTCATGAGAAGTAAGAATATAATACATGCTGTTGTCCAAATTAAACATAAACAAGGGATTATTTTCACTGCATTTTGATGTGAAAATTGTATATGGAAAGTTCTTGTCGTACACAGTATAACACATTGTGTATAGACTATAGAAAGGAAAGGTATGAAACACCTTAAACATTGGATAATAAATATGTATGTTTGTAAGTACAGTCTGGCCAAGGAAGACGAAACTCCCTGGAGAGGACAATTCCAAACACGAGAGGGGAAGCAGGGAGAAGCCCTCGCCAAACTACCCTGTGCTATCTCACTTGTTGTGTTCATTACTGCATGCTGTGTTGTGTCTGTGATGGCTCTTACAATTCGCAAGAAACCGTTTTGAAGTGGAATAAAGAAAATTGAGACTTTTCGGCCCCTGTTGCACATTTACAAAACACCCTCGTTATACTAGAAAATGTCACAAACCATTCAGTTACTACATTTATATTTATACAGTAAAAACTGCATATCCCGGAACCTCTATAAGAAGGAAACCTGTAAATACGAAAAAAAAAAGTCCCCAGAACGGACCAATTTTATACCTGAAAATGACCTGCTTAAGGCGGAAACCTCCTTAACGGGGAAACGGAACACCATTTAAATACCAAAGTGATGTTTTTATTCTCAGTAAGATGGAAATTTTTTCCTTTATTTTTTTCGCTCTCAAGAAAACAATGCATTGCTGTAAGTGGAACATGCCTCTGTTGCCACTCGCTTATCGGTAACATTGTCAATATGAAAGAATGCGCTATAATACTCCTCATAGCTGTTACGATTCAGTTTTTCTTTCATCTCTTACCCTCTTTCTCTACCTTTCTTTGTCTTTTTCTCCTCGGTTCTTTCGTCATCTTTCTATTTTTCTTGTTATCTCTCTTTGTTTCTCTCTTTTTATCTCAATCTTTCTTCACCTCTCTTATTCCATCTTTCAATCTTTCTCTTTCCCTCTATGCACATCGCGTTACGATGCCAGGGGTCCTGGGTTCGAAAGGATATATAAGTACGTACTGTACGTTCTTACAATACTGTAAAAAGTGTACCAACATGTTGTGTAGTTACATAATTGTAATCTCTGCTATGCTTATTGCGACTGTATCGCATTTTTATTCATGTACGTACATGCATTAGTACTCTACATTATAAGTAATGCGAAATTTAAATCTGTCTTTCCATTATTTCCTGCAGCGCTCTATACTGTATTTAAAGTCAACCCTGTATAAGAAGGAAAACTTAAGATGGAAAATTTTGCTTTTAACCCTCATGTTCCGGGATAGGCAGGTTTTACTGTAATACTAACATACAATAATACTATTATTAGTGAACACCATCCTGATTAATGGTGTGTACATTTATGCTAATTATAATATTTACTAAGGAGATCGATTTAATTGAATGATCTAAGATAAAGCTACTGGTTTACAAACAAGTTTATCTACTAATGATCTACTAATGTGACGTGATGAATACTTTCATGTTTGCTCATATATTATATGGATGGCTTTAATTTCATTCTGAACCCTTACACAATTCGTAAACATCTCTCTATATATTTTGGAGGCTATATTACTACGTTGAAACTTCATTGGTGTTTCTACAGCAGACGATTTCCAAGGAACCCACTTCCTGCCCAAAGTGCCGTCACCCCTATTTAGCCACTGAACACATCCGGTTGGCGCATGCGCCCTTTCGTCCATGGTCTCGGCTAAGGCAGCCAGATAGTATTGTGCCGAATAGCATACAAGAAACTTTATGCAGGTTTTCTTTTAAAAATCACTTACTGTGATTTAAATAAAATAACAAGACATAAAAAATGATTTTTCAGAAATACCTATAGAGCTGTCCAGCAAAAAGTTGTTTCGAAATTCTGTTTATATGTGTGGGTTGTTGATGGTGTTTTTTGTGTTCCCAGGTGGTCCTTATTCAGCATTTGCTGGCCATGACGCTTCAAGAGGCTTAGCTACATTTTCCGTGGACACTTCCAAGGAGGGATATGATGACTTAAGTGACCTCAATACGATGGAGATGGAGTCTGTGAGAGAGTGGGAGATGCAGTTCATGGGTAATTGTTGTCCTTAAACTTCATTCTTAGTGATGCTTAAGCCAATGCCATGGATCTGAATTCGAACAAGCATTCTCAGGTTACCTGCCAGGTAAATTTGGCATTACAATCCAATGCTTCGAGTGCATACATTTCTGTATCAAAGAATGTTGATTGGAGACCAAGTATAAGGTTACAGATGCTAATGCTGAATTAACCTGGCTTGTAACCAGATGACACTTGTTGAAATTTTGTTGCCAGGAAGGATATGAGAAACTGGTTGAGACTTCTTCTTGGAGACTGGCAGGCTGGTATGTGGACCACGTTCTGGTACTACTGTATTAACTTTAATACGTAAAGAAATGGGCGTTGTACCTGTTTTTGTTTTGGCAGCATCTAGAAAGACTGAAATGGGGAAGGGACAAGGGTGTGGTGTTGCGGCTAGGTATGGTCAAACCCAGATAAATATTAAGAAAATAAATAAATTTTTTACCTTTTTTCCTAAAACATCTCTGCATTACCAAGTTCAGTATTTATCACGTTTGTTTGCTGATGTGGATAATTTGTGTAAACATAATCCCTACCTTTTTTTTTTGTAATTATTTCCCAGAAACTTACCAGAATAACTTACTGAGCTTTAAAAAGTAAATTGTGATCGGCATACATGGATTATCTGAATATCCAGATTCATAGGCTCTGTCCAAAAGGTACAAAGTACATACTTGAAGTATGGTCTTGACGGAAGTGATGTCACTTAGAACAGTTCGAAAGCGTCAAGTTCGTGAGGTATCGAGACCACAGGGCAGAGCATATGAACTTGGAGGCTTGGTCACCTGACAAGTGGACTTGTTGTTCATTTGTTTGAAATCGCAGAGGTAGAAAGCCAGCAAGTTGTTTGTTGCAGTTCTTCTAATGTGTGGAAATGCATGTATTAGAACATTTACAAATGCTATGTGATTTCTGTGGTGAAAAACAAGTGTTTAAAACGTGGAAAACCAACATGTCCTCGGTTATATCTACTGATCATATTTGGTGCTGCAGTCGAAGTGCAGTTCGAAAGATCTTCACTTCCAGTTCACGACTTCAAGACCGCACTACGAGACCATTCTCGAAGTATGCTCGCTTCACGTATGGTCTTCCACCTTTCAGACACAGCCTGAAACAGATATTGGATAATTTGAAATCTGGATATCCGTTACCTGGATGTTGTGGCCATCCCTAGTTGTGATTTATGTTCATGATGAAACATGTGTTCAATAGCATGTGGTATCCTGTGGCTCTCTGACCTATGCTTGGCAGTTAGTTTTGAAAAGTGAACATTAAGATGTCAAAGCTTATGTTAACCTTAATTCAGGTAAAGGGAGTGCATTTCAGTTTTAGTAAACTTTGCATGAACAGGGTTCCCACACAATTGGGGAATCTGGAAATGTCTGGGAATTTGAGGGGGGGGGGTGCAAATATCAGGCAAAATCTTCTAATTGATCAGTTGTTGCTGATAATAATTACAACTCTAATACCTTGCTTTGCACAATCTACTTTGAAGATGTAGGCTTTACATATATCTTTATTTTGCATTGCAGATTAACTTAATTGTGTCCATTTCTAAGCTTCTGTTTGTTAAAAGTACAAAAATGTATTTTTTAAATGATATTTTGTTCCTTGGAAAAATTGGATTAGTTGCTTCATTGGAACCACCAGGGACATATAAACCCACAATAAATTGTGTACAATCAATTATTTTTATCTGGCACGTAGCACCCAGAAGCGCTGGTCCTCGGGAGAGTGCCAGAGTTGCCCCTCCCCGGGTCGGTTCTGCCCCCTCGCCCCCATCACCCGAAGAAAAGCCAGCGTGAGACGAAATGTGGTGCAATGCGTTACCGTGCGATCAATATTTATGTTCAGTTTTAAATGTATACGTTCAAACAGAGGCAATTACCATTGAACATGTAACAGATTATTGTGCAATGGCTAAAGGATATGATGATGATAGTCATGAATGAAGGAATCATGTATGTGCTTCATTGAAAATTGAGCACATTGTTGTTAAGCTTTTAATTTTGGCAGCTTTACCATTCCACAATAGCTTCATCTTATGTAAATGATCAAGAATAATTTTATTCTCCTGCTTACCTCCAAAAGGATGTCTTTTGTGCTGGTTGTTCCTTCATTCTTCTCCTGCAACCACATTTGATATGTTAATAATGATACAACCGGTGGTCGACGAAGTCATTGTTATTCACAAGTTTCCGATGCACCCGATAACTGACTACTGACTAGTGTTTTATGGATGGGCCAACCCAACACCAAACTTCAACTGAAAAGTTCAAGACAAAGCGAGGGAAAACTCCATATTGCCCTCCTCGATGATGAGTGGGGGCATCATGCCCCCCGTTTCTGACGTCCCTGGCTTGGCTCCGACAACAGGATCCAGACTTTGTATGCTTCATATTATTTTTCTTTTTTCGATCATCCCTAGTACATATAAACCGATACTTCGATATGCCGATACCGATAGAGTACCAATTAACCTGTTCCATCTCTATAATAATACAGAAATTAAGGATAATATGGCACGAGGGAAAATGGAGGAGGCCATTGTAAAATTTAAAATACTGTAGTACTGTGTATCAAGTATTCCTGAAAAAAAAAATATTCAACGGAGAAACTATGGGAACTATGAACCAGTAATCTGTAGGGCTTATGTATTATACTCAAGGCAAGTCCAGTCTCTTTTTTCAAAGAAAATGTTGTAGGGCTGAACTTAGGAACCCATAGTAACCTTGACTTTAAAGAGTCTTCTTTTAACCTCATGGAGTGTT
This sequence comes from Lepisma saccharinum, assembly GCF_977018435.1. Lineage (NCBI taxonomy): Eukaryota > Metazoa > Arthropoda > Insecta > Zygentoma > Lepismatidae > Lepisma > Lepisma saccharinum. The sequence goes on along the minus strand of NC_139241.1, from coordinate 59,762,259 downwards.
TCTTTTCTTTGCATTTTGCTTGTATGTTCATCAACGTATGGATAGTGGGGGGTAGGGGTCCCTCCAAATTAATAGGTGATCAATATACAAGCAATATAGGAAAAAGGAAAACCATTCTTTAGATATACAGTGAGTCTCATGGTTAACTTGGCAGCGAGAGTTCGTTTGCCAGCAAACTGGATGCAACATCCACGTAACAGGAACCGTTTGCTATGTAATGAAATAAGCTCGGACAATTGCATGGAAAGTTACAATTAAAATGACCACCTTGTTACAAGAGGTGTTGGAAATGTTGTCTTCCTGCTTCCACGCAGTTGCGGTATTTTTTAAGGAAATTTTTACTAACACACATCAGTTCCTCTTCTGAAATTGCATAGGAGTTGTCTGTTTCATGTGCAAGGCACCAGAGGGATTTTTGTGGAGTATGTTCCAACATCATCTAATTTCTCCTCGGCAAGTACACGCCGTTCACCCTTCGCTTCTTATCAAGAACAGACCCTGTTCCCCTACATTTGTTCACATGTATCAGAACACTTTATGTGGAACAGGAACATCTGGAAATTCTGCTGCAAAACTCATTCTAACTTCCGTACAAGAATTTGTAATGACGTGAGAGTCGTACATAAAAATTTGTTGTTGTAGAATCTGTTGGTGCAGAAAAGCACCAATAATACGTAAACTAAAACAGAACAATCTAAAACACTTGTTAGCATCTGAACACTTCACAAACACGTGTAAACTGAACACCAGGTATCTGGATAATGAAGCACTGCCGTGTTCAGTGGCAAGTCAACATACAGCTGCGGGTCTAAATGCCGGCACATGTGCACTCATTGCCCACCATGCTGGCCACCGCTCCGTGCCAAAGTCAGCTATGAGACTCACTGTATAAAATCTTGTTTTCTGTGTTTCATCAAAATGGTGTTCCCAATTTCATTAATTTTTTATTGATAATTTAAGGAGCACAGGTAAACACAGTTTTGGTACTCATGAAAAGGTAAACTGAAGTTTTGTTCAGCAAAATTACAAATTTACAGCATTCGTAGAAAAGTTACAAAAGTACAAATGCTAGAAGTGCTGAGTGTGTGCTCCATGTGTAACACGACACAAACATCGGAATCAAATTTCTCTCAACCCCTTTATAGCATGTCATAGTCAATTTTAGCATTGATAGAAACACTTGCAAAGTTGTTTGACCAGTATGTTCATATCGCAGAAATTGACTTCCAACTAGCTATAAGGTGGTTCAGAGAAATAAGATTCCTTGCTTGTCTCGTTACGCATGGAGTGCACCCTCAACTCTCACAGTGTTTGTACTTTTGTTACTTTTCTACTGTGCTGTAACTTTGTATTTTGCTAAAAGTAACATATTGTGTTTTCCTCCCCCATATAAATTATAAATTTAAAAAAAATATATAGAAATTGGGAATGTCATTTTGACTTACCCTGTAAGTGCTTTCTTACATAATGCATGTGATTTTGTTGTTTTGAATTACAAGTACAACACACAATGCACACACACTATTAAGGAGTTAAAAATCTTCCTCTTCCCTTGTACAGAATGAAACTTTGTTTAAATCTCAAGATATTGTTCTGATGACATAGTAACTAGTGTTGTTTCACAACATACCACTCTGCGTATTCCTTAACCCATGAAAGTAATGGTGAATAGATTGAATCAATATTTTCTGATGTGATACCATTGTTATTGGTGGATATTGGTACAGAATTATCGCTTCAGCTCGTGTTTGTTGTAAACTTTCAGACCAGTGTGTTAAGCCAGATGTGACACTTGTTACTTGGAAACAGATTTACAGAAATAAATGCAACCTTTCATACTCTAGTGACATAACAAGGTGCAGATCAGTGGCGAAGCGTGCTGTCTCTGGAAGGGTAGGCACAGGACGGAGCAGGGTTTGGGGGGAGGGGAAGATGTGATTTTTTTTAACAGTAGTATGCTAAAATATAGCCCCTAGAAAATAAAAGATAACATATTGCGTGAATCTCGTCTACTTAAGTCGGGATAGTGATTGTAAAGGATAATGTAGTGATTAACGCTCTCGCCTTATAATCAAGAAGTAGAAGGTTGGATTCCTCCTGGAGGCATTGGTTCAGATTCTACTTTAATCTAGTCTCGATTAGATATCTGAGAATAAAGGCGCTTCTGTCTCGAAGGTCAGAAAAAAGTGACAATGATACTCGATGTTCTGACCACGCGTCACCCAATGAAATAGCCGTTCTGTCAGGCCCTAGCCATCTTACATTTGTTAGATTAAAGCTGCTCGTAAAAGTTATTTGCTACTTCAATAACAGTATTGTAAATGTTTCTCGCATTACAGAAATGGTTGGTTCACTTGATCGTCACTTAGCGTTTATTTCTTTTTAATGCTGACCTCCGCGGCAGATTGGTTATAACAGCGTGCTACGACAAGGGCCTCAGATTCGAATTCCCACCTGGGCATATGTGTTCTTCGTGAGTGTCCCTTCGTCAATGTCATCATATTATCGCTCATTCTCATGTTCCCAATTAGCCAAAAAGGCAGAAAGCCAAGTAAAATAAACTAAATCTATCAATCAATTATTTCTTTTTAACTTTTTTATGCATATAATTCTTCTTCAAAAGGCGACTTTTTTTAAAAAAATTATAATATGATTTAGAAAATGATGAAATTCTAAATGAGAACACGGACAGAGAAACACACAGTCATAAAATTTCAGTAACATGGATTTTCTCTATACGTTTGCATTGTACGTACTTTGCCCCGTTTTAAAAGTAGCGCGTTTTCAGTTATGTCACTAATCATGAAAGGAAATTTCGTCTCAATATCCCTTTCCTCAAAGAAATAAAATACTTTCCCTCTCTCAATCGAGATTGGTGTGGGGCACATCCAGCAGCTAACACTTCGCGAAAAGTGGTTCCTCAAAAGAGCTGAAAGCACCAAACTTAACATTGGTAACCAACTTGCATGCATTATTTGCAGTTAGAATTCTAATAATGTCTACTTTGATAGGTTAGGAGGCCAGGCTTAGAGGTGTTAGCAACACATTTTCGCTACATGTTAGCAGCTGGGTGTGCTCTGCTCCCGACACAGCTCTGAATCTTCCATGGAAACACTGCTTCTACAAGCTCTGTACGTCCACTGCCTGCTTCGTCACGTGCTCGTACACGATCGGCACTCTTCGGAAGTCAGGGGGGGGGGGGGTGAGAGATAGAAAAGAGGCCGGCCTCTCAGGTTACATTACAAGCGAACGCACCCCTGAAATTATGCTTTCCCGCACGAATCACATAGGTTGTTACGGGAGCAGCTGAGGCACTCTCGGGCGGGCCTCGCTGAATGCTCAGATACGGTTCCAGGCAGGGTTGCAAACTTGCGATAATTATCGGAAGACCAAGAATTTCAGTTTTCTTTTATTAAGCGTCGTTTAATGAAATTTATAAGTAATAAAATAATCCGTTATAGACAAATATATTAGGGTAGGCCCGGCCTCCGGGCCTCATAGGACGCTTCGCCACTGGTGCAGATGTCACTTGGACTGGGCTGTTTTCTCAATAGTGTGCAACGTGTCGTTTCTGTTTGTTGGTTGCACATGTTCAGTGAATAAGTAACAGTCTTTTAAAGTAACTAAGCTAGTTGCCGTTTCTGAAAAATGAACGAGGTTACTGGCTTTCTAGAACATGTTACATGCACGAACTTCAACGTACTTACTTACTTCTTCTTCCCTTTCGTGCTGTTAGGTGTTGGGGTCCTTCAGCAATCTGCTAAAACTCTTCCTATCTTGTGCCACTCTCTTAACTTCCATTAGTACCTTTCCTCTTTTAGTAACCATCTCTGACAGGTATTGCTCCCATTCTATCCGAGGTCTTCCTCTTCCTCTCCATCCTTCTAGTCTCGCTTCCATTACTTCTTTCGGTTTTCTCTCTTCTCCCATTCTCATGACATGGCCATACCAGCCCAGTGTTCTTCTCTCTATTATCTCTTCAATTGATTCTACTTGTAGCTGTTCCCTGATTTTAGTGTTCCTGATTCTATCTCGTCTGGTTTTTCCTACGACTCTTCTGAGGTATTTCATCTCTGTTGTTCTTAATCTACTTTTATGCTTATTTTGGAGCGTTAAGCTTTCTATGCCATAGAGCATTTTTGGTATAATTATGGTTTTGTAAATCCTTAATTTAGTATTTTCTTGTACCTCCTTTTTTCCTACTATTGTATTACTTATTTGGTAATATATTTTATTTGTTTTTTGAACCCTGCTATTTATTTCTTCTTCTACTTTTCCGTCGGCTGTTATTATTGTTCCCAAATATTCATATCTATTCACTTGTTCTAGCTGTTCTCCTTGCCATTTTATTTCCAATCTCTCTTCATTTCCATGCTTTGATATATGCATTACTTTACTCTTCTTTGGGTTCACTATCATTTCTCTATCTTGTATTGAGCTGGCCCATTCTATTACTGTATTTTGTAGTTCCTGTTTTGTGGATGTTATTAATGCTATGTCATCAGCATACAGAAGTGATTGTACATAAACTGGTTTCAGTTTCCTATTTCCAACCTTACATTTTCGTGTTCTTCTTCTACTTTGTTTATGTATTTGATCCATTAGTATTATAAATAGTAAGGGGCTGAGGCTATCTCCTTGTTTAACTCCTTTGTTCATGTTAAATTCTTTTGATTTCTCCCCTCCTATTCTCACTATTCCTTTAACTGTCTTGTAGACACTTTGTATTCTTCTTACTAATTTTTCTGAGGCTCCTATTTTCTGTAACGCTGACCATAGTTGCTGTCGTGGTACTGTATCAAAGGCTGCCTTTAAATCCAGAAAGGCTACAAACAGTTCTTTTTCTCTGCTAAGAAATTTATCTATGGCTTGTCGTAGCGTAAAAATGTGATCTTGCGTTTGTCTTCCTCTTCTGAAAGTTGCTTGTTCTTCTTCTAACTCCTCCTCTACTTCATCTCTTAGCCTTCTTTCTAACATTCTTGTGTATATTTTTAGAGCTACTGAAGATAGACAGATTGCTCTATAGTTTTCACATTTTACAGTGCTACCCTTTTTGTGGATTGGTATGATCATGTTTCTTTCCCAATCTTTGGGTATTTTAATTCTCTTCCATGCTTCATTACAAATCTTCCACAACCATTGTACAACTTTCTTTCCTCCCATCTTTATTACACTGGTCAAAAAAATTAGGGGAGCAAGCAAGAAATCCCAAAACCAAAGTTGGTAAGTCAAAAGTAGCAATGTATTTTGATTAGGTGAGTGTGTCCTCAACCAGTACAATACATGTCTATTGAGTCATTAGCACAACAGAGTTCTAGGGGTGATTTCTGCAAGGCACTGCACAAAATCAGGAGAACAGCATGGTGATAAGACAACAGAAATGGACAGATACGCAACAGATCCATACCTCTAATAAGGCGTGTGGTGGCTATGAACTGCTATGACAGCTGCACATCTGTTTTGCATGGAACCAATAAGGTTATCAAGGACAGCCTGCGATATATTCACCCTTTCCTCCAGAAGGGCCATTTCCAACTGTTGCAGAGTTGTAGGCGGCGCTGGCCGAGCAGCAATGCATCTTCCGAGTGTGTCCCATACATGTTCAATGGGATTCAAGTCTGGGGAGGATGCTGGCCATACCATTCGTTCGATACCCTCATCCCGTAGCATGGCGTCAACCAGACGTGCTCGGTGAGGTCCGGCATTATCGTCCACAAAAATGAAACGATCACAGATATCTGCAGCCATTGGGACAACATGAGGCCTGAGGATCTCATCCCGGTACCGTAAGGCTGTCAAAGTACCGTTCCGGATAATGTGCAGGGGGGTATGTCGACCAACACTGATCCCTGCCCATACCATTAAGCCACTGCCACCATACTGAGACACTTCGCGCACATGTGCGGAATAATTGCAAGTCCCACGTTCCCTCCAGATGAGAATGCGTCGATTATCTGACTGGAGACTGAAACGCGACTCATCCGAGAAGAGAACTGAACTCCACTCTCCATGTCCCCACTCACGATGTTGCACAGCCCAATGTCTGCGGGCCCTATGGTGTTGGGCATTCAGAGGGACACACACCATTGGTCTTCTTGCATAAAGACCCCTTTCCCGCAGGCGATTTCGTACAATTTGGCCCGAGACTCTTCGTCCTGTTGCCAAAACAAGGCCACGTTGCAAGTCAGTTGCAGTTTGCTGCCTATTCCTGCGAGCCGACAATGCTAAGTACCGGTCTTCCCTAACTGTTGTTGACCGTGGGCGAACTTGCCCAGGCCTCCTTCGTACTCTACCTGTCTGTTGAAATCGTGTCCACAACTTGGAAATGACAGTGCGTGACACACCAAGGGCTGCAGCCACCTCACGTTGTGTTTGCCCTGCTTCCATCCTCCCCATGGCTCTCCATGCGCTACATTCCCCTAAATCGTGTTGTTCTGCCATCGTTCCTATTCAACACTACTCAACTGAATCCCACCTGCACTTACGGTCTGCCAGCACCAAACAACCTGTGTTCCCAAGTGACCTCGTGATTGCTCCTCATATCACAAATTCTGCCACGTGCTTTATGGTGTCACTAGAGAGCTCTTCATGCTGATGATTCATCACAGATGAATTGTACTGGTTGAGGACACACTCACTTCATCAACATATATTGCTACTTTTGACTTTCCAACTTTGGTTTTGGGATTTCTTGCTTGCTCCCCTAATTGTTTTGACCAGTGTAGTTCTGGGTATACTCCGTCTGCTCCTGCTGCTTTTCCTAATTTCACTGTCTTTATTGCATCCTCCACTTCTTGCATTTTTATTTCATCTCTTCCATCCTCTTCTACATTTGCACTCTCTGTTGCATCTTCTTCATTCATCTTCCCATTTTCATCTCTAAATGTGTTTTCGTAATACTTACTCCATGTCTTCAATATGTCTTCAGTTTCTGTTTGGATCTTTCCTGATTCATCTTCTATGTTTTTTATTCTCTTCCCATATTTTCCATTCATTGCTTTTACTGTCTGCCAGAACTTTCTACTATTCCCTTGATAGTTTTTCTCTATTTCTAACCCAAACTCTTCCCATGATTCTTTCTTTGCTTGTCGGACTGCTTCTTTTGCTTCATTTCTTCTCTGAACATATTCATTCCATTTCTCCTCTGTTTTATTTTCCATGTACCTCTTCCATGCTTGTTTCTTTCTTTTAACGATGTCTTTAACCAAGTTATTCCACCATCTTGATCTTTTCTTTTGATCTCCTACAGTTGTTAAGCCACAAACTTCTGTAGCTGTTTTAATCAATACTCTTTTTAGAATATTCCATCTTTCTTCTAATTCTTCTTTATCTTGGTTCTGGATACTTAGCTCTCTCTCTCTTTTGTTCAACTCTTCCTTCACTTGCCTTTTAAATTCCTTTTGCTTGCATTCTGTCCTTAGTTCTCCTATTTTAATTTTTGTGTACTTTACTTTTTGTATTTGTTTAGGTTCCTGAAATCTTGTTTTCATTATTAGTAATTTATGCTCAGTGCTTAGTTTTGCAATTCTATACACTCTAATATCTTGTATTGCATACCTTGTATTTTCTGTGTAAGTGAAATAATCTATTGCACTTCTTGCTTTCTGCTACAAATGTTATTTTATGTATTGTTTTATGTGGAAAAAAATGTATTTCCTATAAGTAAATTATTGTCTATACAATATTCAATCATTCTCTTTCCATTGCTATTTTTCACTGTTTCTGCTGTATGCTTTCCCATACACTCGTTCCCCTTCTCTGATTCATTTCCAATTCTGGCATTCCAGTCTCCCATGATGATCACATGTCTAGCAAAGTTCTTAGCCTTATTTATAGTATCCTGTAAGTTGACATAGAAAATATCTTTTTCACATTCATTTGCATCCTCTGTAGGTGCATAGATCTGAATAAATGATATCTTCTCCTCCATTTCCATATCTACTCTTATTATTCTTGATGTAATTGTTCCCAATTTACTATTTTCTTTGTACATTCTTCTTCAAATATTATACCTACACCTTCTTTTGCTCTTGCTTTCTTATCTACTCCTGAGAATATTAAGGTATATCCCTTATTCATCAGCATCTCTCCTGATCCTTTCCTTTTTGTCTTGCTTATGCCTAAGATTTTAATCTTGTATTTTTCCATTTCTTCTATTATCTCACATTCTCTTCCTGTCAGAGAGGTTATATTCCATGTTCCAATAATCATTTTCCTTTTCTTGCCTTGTCGTTTCCATTTCATCTGTCCGGGATCTACCTTATGTTTTCTCTGAATAAAATGAATTTCGACACCACATGGGTTATTAGCCCTACGGTGAGTCTAGCCGAATGAAGGGGCTGCCTTCTTATGGCTTTCCGGCCTGCCAGTTTGGAGGGTTTACTCCCTCGCAGTGTCACAGCCATTCTGTTGCTCCAACTCCACCTGTGACTGTCTGGTTCTAGACTCTTTTGGACTGATATCCTCATCGACTCTAGGCCAGTACTGAAGAGGCTGCTGCCCCTCTTGAGGGATTTTTATCGACTTTCCAGTCTAGATCCACAGTGTTTAGCGAAATCAGGGTCACCTCGAGAAGGATGTGTTCATTGAACATGCACTGCAGTCTTCGCAAGGGAGAGGTTATATGTTCACTTCACCTTACCCTGGGTTGCCCCTCGAAAGTAATGGTGAATAGATTGAATCAATATTTTCTGATGTGATACCATTGTTATTGGTGGATATTGGTACAGAATTATCGCTTCAGCTCGTGTTTGTAGTAAACTTTCAGACCAATGTGTTAAGCCAGAAGTGACACTTGTTACTTGGAAACAGATTTACAGAAATAAATGCAACCTTTCATACTCTAGTGACATAACAAGCTGCACATGTCATTTGGACTGGGCTGTTTTCTCAGTAGTGTGCAATGTGTCATTTCTGTTTGTTGGTCACACATGTTCAGTGAATAAGTAACAGTCTTTTAAAGTAACGAGGTTACTGGCTTTCTAGAATATGTTACATGCACGAACTTCAACTGGAGCTGTTATTTTCTTCAGTAATGTATGTAACTGTCTAAAATTAACACTAATGTTCATTAAATTTCCAGGCAATAAATATTTGAGGTAAACCCCCTTACATGGAAAAACATACATGACTTGAAATGTTTCCTTCTAATAAATGTATATATAAAGTTGATACTTTTGGCAAAATATAATTGTATTCATTGATGATGAAACTATTTCTACTTAACCTGAAAAAATAACTGAGTTAGTTATAGTTACCATAACACAGTTACAAGTAATTTGTTACTTCCAACTGCTGCTAAGAGTACAACATTCATATTTGTAATTGGTGTTAAAATATGTAAAAATTGAAAAGATTTTATTTGACAACTTTTCTTTTCCCCACTAGAAAAGTACGAGTTTGTTGGGCGGTTACTTAAACCTGGTGATGAGCCGTACAACTATTCGGACGAGGAAGAGGACTCCAGTCAACAGGAACAGCAGTCGGAGAAATCAAAGGATGAATAGAAGTTGATGTGAAATGAGGCCGCGAGTGCTCTGTTCAAACTTGCTTTTTCTGTGTACTAAGTGGAGATTGTGACCAGTATATTTTTTTCTTGTTAACTTCAAACACCCTCAAGGGGTACAAATCTCCGCAGTCATGTGTGCGTGACTTTTGTCTCAACCCTTTGTGAGTAACAATGCTCCAGTTGAAATTGAAAAAAAAAAGAGATAAAATTGAATGTGATCAGGTGGTTCTTTGTGTATTCCAGCCGAGATCCTGCTGTGTTATTGTGCTTTGGTGTACCGGTACCTACACATAGGCCTATGTTAAATGTTAGTGGTCTTTGTAGAGTTGACTGTTGTAAAAAATTGAAGGGGGAAAAGGCCAGTGTTGATATTATTTGGCATTACTTTGTTGATTTATGAATTTGCCATAAAGCATCATGTTCAAAATATATTGCTGCGTACTTTGAGTACAGTGAAAATCAATTCTTTAAATGAAGGCCTACATGCGAGCACGAATGAATATATATATACATACATAAATATATGAAACTGTTATATATGTGGTGAGAGTTACTTTTTTAAAATCATTAGTGTATTGTGTTTGTAAATTTCCTTTTTGTGGGGTGGGGGAAACTAGGAATTTTTTTTTGCCATAATATGGGGGATACAAGTGATCCAGATTACAATGAAGAATTATGATTCCCTTTCAGATAGCTGTTTCTGTTTAAGGAGCTCTGCGGAATGTATATTTCTTACAGCTACTTGTCTTAATTTTCCTTAAAACAATGAACGGTATTGAACTATTAAAGCTTTGGGCATGTATGAGAGATGATGACTCCTGTATATAATGCCTTGAATGCTGATTGCTGCGTAGCAAAGGAGAACAGCCAATGACAATGGTTATAGTTACAAGAGACTGGACCGTAGTGAAGTAAAGAACAACCGATAGTTGAATAATATTCAATGAAATACACTATCTTTGTAACCTTATGGAGTACTGTTTATTATTAGTTTTTCTAACTACTGTGCCTATGTAACTTTCCGAAGACTTGTATCAGATCAGAATAGCGTAGCATGCATCTATGCTTCAGAGAGTAGATTTTCAGAAAAAAAAAGATTGGCAACTGTTTAGGAGGATTCTCTTGTGGGGAAAAAAATATTTTTGTATTTTTCCAAAAGTAGTGATTAAAAGGGTGTGGCCATCAGTATAAACTATTTTTTTTCCTTTAAAAAGACTGAATTTAAATCATGCAATATTTTGTTCAAATAGTGGGACATTGCATGTATTTTTTTATGTTATGGAACATGTATTTGTAACATAGATTTATTAAATACTCTTTTAATTCTCACCCTGCTCAATTTGAGATTCGTCTGTTTCTGAGTAAGTCTGAGTTTGTTGAGTAACTGTGCTGTGTCAGCCTGCATTCCATTTCCTAGAACACAAATATTTGGTGGCTTTCAAACTGAGGTGGCAAGCCATTTGTGAACGAACAGGGACTCACATCGAGGTACAGTAAGTCTGTGAAGGAGTACAGGGTGTTTCATTAAGTCCGTGAAACGTTTTAGAGATTTACCACAGATAAACAATACAACCGGCAGTGGTACTTCTGATGCCCATAGCATGGCAAATTCTCTCTGTGTCTGCCTTTGCTGATGCAGCATATATTTAACCGATGCTGCATTTTGTCTCGTATGTATGTTAGCATATCACAGTCGGTCAGTGCCACAGCCATGATGATATGTGGTTGCAAAGTTTCTGGAAATAGGCAGAGTCCTGAAATTCTGCTCCAAATCATCACTGCACAGTCACAACGGGTAAGGTTATTGCATATTCCAACACAGAAAATGCCTTCTTGCTTTACTTGCCGTATTTGCTACTATGAGCTTCTGCGAAAATGTTTCACAGACTTATGAATCATTTTGTATTTGAATTTTCATATCTTATTACTTTCTAATTATAATATGAAACAATGTAGTTTTTGTGTACTACTCTTGTTTTTATAGTTCACTGTGGTAGAGAAATTTAGAGACAAAGAAACCACGACTGCTTATATCAGTGGTCTTGGAACTTTTCTGGAAGGAACAATTCATCAAAAGAAATTGAGTGCATATGAATTAACACATGAATTATTAACCTTTTGGATCCCAAGCGTCTCGAACGAGATACCCAACTGTAACCCTCACGGTCCCAAGCGTCTCGATCGAGACGCTGTGTCAAGGTCGTAGTTTTTACGTTATAACTTTTCTATTTTTGGCTAGAATTTCGATTTTTTTCTTTTATATTGTTCCTAACACATGTATTTAACAGAAATGTTTCTTGCACCTTTTTTTTCTTCTTCATGAAAATGGAGGTGAAAAGGCGGGAAAAGGGACTTCTCTTTTCAAGGGAAAATATAAATTTCAAACATTTCAACAATTTTTAAAAATAATTTTTGGGGGTTTTCTCCCTTCCCCCTCCATATATACGCCAAATTTGCATAAATTTTGCATTTTGTGCATTTTGAAATATTTTGGGGGGCGGGCGGGGGGAAACGCCATTTTTTTAAGAAAAGTATTTTTGAGGGGATTTCCCCCCTTTCCCCCTCCATATGTACGCCGAATGTGCATAAATTATATATCGTCTGAATATGTGATTCATTCTGCGTACAACGGTATATCTTTCATATTTCTAGGGCATTTAGTTTCTGAGCTATAGTCGTTTCAAGGTACCGCTGCATTTTGAAGCTTGAATCAGTGGCGTGCCCACCATTCCTTTTGGGGGTACAACTCAAGTTACATTGGTCATACGACAATGATGCAAATATTTTTGTGTTCCTTACATGCCAGCGATAATTTCTATGTGCATTTTGAACTTTTCATATCCTTTTTTTCGGGGGGGGGGGGGGCGAAACCCCATTTTTTTAAAAATAAAAGTATTTTCAGGGGATTTCCCCCCTTTCCCCCTCCATATATACGCCGCAGGTGCATAAATTATATATCGTCTGAATCTGTGATTCATTCTGCGTACAACGGTATATAGTTCATATCTCCAGGGAAAATAGTCTCTGAGCTAAAGTCATTTCAAGGTACCGCTGCATTTTGAAGCTTGAATCAGTAGCGTGCCGACCATTCCTTTTTGGGATGTACAACTCAAGTTACATTGGTCATATGATAATAATGCAAATATTTTTGTGTTCCTTACATGCCAGCGATAATTTCTATGTGCATTTTGAACTTTTCAAATCCTTTTTTTCGGGGGGTGGGGGGGGGGCGAAACCCCATTTTTTTAAAAATAAAAGTATTTTCAGGGGATTTCCCCCCTTTCCCCCTCCATATATACGCCAAATTTGCATAAATTTCATATAGTCTGAATCTCTGGTTCATTCCGCGTACAACGGTATATCACTCATCTCTCTAGGGCAATTAGTCTCCGATCTACACTCATTTAATTGAAACTGCATTTTGCTCAAAATCGGCTCGGGACCGAGAGGTTTACTTGTGAAAATGGCCTTGGGACTCAAAAGGTTATAGTCAATTTTTCAGGCAGTAAAGTGCTTATGAGCCCTCCCCCCTTTCAAAAAATTAAAACACTTCCAGCATTGGCAACTACACAGGGATGTCAGTCATCATAAAGGTTAATATTACACAAGTAAAATGAAAACCTTAAAAGTCCAGTAAAAATTGTAGGACAGACTGTATACCGCTCAAATTTACATGAGTTACGAGGGGCGATCAGGTTGCTCCGACCCTAATGTAGAAGGAATGAAGTTATGATTGATTTTTTATTTTGTTATTGTTTAGTGATTCTTTATATGCTTTCATTCTGAATTGCAAGTCTGCGTAGCGTACAGTTTTCTTTTTACAGGGGTATAACTGAGTGAAGTTGTTTCAATGTGCCAGAATGGAGAAAACTGAGGTGAGAGCGGTGATCAAATATTTTGTGAAGAAGAAGTGGACGGTATCCAAAATTCATGAGGACTTGGTGGATACACTAGGGGACACTGCTCCTTCATACAGTATGGTGAAGAGATGGTGTCACGAGTTTAATTGTGGGAGAGAGTCATGTGAGGATGAACATGCAGGTGGAGCACCAAAAACTGTCATGACGACCGAAAACATTAACAATGTCCGCGATATCGTGCTGAAGGATCGTCGAGTCACTATCCGTCATGTTGCTGAGATATGTGGCCTGTCATATGGCACTGTGCAAAACATGATTACCCGGAAATTGCAAATGAAAAAAATTGTTGCAAGATGGGTCCCTCGAAACCTCACCCCAGATCAGAAGCGCACCCGAGTGCTCATCAGTCAAGAACGTCTTGACAAGTTTCGTGCTGATATAGACGATTTCCTTGTCCGATTTGTAACTATGTATGAAACATGGGTCCATCACTTCGACCCAGAAACAAAATCACAAAGTATGGAGTGGAAACACCCACATTCTCCACCAACGAAGAAGTTCAAGGTGCAAACGTCAGCCAGGAAGGTGATGGCCTCAATTTTCTGGGACTGCAAGGGTGTCCTTCTTGTGGACTATCTACAAAGAGGCCAAACCATCACTGGCACATACTACAGTGACCTAATCAAGAAATTACCTGATTCCATCAAGAAAAAGAGGCGGGGGATGTTGACTCGCGGTGCGCTCCTTCACCAGTACAATGCACCTGTCCACACCTAACACATTGCGAGGGCCACTATCGCAGATGCATCGTTCGAATTGTTGTCCCACCCATCCTATTCCCCAGATTTGGCTCCCAGTGATTTCCATTTGTCCAAACATTTAAAAAATGACATTCGTGAGCAAAAATTTTCTGATTCTGAGGTGATAAGGGCTGTGGATTCGTGGTTGGAGGACCAGCCGGAAGAATTTTTTTTGCAAGCTATCCAGGCGTTGGAGCACCGATGGGTAAAGTGCATTGGAGTTGCAGGGGAGTATGTTGAAAAATAATTAAAAAATTGAAACCCTATAGGCACTCTTTCTATGTTAGGGTCAGAGCAACCTGATCGCCCCTCGTATATACTGTTATTTACAAAACGACCTCCAGGGCTGAAACTAATCAAGTGAGCTTCAAAATGCCATTTTTGTTATTTTAGAGATGACACCTCCTCTACACACTTGAATCAGTGAAGAGGAGTGGTTTCTTGCCTTCTGTCAGCCTAGAAATTAGTACAGAATTATTACAGAAATTTCTCTGCAAATGAAGATCAGTGTCGCTGTGCATGTTTACCACACAAGCAAATTTACTAATGGAGGAGAAAGTTCTACAATGGCCTCAGTTTGCAGGCAGATAGATGGGTGGAAAGGCCTTCGCGCTGGCTTATATGTGGCTGCACGTGGACCCCAAAGACTTATTTCTTCTTCGCACACAGGCTCTCACTCAAAGTTGAAAATTTATGTAGATCAGCAAAGATCCGTGACAAAACACAGCAAACTTGTGCAACCCTACCTAAAGAAATCTACTAGATAAGAAATAGAAACAAATTAAGGTTTTCATTTAATTCTTCGTGTCTGCAATGTGTTCACATGTACACATAAGAAGGTTTCGATTTCCAGGGTGGGTGAACTCTGGTGGGAATTTTCCCCTCCTTGTCCCTGCATGGAGCGGCTCTGTGGTTTATCTTACCTCTAATAAATGTGTACCAAGAGGCAACTTGTTGGGAGTAAAGGTGGCCAGAGTGTAGTGCTGATCACATCACTTTCACAAGGCCGAGATCATGAATGTGGACCCCCACCTCTGTATCCTCCTCCCTGTGTCCCTTCATGGAATGGTGCAATGAGTATGGAGAAGAGTCCGAAGCTGTGGGGGAGTGTTTGCATGTGAGATTCCAGTGTACCTGGATTGGATTTTATAAATTTACACAGAGATCTAAGATGTGAGGCCTAAAGTTGGCTTGTTATCTCAGTGGTAGAGCATTGGCAAGTAATATCAAAACCATTAAATACTGGTTGAGCCATAATTATTACAAAACCTTTCAGCACATTGTGGAAGTGTACAGTTTAATTTTCTTTTTCTGAACTGGCATTTGATCTGTAACATGATGAAGCAATCTGAATGTATTCTCTAGGCGAGAGTTACCGACAAGGAAGGGGTGTGATATATTTTCATGTAATTGAGTCTCATATAGCCCATTTGGCTTGGAATGATCTGAGTCGGACCCTGTGGCCGAGTGGTAAGCACATCACGCTGCGATGCCAAGGGTCCCGGGTTGGAATCCTGCTCGGGCTTGGTTGTTTGTGAATGTCCATTCATCAATTTCATCCCCATCTTCGCATATTAGCCAAGAGGCACAAAACTCGAAGTAAAATAAACTAAATCAATCAATCAATTAGAATGATCTGACAGATGAGATAAAAGTTTGCTCATGTGATTTGTTATGTTAGGTGGAGGAAACTATTGGAAGAACTAAACTATTAGTGCATGGTCCATGCCATTGTTGTGGTTATAGATGTAAACAATGGCCAACCTCTGTGGCAGAGCAGTTAGCACAGTGCACTATGATGCCAGGGATCCCAGGTTCAAAGCCTGGACTGGGCATGGGTGTTAAATAAAACTGGAGCAAAGTTTGAAATCAGTCAGGATGATCTCTGGCATTTGAAGATAAATATTAGAAGCACGCAAAGGATTGGAAATTAACTATGCCATAATTTGTAATGCATCAACACAATAACTATTATTAAGCCTTATAAAAATAATGTGATTGGGCAAATGAAGCAAGTGTCAGCTGACTGTGCCAGTCTTGTTAATTTTACATGGATAGGCTACGTACCGACTGACACCGTAAATTCATTCATTTTCTCTGTGTGGTCCACAAAGTATGAATAATATTTTGGTCAGGTATATCGGGCAACAACAAAGAAAAATGAGTTTCAGAGATTTCATTGCAACATCTTTTCTCTTGTTAGTTGATTTGCATATAATGCCTTAAGGTTTGGTAAATCAACATTCACACAACTTTTAAAGTGGGCCTACCCGATAGCATATTGGTAATGCTGTCCCCTTGTAATCAAGGGGTCTGAGGTTTGATACCTGGTGTAGGTATGTACTGGTTTGGAACCCACTTTAAATTATAAATCCAGTCCCGGTTAAACTTTTTTGTCCATAAAGTGGACTTCAAAAACGAACATAGAAAATGGCTTTAGCATCTTTATATGTAGATGAACAAGACTGATAGCAGTGTATCATCTGCTACGTTCACTGGTACTATCATCTGAGAATGTGTGCTTTCAACAACTGGCCAACAATGGTGATTCTCATTGGATTGTTGCAGTGCCTGCTGTATCTCAGAATGAAACCTGTTCAGATGAATGCTTCCTCTGTCACGATTCATGTCTGAACCTGCCAATGCCCCATGCTAGACTGATTGCAAGTCCTGCATCTGCCTAAGCATGTGACATGTTGCTGCATGCATGCCTGCTTGTAAACAGTGTTACCAACTCATATTGGTAGTTACAATATGTCACCCTGTATATGCTGATAGTGTATAAGTAAAATATAGAAAATGAAAAAGATACCATTAAAATCAGAAAAAAATGAGTAATTGGCGAACTAATTTATATAAGTGACTAAGGGCTTGTTTTTCAATAGACGGTTAAGGCTCATGTTAGCACGTAACTGGATGTTTGTGAAAATTTTTCAATGTACAGTTAGCTCGTAACTGGAACTCTGGTGGCAATTATCTTTACTGCTACTTCCTCTTGCAGTTACCAGCCTAACTGGAAGTTACAAAGCAACATGGAGATATCAGTTCCACACTTGACAACTTCACCATCAGATTAAACAAGATGCGATTTACTAAAAACGTTAACCTATTTTGTTTGGCAGAACTCAACTAATGTCCAAGCAAACAGGAAATTAAGCAGCATGCTTGCTAGAGTTCGCTTGACGAGTTAGTGTTGGAAAATTTGCGATACGAATACCTACTCTACGAGGCATATCAATCTCTGAGGTAATTTGGCGCAGTGGTTAGAGGCACCATCCTCCGGAGCTTGTTGCATTTTATGATAAGGGTTTGAATCCTGGCCCTGGGTTTTTTTTTTTTTTTTCAGGTTATTCACTTCAGGCTTTGTAAATTTTAAAATTATTTTTACTCTTTATATAATTTCATATTTTTTAGAAGTTTACCTACAAAGCATTCCCACTAAAAGGTTCTTTTCCTTCTCGAGCAACAAACATTGCACAGAGATGGTGTGTTTAGACTTCCTCGAGCTTCTTCTGCAAGAAAGTATGTATGCTTGTGCCCCGCAACAGCATTTGAGATATATAATTAGCCATTATTGAAGGTAAAGGTAAAGTGCTTCCCTGTGCTTAGCACCACGCCATGATAGCCATTATTGAAAGAAAGCCAAATTTGTAGGGATTGCTTTCATTAAATTTATTTCATAATCATACAGAATAGATACACAGCCATTATATAATTTGTTTCCAATGCAGAAACGTTCTTGGTAGTTCATAAGGGCTTGTAGCTCTACATTTAAACACCAGGCTGTGTGCCAGTCAATGCATTTTGAAACTATACTAACAGATGGTGCGCAGATCGATTTCCTGTAATTTCCGTTCTTCAGAATTGCCAACACACTGTCTTTGAGAACAAACTATGGATTAGTTAACTGCCAGTTACTTTCACATTGAAAAACTCTGTGCTGGTTAAGACTGGCTGTTATCTCCAACTGACAGTTAACAGACAGATCAACAGGACATTGAAAAACCGACCCTAAACAGTGTACAAACTAAGAAAAATTACTGTTTTAAGATGGATGGTTGTGAAATAATAATTAATAAAAGATATATTACAAGGAGACTAAGTGCAACTGGATTACACTTTGAATATGTCTGTCATCAATGAAAGTGTCAGATCACTTCTTGACAATTGGTAGCATGCCGACCTCCGGTGGTGGCATGGTTAGCACACTGTGCTACATTGCCAGGGATCCCAAATTTGAATCCCATACTGGGCATGGGTGTTCTTTGTGAGTGCCCCTTCATGAATTTCATCATATCATATCTCATCTTCACGATTAGCCAAAAGTGGCAGAAAAAGCAAAGTAAAATAAACAAAATCAATCAAATAACAATTAGTAGCACCTACTTTCACACACAGATGTAACTTGGTGGGGCAAAGGGGTCACTTGCCCCCTCCCCCAAATTCCAAGGTTATTAAATTAAAAAGTTGTTCGTTAGCGTCCTGCAAGCTGAAGAGTATTTTCTTATGATTTAGCTAATATAACAGTTATTTAGTAAAATAGTCCTGGATGCCATTGTTATGGGATGGGAACTTTGTTGATTCTGCTCCCTAAAATTAAGTCCCAAGTTTGACTCTGCCTCCCCCCAGGTTATGCCCATGCTATCACATATATTTGTTTATTACTTTTTTTGCTATTGCTATTTGAGATGAAAATAGAGGGTGCGAGTACCCCTGTTACATCACACACATGGTAAGGTGAAAGTAAGAATGAGTGTGGGTATATGTTAGTAGATATACAGGGTGGGCCAAAAGTCCCTTACCACCCCTTGTAAAAATCGTTTTAGTGGAAATTGATGAATAACAACCATGTGTGACCACATTAGGCCTAGGGGGAAGTCATAAGGTGGGGGTGCCCTTGACGGCGGCCATCTTGAAAGCCGCCATCTTGGATACAAGTCCAGTTTTGTAAATGGGAAGGTAGGCATGCGATACATGATTATAGGCTAGAATTTGATAAGGAAAACAATGGTGAAGTCGTAATGTTGAAATCTTCATTTGTTAAAAAGTTACAGGCATTCAAATGTTGGAATCACACTTTTATATATGGTGCTCTACGTGAGCGTCCTCCAGCACCACACACATGTGTAGTCGTTCACCCCAATTGTCCATGACCCTGCTAAGTGTGTCAGGTAAAATATCAGCACAGGCTGCAAAGATCCTTTCTTCCAGGTGAGCAACATTCCTGATCATCTCGGCGTATACCTTGGCCTTTAAATGACCCCACAAATAAAAATCGAATGGAGTCAGATCGGGTGAACATGCCGGCCACTCAATGGGACCACGACGCCCGATCCACCATCCAGGAAATTGTTCATGCAGATAATCACGGACGTTTAATCCATAATGGGGAGGTGCACCATCCTGTTGGAAAAATAAGGTAAATGTGCCATCCTCGGACAACACGGATGGCAGGATGAGATCACGCAACATTGCCAAATAATGATCAGCATTAAGGTTACCAGGAATGACTAATGGACCAATTAGTTTGGTACCCCATAGGCCGCACCACACCATAACTTTACCAGCTCCTACCAATTTACAGGGGTCAACCCAGTGAGAATTGGTAGCGGACCAATAGCGACAGTTTTGTTTGTTCACCTCTCCTTGCACATAAAAATTCGCTTCGTCGGAAAACAGGATTTTTGAGGCGAATGTGAGATATGCTTCAAGTTGGGCAACTGCCCAGTCACAGAATTCCAGGCGTCGATCTGGGTCGTCTTCTGATAAATAATGTTGAAGTTGCAATTTGTACGGATGCCAATTGTTTTTCTTTAGGATATGTCTGACGGATGTACGGCTGACACCACATGCCGCTGAGAGGCGATGAGTACTGTGGTGTGGTGATGTTGCAACAGATGCCAACACTGCTATGGTTGTGCCTTCGTCTGTTGCAGTAGTGGGTCTTCCAGACCTGGGTTTGTCCGCTACTGAACCAATATCCATGAATTTCTGGAAGAGGTTGGCAACACTCACATGAGACACAGGATGTTGATCTGGGTGCCATTCATTAAATTCAGCTGCTACAACCCTTGCACTCCTTCCACCCCATGCCCTTATTAACTCTTTCCTCTCCTCTGTGGTTAGTGGCATGATTTAGGCACCTGCAACAAATAAAAAATGAAGGTGTGATTCCAACATTTGAATGCCTGTACCTTTTTAACAAATGAAGATTTCAACATTACGACTTCACCATTGTTTTCCTTATCAAATTCTAGCCTATAATCATGTATCGCATGCCTACCTTCCCATTTACAAAACTGGACTTGTATCCAAGATGGCAGCTTTCAAGATGGCCGCCGTCAAGGGCACTCCCACCGTATGACTTCCCCCTAGGCCTAATGTGGTCACACATGGTTGTTATTCATCAATTTCCACTAAAACGATTTTTACAAGGTGGTAAGGGACTTTTGGCCCACCCTGTAGATAATACTATGCACCATGATATTGAGAGAACCACAGTCTGATGATATTTAAACCACCACTGCAAGCAGTGGAATTATAAACAACCCAGGATCACTTTTAAACATGCAATGTACTGTGGAAAATAAAATATTTTCATTTTTGGAGAGGACTACTAATAACAGGGTGCAAGTTATGCATTGCACACATATAGGGAAAATGACTAACAGCTTTCAGGCTTTTGTGCTAGTCAAGTAGCATTTATTTATTGATGACGGGGATACTACTTGTACTCGTGCCACTAGCTAAAAGATGATAAGACAGTCCCATTATCACAAGGGAACTTCATGCTTGGGTTAAAGTTTAAGATGTTATTCTAATCAATTAGAAGGGACTCTGTGTTACTCTAATGTTTTTATTTCAGAAAATAACATTAAAATACACATTCGAAGTAGCTTTTCATTGGACAAGGCTAAATCAGGTCACTGGTACAAGTGCCATTGGGTTTATTAAGATGAATGATGGGACAAACACAATGATACACATATCCCTTCTGCCGGTGTAACACGGGACTTAGGTCCATCCTAACTTCCCAATTGACTTTGAGCTTCCTTACTTAAAGATTGTGTGAGAGCTTTCTCTTTTTCGGTTTCTGACAGAATTGGAAACCATCTTTAAATTCATCCTTGATATCATAGAACTACCAATCAGAATTGAGGAACACATTGACCAACTGAATTAGGAAAAAGAAGATGACCAATAGATGTTTGACTGTTTAATTCAAGGCAGCTTTTTCCTTACTGTGATTCTGATATTTTATTTTCACAACCGACACATACTATTTTCAAGTGGTTGTAACAAATAGACTATGCTGTGCGTTGCACTGCAGTAAATAAATATCTTAGTGTTGTAATGATATATAAAGTACGAATTTTAATTATTGCATCATGGCCATCAAAGTAAATCTCAGAATAAGTATTTTATAACCAAAGAAATGTCAATAAATGTAATGTAAATATTATAGCTTAATTTAAATGCCACGGTTTTCACATTTTGAATATTATTGTGAAGTTTATGTAACTTATTTGACTAGTGCATATTGGGAAATTAATTTATAAACTGTACAAAGAAGGGATTCATTAGAAGATGCAACTTCTATCGTACTATGCAGGTAATGCAACTTTTACTATAGTGGAACAACAGGCAAAAGAGCATATGCAGACCTGTGACTACTGTGTATCCTATTCCCATGTGGAGGGGCAGAGTGGAGCATGCTTCCTTATGGCCCGAGTTCAACCGATGGAGGGGAAAGTGCACAGAGACTTTTGGCCAAAGGTTCTTTTCGTTGTGGTCGTTGTATAGCAGGCTACATATGCTGCAACAGTGCTAACGTTATTCTCTTATTCTTTTGGAGAAAACATTATTTTTAACGTTCTCTTATTCTTTTTGGAGAAAACATTATTTTTCCTTATCTTCAGCAGTTATTAGTATCTAATCTTGGGGAGTGGTATATCATGTTCGTACAGCTGCCATTTTTAAGACCGCATTCTTAAGGATTGTCTGAGACCCCTCTCCCTGTGTTCGCAAAATGAAGATGTAAAAATATATGATAGTTTCATATATACCGAATATCAGATAAGGTGTGTGAGAAGACCACCTTTAAGGTGGGTTGATTTGGTGGAAGAGGACCTGAGTGTGCTGGGAATTAGGAGTTGGAGAAGGAAGGCTGTGAATAGAGATGGATGGCGGAAGATTCTGAAGGATGTCAGGGTCTGTGATGGACTGTAGTGCCAGGAAAGAAGAAGAAGTTGCCTGTCAAAGGTAAATCGGCAAGTGAGGACATACGTAAGTACCATGTGAGTGTGAGTCTGTCTTTACTCAGGATCTGAACGTGAGATCTCTTGCTTCATAGTACAAAACACTGGCTGGTTCTAAACTAATCATGCACATAGAAAAACTGGCTCTCCTTAAAAAATAATGTTATTCCATATCTTGCCCATTTGTTTCAACTCTAGAGTTGCCCACTTATATCTAAAGTGTCTATCATTGCCTTATGTGACATGCCTTTCCTGCCCAATTATGCTAAGTACAACTACAAAGATGGGTGATGATTAGATGTGTTGGGCACGGGAAAACAGGTTATATTTCTTGATCAGCAGTTTATTCAGAATTTTTCGCAAGGGGTAGGTGTAAAAGATTTTGAGTGTCAAATTCGTCATAAAATTGGCCTTTGTGAAAACTTTTAGGAACTGAGTAGGAAATTAAGGTGGATAAAGCCCAGTTGTTCCCAAAGAAACCCACATGTCCCTGCAGTCAGCCAATGAGATGATAGGATGGAATTGTACTTGACTTTATTCACATTTTTGCTTCAGTTGTGCAAAGCCAAGGGAGGTAAATATTGGTGGGGTACACACACCACGGACCTCCAGAAAAAAATGGTTGCCCCCTCCCCCCTTCCTGTTTCTGAGTAAAGTATTTTGACTATGACATTATTATTATTTACAGTATTAACTTCTGAACTTAAGAAATTAGAAAATGTTTTGTCTGCCCCCCCCTTTCCTCCACGTCTATTTTCCAATGGTTGTGGGTTTTAGGTAAGAACAAATTTGATATGGGCTGCTGTACAGTCAGAGCCAAATATAATATATACACTCACCTCACTTAATTTGCTATTTTATTCATTTTTATCAAATGTCAGTCGAACTTCCCCTTGGACAAAAATGCTGCAGAAGCGAATTGTGGCACTATTAAGTAAGGCGAGTGCACATCACCATTATCAATTCATTTTGTTTTATCAGAGTATATCCAACGGCAAAAGAAAAGACATTTTCCACCATGATTTTAATTCTGTTTTCAACAATGCGATGATCATGAATTGAAATAAGAACATTGCTTTGCATCAACCGAATTCTATTCCTTAAAACAACACAGGGTGTGTAATGACAATGAAAATAGTGATGGACAATTTAGTACTATTATTTTTGCCGTTGAGTGTACCGCCGTTCAGTTAACAACATCCTTTCCAAAATTCTGGGCATGCCACTGAATACAAGTTTGGAAGATTGAAACAGAGACGTCAAAGAAGAGAAGGACTAGGATCCTCCTGTGCCAGTATAATTTAATTTCTCATGCTTTCTGGAATCACGACTTTTCATTAATACGCAAAAATTATTGAATATTGCGCATACAATTAATTCATTCACTGCATTTTCTGCACGTTTAAAAAAATAAACAACATTCATCGTGTTTCCATTCCAGAGAGAACAATAGTAGCTTTCTTTCAACATCGCCCGATGCGCACTATTATTTTTTCTGCAGACTGTACGTCACCGCACAACGGACCGTGATCGTCGTTTGTTTTGGTAGGCTGTTTCGCTCGTTGGCCATACTATAAGGTGTGTACATAGAAGTTCGTCTGATGTGTACTGAAGAATGTAAATAGACGTCTGTCACCTAGTTTTAAATCGATAAAAGATGGAATAAACAGTGTTTCATCATAAAGTTATTGTTTTGGATAACAGTCATAATAAGACTATTATAGGAACTAGAACTAACCGTTTCTACCGGTACGTAAATTATGAAAATACAAATACTAGTGGTATTTACATCATTGTGTGATTTGTGTAAATGTCATAGATGCACTGCTTGTCAGTAGTTGTAAATTATATCTCTAAAGAGCAAACCAAGTGGGTAATTTTATGACATAGAGTTACTTCCAAACTATTTGTTCAGATGTTAAAATGCACATGCAGGAACCACAGCTTGTTTCGTGCTCGTGAATGTATCGTTTTAAATCCGATGAACCCTTTTTTAGACTAACTACGTCTTTAGTCCATTTCAAGTGTTACGCAAGGCTGATGTTATTAAAGAGATATACGCTGTTTCAGCTTCTATATTAAATATTAGGTAATTAATGTTATGCGCTACTACTGGATTTGATTGAATTTTGTTTCTTTGCATAACAAGTACACGATATTGTATAAATTGTCATATTGTACGAATCTGTAACTTTATCATACGCACATAACTGAAATTGACTATTCTTTACAGAAACTACGTATTTTTTGCTTCTAAATTGAGAGACAGCGATAAAGTCAATTTACATATCTGTAAAGAAGTCATTTGTCAGTCGTCACACGCTATGCAAATGGATATAATCCTACCATTAAATATGCAATTTTGGAACATTATATTAAAATATGTGAGCAGTGAACATATTGGTGAACATGTAAGATTAACATTCTTACATGGATATTCTTATGATTACCATAGAAAATTCATGTCAACCCTGAAAAGTATATGTAGAGCTATTATTCACTTTTATGATACTACTTGTGGATAAACATGTAAAATTTATGTTTTTGATTGGTGGTGGGAGTTTAGTCTTTTGCATGGGGATTATATTTTAAGACAATAAGTAACAAGAAAACCGATTAACCGAGGTTTATATGTCGGAACTTTTATATATCATTACATTTTTCTGTTGTACATTATACAAATTATTTACATACGTATATGCACATGAACAAGTTCTTCCATAGCATAATGGTTAGCTCTTTCGTCTTTGGTGAAAGTGGTCCAAAGTTCAGTTCCCAGTGGGATCTTCAAAATTTTGGTATTGATTCAGCATCCTGAGGGTAATTGGGGAGCTACTTGAAAGCAATAATAGCAGACTATGGTCTGAAAAGCCAGAGAACAGGAACAGTTATGGTACTCAATGCATCACCAATGAAAAGCCACTTGGCAGGCCTTGGTCCTCAATGGACTGTTAGTTCCACAAAGTTCAGTTTTTATTCATACACACACACATTCCCCCCTCTGGATACTTGTGTCCCCATCTCTGCTTGATAAATTTTATCCCTGGAGGGGAATGTTATTTGGGGGGACATATTATTGGCAATTTTGTTACTTTTTCCGGGGCCGTCGACCCACTGTACCTCCTCGAGAATTACGTCTATTTACTTTCAATCTACAGATTTCAACGTTTTACGTAATATAAAAATGGTTCCAGCGTTAGGAAACCACAAATAACGGAGATATTTGATCGCAAAGTATGACCCACGTTAGCACAAGAAACTCCTATTCTGGACTACTATCGCTCATTTTTCCCATAAAAAATTCCCAAACAGCAGCAAAACTAACACTCCTGGCATATCCTGACATTACTACGACCCCAAATTTTAACTATGTTTGCCTAACCTAACCTTGTCGTGCATGGTTCGTGGGGCTATCCGTGAATGGTTTGTGCGATTACCCGTGCATGACATCAGCGCGAAATTTTAACTGCAGATTCGTGATTACGAGGCCTAAATTATTGACTGCGAAAAAAGAGAAAAATTGGGGAATCGTCCGGTATTGTAAAATCATGCCACAACCATTTCCAATTCGAACGAGAATATATAATTTTAAAAAGTACTAACCTTAAAACAATGCACTTTCTGCTACGTGGTTGCCCGGCCGAAGAATGCCACGATACTGAAAATCTCGATACATTCCCCAATATGCATTTTCAATGAATAGCACTTACCACACTATAAACGCACGCCCACCTTGCAAACCAAATCCCAGTATCATGTGACATGAACCGAAACATCATCTGCAGTAAATCTCGCACGGCTTGGCGTAACACCAGGATTGCCAACCTTCAATCTCAGATATTTCCAACATGGCTCCAAGTTACAAAACACAAATAACGTAACAACATGTTCCTTCATATCACATGCAGATGGCAACAATAAAAATGACGTCATAAATAGTCCCATCAAAAAAACTCTCATTACTCCACTAGAATACATCTCCTAAAGCTAAAAACAACACAAATCGTTTGTAAAGAACATAATCTTCATAGCCCTAAATGACACAAAAATCATCACCTTATCGCAGGGGTATGGAGTGTCGACGGTACCCTTTTTCCTACTTTGCCATTCAGTTGCAACACTTTTATGTCAGACAACTGGAAGCTCCATTTGGTGAATACAGATATGGCTTCAGTCGCTGCTCTATTCTCGGAACAAGTGACACGGGTTGAAGACCACCTCCCCTCTTCCCTTTCCTTTGCCCACAGAATTTGGCAGGAAGATGCCACCCCGATGAATGTGAAAGTTACAAATAAGTTGTCATGTGCCTCTAACTTGCCACCACAGAACGTCTGTATTTGTATGAGTGGAACAGTAGTACACGAAGATAGCATGGCCTCCCGATGGTGCAGTGGTAGCATCGTCACCTTGTATTCAAGGGGTCCCAGGTTTGATACCCGGTGCAAGCAGATAGTGGTTCAAATTCCACTTGAAACTGTAGGTCCAGTCCAGTTCGAACTAACCTTACTGTGCATAATGTGGACTTTAAAAACACCAAATCAAATCAACGAAGATAGCCTACATGCAATTTTGGACGTGAGCGGGATTGCCCTTTACGAAGTTGTTTTTTTAAAGAACCGTGTGCTTTTTCTTTATTTTTTAGAACAATGAGCTAGATTTCATTGCGAAGCTAGAATGTTAGTGAAATTAGTGTGCATTGCGAGTTCCAGACTGTGCAATATCAGGAATCTGCCTTCAAAATGAACAAAATCAGATAAAGCTTGTGGCCTTGTTGACTGTGTTGATCAGTTCCTTTTGATTGTTGGCTGCCCGTAAAATATTTAACAAATGGAAAAATTATACTGCCGTAGCTTGATGTATCTAGTGGTGAAGTTAATCTTTTAACATCACTGAATTAAAACATGTGGGTGAGTTGGAAGTGGTATCCCTTGTTGGAAATATTTTTTGATAAAATATCATGATTAAAAATACAGAAGAATCTATATTGAATTCATTCTCTTGATCATTTTCATTACAACAATTGACCATGAAATTACGTACACAATGATTCGTGTTAGATACATAGTATAGTGGAAATTGCTATTGGCTTGTATTCAAGAAGTCCTGGAATAATTAGGCTTACTTGGGGGCCACTTGCTCACTTAACAAAGTTTCAGAATTAACAAGGTAATGGAACTTTTGTTAAGTTCCAGGGACCTGAGAAGCAAGTTAATGAGTAATTTTTATGATTTCGCATTGCAAAGTAGTCTTGGGTGCTATTTTTATGGGGTAGAAAACTTTTAGATTCTGTCCCTCCCCCACCCCTGCAAAGTTATGCCCAAATTCGAATCGGATCCCCAAAAGTCCAAAAGTTAGGTCCCAGATTAGATTTCTTGGGGTGATGTGTCAAAATCCCACTTTAAAAACTGTAGGCCAATCCCTGATTAGCTGTTCTGATCATATAGTGAAATTGGCTTTCTTTCTATCAAGATGCAAATTTAAAAAGTTTAAATTTTTTTTTTTAATGTAAAACAAAGTGTGCAGTGACCCCATTTACCATTTAAAGTTGTCGAGGTATCTCCTGCAAGGCATTTTCTCATGCTGTCTCTAGACAGTCAGTAGAATTTCCCTCCACTGGAAATTTCTTAAACACCCCACTGCACACACCCTACATACAATGAGTGCTGTGTGTCTGGAGGAATTTTCAACACCATTACGATTGCTTAACATTTTGACTGTTCCTCACATAATTTCTATTTGCAATGCTGTCATTTTGTGACTTAAGTCAGGGTGTGAAGTGCAGGGGATACTATCCTTCAATTTAGATAAATTTGCTTAAAACAACCTGTTGCTTATATTCATTGGCACCCACTTTAGACACAGTATGGATTTCGTCTTACCTGTCAGAGATCAAGAATACAGGAAACACAGCACACACAACAATAATAAAGTTTCGATGTTTTGCTTGACTTTATGTTGTTTTGGCTACATTTTCCATGTTGCCTGGCACTGTTAACATCAAATTGAGGGGTCTCCTCGATGGTGTAGTTGTATTGTTGTAAAGGCACAAGTGATTGATTCGGATTCCACTTTAAACTGTATGTCCAGTCCCGATTAGCCTTCCTGTGCATAAAGTGGACTTAAAACCCAAACTCAAACATCACATTGAATATGCCCCATTCTTGACCTATGAATTATTGTGTTTTGAAATTGTAAAGTGACAGTAAAATAATACATTACAGAATTTATTTCGGGAGATAATGAAGCAGGCTGCCTATGCTATTTTGCCTAACTTGAGCTGTATTATTATTGTTGTTGTTGAAGTATGGGTCCAGCATCCATGTGAAGCATGGTTTTTGTAATGTTTGTAGGAGGGCAAGGAAGTTATTTTAAAGTTTCAAAATGAGTGTGAATTAATATGGAGTTTTTAGAATGTGTACAAATTGATTTGAAGTCATGAGAAGTAGTAATAATGGGGCGAAATTTCATTGTGACTTGCAACTAGGAAGAACAGGCCAGGACTCTGCACTTTTATTACTCCCTATCCACAAAAGTCTGGTGAATCGAAGGTCTCGCCTTCCCCCTCTATTCATTTGATTTGGCCTCTGCAGATTTCTTTGTGTTGTCCAAGTTGAAATCCATTTCATCCTTGATGCTCTGAACCCCTCAAAAAAGTGAAATATTTTGCAAGTTTTATGAAGATTATGTTGTTTATGAACGTTTTCAGCTGTGTTTAGCTCGCGGAAATGTGTTATTGTGAAGTTAAGTATGTCTGTAACGTTAGCGTGAAGCAGAACAGCCCGATGGCTTTGTGCAAGTCAATATAGCACCAAACACCACATTCCACAACAGCAGCAGACAGAACGTTGCCTATTATAAAATAAAGTAAATCAAACATGAAAGGCTGAAAACTTATGAAACCAAAATCGAAGTGAAATTATCGTTAAGGGGTGTTAGATTTATTGGTGTTCATGATTTTACGTCATTAGTTTAGTAGTGTTAGGTTTAGTGCTGCTATCAGTATTCGATGTTTTCCTTAAATTTGATGGTGTGATC
The DNA here is from genome assembly GCF_977018435.1 of Lepisma saccharinum. Taxonomy (NCBI): domain Eukaryota; kingdom Metazoa; phylum Arthropoda; class Insecta; order Zygentoma; family Lepismatidae; genus Lepisma; species Lepisma saccharinum. Next base: position 59,732,798 of record NC_139241.1, on the reverse strand, counting down.
TTTTGCATGTGCATAAAACCAATTTTTACTAATAAAAAGTGCGGAAAGTACTCCCAAGATGGCAGGATTTAACTTATGTGGCTCGTATTTTGGGACCAAATATCTCTGTTATTTGTGTTTTTCGCATGCTGGAACCAATTTACATAAAACATCGAAATCAGTTAAATTAAATTCAATTTAATTCTCAAAGGGGTACAGTGGGTCATCGGCCCCAAATCCACTACGAAATGGCATTTTTGGTCAGTATGCTGATGGATGTGTGGTACATATTCTCCATCAGCTATTTTTATAAAGGGAATAGAAACTAATTCTGGGCATTCCCTGTGTGTGCATCATGGAACTTAAAGAACCATGTTTTGTATTGAGCATCATAACTCTTAGACCTGGCATTCATCTCTTCGATCTTTGTAAATCTGTTTCTTCCAAAGGAGTCAAATAGGTACTAGGTACACGAAACTAAGTAATGTAAATAAATAGTGATAGGTTAGGTTTTGAAAAAAAAAAGTTATGTAAATGTCATTGTTTATATTCATGGAAATCCATTTGTACTCAGTGCTGTAGGTCAGCCATTTTTTTTTTTCATCTTTGCAGATTTACAACCATCAAATGTATCATTTTCATATTCTGTTAACTCTTTTTTACCTAGTGGAGATAGTTTTAGTGTGAAAGTTTATGTTGTGTGGCTTCTCACATACAGATCTCATGTTTTGAATTACTTTCTCATGGAACCGTACATTCTTTGGATAGAGTGGTGAATTATGAAAACATCAAGTTCTGATCTTTTACCTGCATTGTACTACTTTTCGAGATAACTTATTTTCTTTGGCTGGTTTTCTTGGAACACTAATTGAATTAAATATATTTCTATTATCAGCTTTTGTAAATATAGGCTGCTTACTTTTGCAATCAGATGAAGGATGTTAATTTCTAGAGTGATCGTTTGACCTGTTACCACCCTTCTTGTTGCATTGCTCATGGAATGAAGGTGTATTAACATGCAAGATTTATATGTTGGTACATTAAAGCATTATAGAATGTTATGGAATTTTTAATGAAAATATCTACAAAACCTGGAAAAGCCCTGGAATTCAGTTCAGCAAAATGAGTGTGAAGTCGGAAGTCACCACTACTGTCGTTGTCTGTCTCTAGACTGATAGAAGTACACAATATTACAAAATAATACAGTAAATGTTACCATTAAGGTAAAGTTGCCCCTGCATATTGCACTGTGCCATGAAGGCACTTTTAGGGGATGTGGGGATAGAGCCCCACACATTCTCGAGCACCTACATTTTGGAGGTGATGCGATCAGCACCATGCTCCAGCTGCCTTTACCTGCAAGGTTGCCCCAGGGTGCCCATTGATTGAAGGCTGGGTGAGCCCCAGAGCCTCTTTATGTAGGGTACAAGGCTGGAAAAATTCACATAGATCACCCACCCTGTGAATTGAACCCGGATCTCCCTCATGGCAGTCAGATGCCCTACCTAATAGACAACCGTGGCTCCTAATGTTACCATGAAAGTGGTTTTTATTCTTGCTGCAGTGTTCGCCAGAACTTCGAGCTAACACTACCAAGATACACACACATGCAGCCTTATGTGGCTGGTCACTCTACACTAAAGTCATGTAAGCACTGGTGTACCCAAAGGATTGTTGATGGGGGAGGGTTCCTGAGCATTCCTAAAGAAACAAAAGTCTAGCGCTTGGAAAATATCAGGCTGACTTTTTTCAATAAGAAATTATATATTTGTATGTCTTCCATGTGAAAGCTATTAAAAATCCACATGGATCCACCACCAGAGTTGTAACAGCTTGCCAAATGATCTCTTTAATAGGTCACCAACTGCTGCATTTCCTCTTGAGTTTTGTTTCTAAGTCCAATTTATGCAAAGGTAGACTAGTAGGGATTGGACATACAGTTTAAAGTGGGATCCGAACCACTATGTGCCTCTGCCAGGTACTGGCAAGATCCCTTGATTTACAAGGCATCAGTGTAACCACTACTCCACTGCATTTGCATCCTTGACATGACTTGCTTGTTGAAAATAGAATATGTATAACTTTGTAGGATATAGAAATTTTTTCTCTTGTGTTATACCTCATAGTTGCTGGTGGTAATACTTAATGCAAACACAGCACTCACTTTAATAATAATAATAACAACAACAACAACATGCAACCCATCTTGTAAAAATTCCTTGCTCTGTGTATCATATCAGACAGTGTAGCAAGTGCTTGACAATGCTGTTGAAGCAACATTGCACTGAATGGTGCAAAGAGCACAGAGTTGCGACTCCATAGAAAATACAGTGAAGAAATTAGCAACTTAATGAGGAGCTATGTATATTCATCTTTCATAAATTAAGAAGGATGGACACACCAAGGAAATGGTGAACCAGGTTGATATCAGAAAATCTCATCATCCTTCATCTCCAGCAAAGGCTTCAAGACTATGGTTCTCTTGTTGCGCCTTTGGAATATGTAAATACATTTCTTTGTTATATTTGTATTCCTTTTCTCTTTGTTTTTCTGCATTTCTTCCTATGTTTAGAATCTATTTCTTCTTGCTTCTCTTTCGTTGATTATTTCTTTTGGTACATTTATCTTGTCTGTTTCATTTACCCATTTACTCTCACAAAAATATATTTTATTTTTATTTTTCCCCTCTATGTCGATTTCCTTATTTTTTTGTTCTTTGTCTCTCTCTGTCTCCTTTCATTTTCTCTATCACTCACACAGTTATATTTATTGTCTACTTCCCTCTTTCTCTGTGTCGTTCCCATACAGTGACGTGCTGTGACGTCAACACTTCAGGTAGCAGTCAGTGGCGTGCTCAAAGGGGGGGGGGGGGTTGGTGTCGGTCACACCCCTCCTCTTTTTAGGGCCCAGTATTCCTAAAAAATGAAGAATGTCAATAACAGGAAAAGATAGCAAAATGATGAATGAGTACTAAAAAAAAGTACACGTAATCGCCACCCACATTCCTAAATAAAAAACTATTTGATTTGACTCTAAGCCAGAGATCCTGGGTTCAAATCTCGGCTTGGCCATGGGTATTCTTTGTGTGTGTCCCTTCATTAATTTTATCATACCAAAAGTGGCAGAAAAGCGAAGTAAAATAAACCAAATCCAGCAATCAGTCAATGATTTTATTTTATTTTTGTTACTTTGCGTCGCTTTTTTGTCACATTTGGTTAATTGCAAAGATGATAGAATAAAATTAATGTAGGGAGAAACACAAAGAATACTCATTCCCAGGTCGGGGTTCGAACCCGGAACTCCTGATGTCGTAGCATGCTGTGATAACCACTCCCCCACGGTTGGTTGATTTGGTGTTTTTAAGTACACTTTGTGCACAGAAACAAAACAGGTAACAAAACACAACACACTTTTTTGTAGCTTCTTCAATGATATTAATTTGACTTTTTGAGTTCTGAGATACATTTTTCCAAATTATTTCATTATTCACTGCAACACATAGGACAAGAATGCACACTCATCACGATTTCGAATCCTGGCCTGGATTGTTCATATGTGGCCCCTTCATCAATTCCATCATATCATCACTCATCCTCCTTTTCGCGATAACCAAATGTGGCAGAAAAGCGAAGTAAAATAAACCAAACCAACAACAATATGAACGAGCGTTCTCTTGCCCAAATAAATACATCCGTATTTATGACTGTTAGAGGCCAAGAGTAGTATATTTAAATAAAACTACTAAAAAGAGAGTGAGAGAGAGCCTGAGCACATATTTGTAATTTAATCATTATATATTCCATATTTGAAAAATAAAAAGGAAGAAAGGATAACGTTATTGACTGCACATAACACATTCCCATTTCATAAATAATAAAACTACATCCCATATTATACATACGTACATGTTGTACAACGTGTAAAAGGTTGTGTAAATACAGAGAACATAAGTACTACAAAAAAATCTATGAGAAACCAATGCCCTATCTGTCCTATAGGAGATAGACTGGGGGTCCTGAAAGCCTGGGCTTTCAACTATTGTAGCAGGGGGCAAGGGAGGTAGAGGTACAGTTGGGAGCTGAGAAGACTGCGAGGCTGAGGAATGCAAAACTGGCCTGCCTGTTGTCGCCGTGTGCAGCCAGCACGTCTTCCTTTCAGGGTGGCAGCGGCATAAATAAAAAAGGCATGGTACGAAAACGCATTGCAAATGAATGGAACATATTACATAGTAACATGTGAAAGCAATACTAATAATGGAATAAAACTTCACAAATCAAACCAATCTGCTTCCAACGTGACTAAGAAAGTAAGGGTGTGTGCGTGCTTTTTGTGTATTTCCTAGCATCTTGTTAATGCTTCTTTCCTGGACATGGATCAATTAATTTTAACTTATGCAGGGTAGTACATTTTCTCCCTCGTTTGTATTTACATTTTGGTATGTAGCATCGCTTTTCTGCAACTTTCGGATTATGGAACATGAAGTTGTAATGTCTCAGCCCCAGTGATTCATCCACCAACTATGCCCTAACACCCAACACAATTTTTATAAAAGGAGAAATTTATGGTCATTTTGGCTCTAAGTATACCTTTTCACACCCCTAAACACGAACTTACACCCCTCAAATAAAAAAATTCTGAATAAACCTTTGCTCAACCCCCGAGCCGGCTTTCCCGCTTTTCGTTGCATGTTAATTCTAATGATAGTTAACCTTCAGCGACCCAGTTTACTAGATATAGTCTGCTCTATACATATACATTTACTTATACACACATGCCAGAACATTCATTCAATTTTTTAAACAATTTTTTTTCCGAAAACACGGAAGAAGCATGAATTCCTATGCTGTTGCTGGTCTTTGAGATGTCCCGTGGCTGACATCATCCGTGGAGATTCACAAATGGTTCCGAACACCAGACGGCACCTCACACTGTAAGTCCCGATTCCATTATCAGATTCTCACCTTTTCTTACAGGGACTTCTGCATGTCTGGCAACACTGAAAAATTGAACACCAAGTCGAAGCTTCCCTCCCCACACTTCCTCCCCGTTCACCCTGAACCTCACCCCACACTCTTCTCAGCTCCCAACTGTAGAAATATTAATTTTCCTTCAGGCGGCCATTTCTACCTGGAAACTGGTCAGGTGGAGGAAGAGCGAGCTAGGAAATCCAGCCAGCTTTGCCCGCAGATCACACCGATGGACGACAAGCACGTGGAAAAGAAAGTGTTGCATGTGAACTGTGGCTTTAAGAAGACAATAAATATTGTGATTTGAATATAATTCGAGATGTGAGATTGATTGATCTATTTCTGCTAGACTGGCTACTCCTCAGTGCACGTCCCTGTTTCCATATTCATATCTCTTCTACTTCCATTTAAAACATTTCTATGGGCACAGGAATTGAACACTGACCTCATGAACCTGGTGAAAGTTGTTTTGTTTGTAAAAAGTTTCCACATGTTGTTCAGTAGGAAACATTTCCTTCTCACAGAAATAAACTCAGCACGTGGCGTTCTTGCTCATTTTCATCACATTTTTAGAACAGTCAAAGCATGCTCGCTCAGCGTGTGCATGTACAAGTTATATTGTTTTTTCCGAACAAGTGAATTTTGAAGCCACAGTGCATGCACATTATCTGCAACGCCGAACAAACCAGCCTCCTAGCACTTGCGTTAATGAGAGAACAGACATTAATGCATCACACGAAAATCGAGTTAGGGAACGATACAACGCACTTCACAGTGTTCGTGCAAGGACTTAAGAAACGGCCAATGGCCAGAACTTGTTTAACGCATTAAACTAGTGCGACTATTTTACATTGATCCATACATAACGTCAAACAATTTTCCATTACGTATTACTCTTCAGAACCCAGCCTTTTTGAGCAGGGTTGTTAACGGAACTCAGTAAGTGGAAGTTGGTTGGTTTGGGACCGCAAAGAACCAGTTTTTCTTGAAAACATGAAAATCGAAATCAAATGCACCCGCCGCTTTATGAGATTCCCAAACAGGTTCCATTTGGTTTGGTTCTCTGCGGAAATAGTAAGTAGGCATGGCACGTATTGAAGCAGTACTGCTTTCTTTGTCAAAGACTAATTGACTCTCCTGACCCTTCCGTTGAGCGCTCATGGATGTATGCTTTTAGTTTCTGAAAATCTTACATTGCTTGCATATTTTGTAGTAAAATAGAGAAAATATATGTTATAAGCCTAATAAATGGAATGTTTGTGTTTAAGCTGATTATATTCAAAATTATTACTTGACAATGGGCTGTTTAAAAGTAATATTTTAACAGACATAAATAAATGTAACCAATTCATTTTAAAGCTTCGAAGATAAGCAAAATATACTATAGAGTCAACCCAGGGTGGGGATGGAATACTGTGTTGGAGAGGTAACGATTCAACTCCACATGAAGTAACACTTTGTGCCAGTGACCTTTAGGCATTATCTATTAAGTAGAAGGAACTTTCTCCCGATATAAGAGCATTTTAACGCAAACACTGAACATTTACTATACTAATGTTAATATAAATTGGTAGGTGCACATGTTACAATCTCAAGTTTACTGCCTATTTTGGAGCCTTTTTTATTTTATAGTTACTTCTGGTGTCTTATTTTCACCATTTATGTCTACTAGCCTGCCTATTTCACAGAACTTTAGTGTGTATCTATGAATCCAACCTCTAATGATTACTGATCATTCATTTTTACTCCAGCGTTGTAATAATGTTTCACGGTTAGATTTTTTTTATCAAGACTGTTCACATACTTTTTCATTTTAGGTTTATTAACTGTATTATTTACTGCAACTTAAACAGTTTCACTTTGAAGGAGAATGCATATTGTATCTTCCTCACTTCATTCTTTGAATCAATTGAAACTATTAAATTAAATAATTGAATTAGGTCTTGTATATAGCAGTACATCAGCTGAACATGTCTCCAACTCCGACTATGGGGAGTTTTGATTAATCTTTCTTCCTTTTGCTGGACCCTCCTTTGGGTGCCATGATCCAGAACGGCCTCTTCATTGTCTCCAGTCACTAGAACCTTCGGGTCCTGGACACCACGACCTTCCACAGGGTCATCTGAAGATTCTGGAGACTGGGTGGCGGTAAGTGGCTCCACATGTAAATCCATTTCAGAAGGTCGCATGGACATCATGTGCATGTTTCGGGGTTTTGACACTAGGCCTTTAGGCAAGACTTTAAGGTTCTGGCATTCTGCGAGCTTCCGTAAGTTCAGCTTCCGCAAGATCTGTCTCAACCTGCTGCAAAAAAATTGTCGTTCTTCTTTCTTTCTGAACCAAACTTGGTCATCTTGCGGTGTCTGACTGGATGCGACACTACTTTGTCACACTTCAACCAAGCGAGCACTTAGAAAAAAAAAAAACTTTCGCTCGATGCCCTCTCTATCAGCCTTCACTCTCTTTCCCTTTCTGTTGACGATGCAGACTGGCGCTAGTATAATCCTCCCTTATAAGTTGTGTTGTATCGTGTCCGTGTGTTGAAGATTGTGGCTTAATATGGCACCATATAAGTTTACATTACAACAAAGGATTTATCTTGTCGACTGTACAGAGGTATATGTACAAATATGGAAAATAAAGACTGAATTTTTCGAGCCTACATGCCATGATGCGCAAAGATAGTACAAAATATATCTGATTTCAGCTTCACACATAAATACGTATTTACTTGGTCATCTTGCGGTGTCTGACTGGATGCGGCACTATTTTGTCACACTTCAATCAAGCGAGGACTTAGAAAAAAAATTACTTTTGCTCGATGCTCTCTCTATCAGTTCCTGACAGTATGGGGCTGTTTCCTGAGTGGTGAAGCTTAAAACCCTGTTCTGTCTGCTGGGATGTGCGGCAGAGAACAGCTCAAGAGCTCGTTGCCAGGCCAAATCTCGCTGTTCTTCCCAGTAGGTTCCCACCTGCTGTTCACAATACTCTCAATGGACTCATACATTATAATAATCAAGGCTTGATTTAAGCGGAACATTTGACACTACCACTTCTTGAAGTTCTTGGTACACATTGTTTGCATATGATGGGTTACATGTTCATCCTGGAAGGAGAGGGTAATTATCACTATAAATTGCCATTGGTTAAAGAATATATCTGACACTAATATCACAACAGGAATGGTCGTGATTTTCATATCCCGGGAGAGGAGCTTGGAGCACTAGAATGACACAGATGAACCAGACTGGCAACAACAGTGTGAAGAGATAGGTCAGAATGGTCTTTTATTTCTTCTTTTGACTAGATGAAGTGTCACAGGAAGCTTCTCAAAGCTCACCGATGAATCCGTTGAGTCTGCCATGTGTTCAACCTCTGCTGCTGCAGGGCTGTCCAAAATTTGCTTTGCTGCTACTATGTCATGTGAGGCTCCAGGAATAGAGTCCTCATTCTGAGGGTCGCCCTCTTGAGGAGAGCCATTAGCAGGGAACGGATTTATATGTAAATACGTATTTATGTGTGAAGCCGAAATCAGATATATTTTGTACTATCTTTGCGCATCATGGCATGTAGACTCGAAAAATTCAGTCTTTATTTTCCATATTTTTACATATATTAGCTTTGGGTTCATATTTTAGTTATTTTTACTTATTTCCATATTTCAGAACATTTCTCAACTCAGTATTCGTGTAAAAACTACATGTCTCCGTGTGACCGAAAGAGTTGGGTGAATTCTTGCAAATAACTGACAAATTCCGAACAAAGTTTACGATCTTTTTTATGCCGTCCAATTGCGTTAATTACAAGTTTTCTGTCATCCGAAAAAATAGTTTTATTTACACCTCCCAACTGTTTGCTTTTGCTATTGTATAACACTTGAAATACCTATTTATTTACAATGGGGCTGTTCATTGCCAAACTTTTCCGGTGGCGGCGCCAGCCCTGTTGTGTCCCTGTATAATTTCGTTCGTCATTTGATTGCCCTAAGCTCAGTGGCGTGCGGTGACATTTAAACTAGGGTACGCAACATGGGCCAACCGAAATGAATTATGGGGGCCAGACCCCCCCCCCTGGCCATCATGTTATTCAGAAAATAACTTTTTTCTACAATTTTATAATGGGAAATTTCTCATCCTTGTATCAATATCCAAATGTAACGAGGTAAAATATATGTATGATATTTTATATTCGCAAATATATTCTGATGTAGGTACATAGAGCCCAACAATTCAACTTTGATTATTTCCTTCATGCAGTGCGATGAACATTAAACGGGAAGGAAATGGCTCAATCATTTTCCGTCCTTTCAAATTTCATGTAATAAATTTGATAAATCTCAGTATCCTCTACTATTTCACAATAACTTTCGCAGAGGAAACTAACGAATAAGGCCAATAATAAAGTTTCACTGTTTTTCTACTCAGTCAATCACTCTGTAGAGATATTTTTTCTTCTTGTCAAAAATCAAAATGCCTAATATACTGCTTACCACCCTTCACAACTCCTGCCTGAAACAATTTTTCCAAATCAGGAACAGACCTTCCATTTCGGATTGTTTACACTTTTTTCGTAATTTCCGAAAATCCCTTCTCCAGTATGTCATCAATAACTCCCGGTCCCCATATTTTATCACTTCACAGCACCGACAAACAATAGAGATCCTGTAATGTAAATAATATGAACGAAACACTCCCTGCAAATTTCACACGACAGAAGAAAGCAAAAGTCAACCTCCCACGGTACGTTGTGTCCGGTCCGCTATGCCCGAAAACCACGCGTTCTTGTGGACGAATGAATCTGAGTTGCCAGTCGACAAAGTATTTTGTAGAAGGGAGACAATTAAGAACAAGTAGAAAATACGTCAGCACACATCCCAGAACACTTCAAAAGCTAAACTACCGTACATCAATTTGCAATGTCTGGCGGGAGGGAGGGGGGGCTCATTCTAATCCCATTGTAAGCATTGTGTTTTATTATGTTCTTCTTTTATCATTCATTCATATCGTCGGGTCAACAATCAACACCCATGCTATGGAACTCAAAGGAAATGTTGATCCCGAAAGGAGATAAAGAGATACTTTCATACTCTGAGAATTGTGCGAAACTTGCAAATTGTTCACATATTTTCCCCTCGACACAGTGGCAGTCCATTCTGGTCCCCACCTCCCCATACGAAAAAAAAACTTGCTAGCCTAACTTTAACCTCACATAAATATTTTATATGTGATAGTTTACGCTTATATTAAATATGATCTTCCACCACTACATATTCTTGCCCTCCTGTCTGATTCCTGCATCAAAGGTTTCAAAGGTTGTCGCTTGTTCCAAACAGGGACAGCGGTGGGTCTAATTGGTTGTTTGACCGCAAGTTCCTTCGTAGGTAAACGCGGCAAAAGAGGGTCACTGCCATAAAGGCGGTTTCCGCGCCGGATATACGAACGGCGAGACTGTATTTGCGCCCCCGACAGCAGCGCCAGAAGCAACGATTTTGTGTCACACTTGCGGGATTCACTTCTGGTTTCTCTTCAAGACAGTCACGGTAATTGTTACAATGCCGACGGAGACTGTATTTTATGTAGCTCCTGTAGTATCTTGTATTACTAAAAAGGTAAATGTTTACAATTTTAAGTCCATATTTAACTCCATATTTTGGTGAAGATAACTAAATATGTATTTACATATTTAGAACACTTTTACTACATATAAATCCGTTGCCTAGTCATTAGCATTGTGAATCACAACTTTGGGCGCATTTCGGTCTGCCGGTTCGCTGAAACGCTTCTCTTCGAACTCTGCGATCGCTTCCGGTTGGTTCATCTGGAAGGTGGTCAACGGCTCCTGGTGGGCAACGTGTATTGATTCGTAGCTGCTGCCTGCAGAAGCACTGACTATTTGGTCTTCCTTGTCAGTTGTGGTCCAGAAGAACTGAAAGACCTTTATCTTCCAGTGCAACTTCTTTGTGTTGATCACCTGTGCCTGAATCGTGGGTCGAAGAAACCGAAAATTATTCTACACGGAGAGGTCAAGGGCCAACACGCATAGGTTTGCACCTGCAGTGCGCATGCGGGACACGGTGAATGAACTATTAAAAACTGTAGACATCGATATGTTCACAGATTCACGTAGTGTGCTGAAAAAAAAAGATAATCACAACAATAAGTTCATAAATTGATGTAAATATTGTGTACATAGACGCTCATACTTTCATGTATTCTTTTTTTTTCTCTCTCTCTCTTGTTATCTATTCACAGTGTATTATGTCTTGTTATTTATTCACAGTGTATTATGTTCAACATAATTGGGAAATGTATCCTGTGCTGAACAAATAAATAATAATACTAGGGTGGCCAGACGTCCTTTTTTATCCGGTCTCTGTCCGCCTTCCGGGCGGATTTTTTGGAAAGAGTATAGCATCGACCAGAGCAAATGTGCTGCATAGAGAATGCTTCCACACATAACGATTATCAGTTAAGGCATATCACTTGGGGCGCGCTAAGTATTTTAGCAATGCCCACCTAGCGTCTGCGAGCTGAACACAATCACTTTCCTGACTGAGTCATTAGTATTATTCTAACTCGTTGCTTCGTTCCCAGACTGTTGGAACGCAGTTCCTTTTCGATTGATTGATTTGCTTTATTTTACTTCGCTTTTCTGCCACTTTTGGCTAATCGCAAAGATGGGTTTGAGCGATCATATGATTATTTTGATGAAGAGACTCTCACAAAGAACACCCATTCCCAGGGCAGGATTCGAACCAGGGACCCCTGGCATTGTTGTGATAGCCACGGAGGTCGGCCAGTTCCTTTTCGAGTCATACATACGCGATATAGAAACGCGTAGTGAGAATTTTGATTAAGTAATATTTCCTATCATGAAATTACGAAGCGAAAGTGTAATTTCAACAATGATCTTGCAAGAAAATTTCCAGCTTTTAGGGATCGAAAAAGGCGAATATGAGGTAAAGCAGGGCCTGTCACTCGCCCCTGCTGTTGAAAGAGTGCTAGTAATGTTCGTGGCATTAAAATCATATGTCTACCCAATCTACGAGGACAGACAATAAAGTAATGAGACAGATTTTATATTGTGAAAAGGAAACAAAATAATTGAACATTGCTTGTTTATTACTAAAAGTACATCCCTCCTGCATCAATATAGCAATTGGCACGGTTGGCCAACGATCGATACGACATCTTCAAGTCTTCATGTGGTAGGACTTGAAGATTGGACGTCACAACCTGTTGACTGGTTCTGTGCTCATCAAAAGTGCGTAATTTCAGCAGCAGCTTCACTTTCGGGAACGGGAAATAATCACAGGGGGATAAATCTGAAGACGATGATTCAACACATTCACTTGTTTTTGGACTAGGAATGTATAGACAACCACTGCTCTGTGGGACCGTGAATTATCGTGGAGCAGGAACCAACTGCCTGGTTCAGGATACTGAGGTCTGATACGGTCAATTCTCTTCCATAATCAATCCGAGCACTACGATAGTAACAACCAATTACACTTTCACCCTCTGGAACAATTTCATGATGAATAATGTCTTTGCTATCATTAAAAAAAACACATTGTCTTCACCCTTGCCTTTTCGAGCTGCATTTTCTTGCCTCTTGGTAAATTCAGCGATTTGTTAGTTCGTACAAGGACCGTAGTAAAATGCTCTGTTTTGTCCTCCACAACAATAGAATTCAAGAAATGTTTATTCCAGCAAGCAGTTTTCAGGATGTCCTTCATGAAACTTGATGTTCACTCGCGGCTCCATAGCTATTACGTGACGACATCCTTGCACCTCCTTCACGACATGGCGGCATAATTCCCAGCATGCCTATCGCAAGTTCATGAGGTGTTGCCAGGTTGTGGATTATGGACCACACTGCATCAGGAACGCGTTACTAATATATATATATATATATATATATATATATATATATATATATATATATAATGGTCCCATAAGCGTAACGCATTTCTCCTTCCCTCCTACGGCCATCGTGGCAGTGTTGCCAAACCTGGTGTGCATAAAGGAGCTAAATTTATCCTTAAATAGAGTTAAAGTTGACTTTGAAGGAGCTAGATTAACGAAGGCTGCATAAAGTGCCTCCTATGGTAATTTTAGGTGTCAGAAGTCTGGGGGCATTGCTAATACCTTTAACTTTAAAGTGATGACATTTTATTCTTGGTTTTCACGTCTAGATCTGGCAGCATCACCCATCTCAATAATCAACCAATGGTTGCATGAAATTGGAAATAAAAGAATCCCGGATAACAATATTATGTCATCTTCGTCAGCTACAGCGCTATAAAAAAGCAGCTGAGGAGGTAAGAGGGGTTGGGGCGACGCAATATAACAATATACATCACGTGCAAAATATATACTCATGGCAAAAGTTGGTCTTTGTGGGCCGGAGCCAGCGATGGCATCATAGTGGGGTAGGGGGCGGGTGTTACAGGTCACAACTAAATGAGTGCACGAATGAACCAGACCTGGCTCCAAAAGAGCGAAGCTGGCAACACTGCTCGGCAGCTGCCTAAGAGAGAAGGACGTAGGGGAAATTGTCCCCCTCCCCCTTAAATAACAGATTAGGGGATTCCTTTTTTTGCTTAAAGGTAATAGGAAGTTATTGAAAAAGATCGACTGAAAAGTATCTGTGAGCAAAGTGTTGGTAAGATTTCTTATGTTGATTAAATTATAAGTAATGGCAAATGTGTTACCATTTCTTGCGGTGTCCTCATTTTTGTGACTTTGTCCTCCTTTTTCGCCATGCTCTGTCCTCTTTTTTTGAACGTATGTGTCTGGTCACCGTAGGGTCGAAGAACGTGGAAAGAATCGACACCTACCCAATGTGCCGTAGACTATAAGTTTACGTCTACATGCGTTGTCTACGCGCAATCTACACGAAGATTACGTTGGCTTATAGTATACATTGTCTACCGTTTACCTACCGTATACAATGTAAACAACAGGGGAGAAATAAATCCCAGTGCTCTTTGAAAGATAAAGTATTTTTTCCTTCAAACATGTCGATAATCTGGGCCTCTAACTTAAGACCATCCGATGAAAACAAAGTTATCGAATTTTCACTAACAAGTGGGAAAGGGACTACCGGAAGAAAAGCAAATGACAGCCATAGTGAAAACTGACATTATTTTTTACACTGACAAAAGGGAAGGCTGAAAATATTTATTTTTGTCTTATTACTGCATAGGAAAGTGCATGGATCTTTAAAGCAGATTTTTTCACCTGTGAATTGGTGGAAATAGAAATAAAACAAATCTTGTAATTCTACGGACATCGAATTTTTTTGGGTATGTCGCGACAAGTTTATTTTGCACTTCAATTAATACGTAGTGAATTGGTTGAACGTAAATAAATACTTAAAACACTTATTTCTGGACAGTGGAATACTTCATGCTCTCTATGTCCACCTGCTGATGCTTGTTGCTGCTTCTAGAACGATGCGCGTGCCTTGCACGGAGAACACCGAGCGCCATGTTGTCTACGTAGATTACATAGTTTACACTGTCTACACGTAGAATGTAGACAATCGTTGTTTACGCGTAGACGCACATCACTGCGACCTACCTCACGCGCAGAATCGACGATGAGAAGTTTGTCCTGTTCGATAGCGATCTCTTTATCTGAGGTGACGTCACTTTCCGGCAATACACGCTCAGAGATGGAAATACATACAATCAACTTCCACTGGTGCTGGAAATACATACAATCAACTTCCACTGGTGCTGGAGGCGCTGACGTCATCTGCTGAGACACCAACACTTTTATATCAACACTTTCCGTGTTCCTTGTAAATCTCATGAACTGTAAAAGCAAATGTCTCCGGCATTTCGCTTACAGAACATGGTAAACCCTCTGATGGGTTGAAATTCGAGGCGACCATCACGTCAAAAATGTTGTCACTATCTCTTGAGATGTCGGAATCATTATTGCCAATATGTAAATGATCTTGGTCAGGAAGAGACTGTACCTAGTCATGTCCTGTGTAGAATCAGTGGCGGATTAAAGACGTTCTCTCGGAGGGGGCGGACACCCATTACGGCGCCCCCCGAACTTCCGTGACTAAAATGTTCAAGACCCAGCCGTGTGTCATGTTTTCGCCCCCCCCCCCCAGCCATAATATTTCTTGCGCTATGAGGGAGGTTAGAATTATGGATTCTATGCTTATAATGTTTTTAAGTCAGAAAATCCACATCTTGTGGCTGATGTTTATTGAAGGAAGTTTGCATTTTACTCCAAAGCAAGTAATTAATGTGTATTTAACACATATCGAACAATCAAGATACAAGAAAGAAGTAACGATATTAAATTCAGCTAAACATAATTGTTTAAAAAACTAAAACATTCGCTTGCGTGCTTTGGCATGAGCAAAATGTTTCACAGTGTGTTCAACGTTTAGCCGTTCCGTTTACCTGTGCTCATTGTTCAAAATTGACATGTTCGTTTATCTTTCCCGAGAAGCACTATTCCGCAGATATTTGGCTGAAGTTTCGAAAGTGCGCGTTCTACACAGGCCACAGTTACGGGTAAAGTGAGGAAATCAAACATGTAGTAAATTAATCCGGGAAAGAAGTATAATAGTCGTGAAAGTAGTGACGTCACGAATGGTCTCCAGTTTGTAATGGTCGGATTGACCAATACTGGTTTTGGTAATATGTTAATTAATTGCTGGCCAGCTACAAGGTTTAGGGTTAATTAATATGTTTCCATGAGTGTACTTTTATGTTGTTATTGCATGTAAGTGATGTGCTTAATGGATTGTAATTTTTGCTGGATATTAGGGGTGTAAGGGGCCACCTTCCGATAAGGCGCCCAAAAGTCAACCTCATTCCACGTAGTACACCCTGGATTGCATTTGACAAACGAGGCTCTGGCGCCTGCCACTATGCCCAGTTTAATTCTGTGTGTTGTCCTGTTTTTGTAGCTATATGTGCTGAGTGCCTCTTTACAGCCTCAGCTTTTAACCAAGGTAAGGATATTTTAGTTTTTAGACGCGATTTTATTTTTGTTATGATAAGGGGCTGGACCCCGCATAGTGTGACGGGTGCAAAATAGCCTCAGTGCTGACGCACCCAAAATTTTAATTTCAAATTCAAATTCAATTTTTTTGCTGGATATTAGATTCCCCTGTGTTTTAGCTTTCCAGTTGGGGGAGCTGTCTTTCAAAAGACCGTTGCAGTGGAAAATTCCAGTGCTACGTGGGACATGTCCACGGACGTCCCTCCTCGACTATAAAAAAGGCCAGTTGGGCTTTAGGAAAAAAAAAAACAGTTTTTTTTGCAGCCTTCGCAACAATGAGGAAACTTTCCTCGAGTCTTGTCCAGTTAGGGTGGCTAGACTGAATGATTGAGAAGTAAATGTAATACTTGGCCAAAGAGCCTTCTTCGAGAGTTTAGGCCACTTATGGTGGCTAAACTCATGATGGAAAATATATGTAGCATTTGGTAAAGCCAACCTCTGTTTGAAATCCCCAAGTTTCCCATTTAGCAAAAGATTTGCATTTGTAAGATATTGCCGAGTCGCATCATAATGCCTAGCGGGCTGAGTAGGGATGCTGGGTAAGGAAACGCAAGACTGGTCGGAATATCAATTAAGTCGAGGGTAGGCCACAGAGATAGTTAGGCTAACTCTGTGTTGATGAAAGTACCAATGGTTAGGCCATAGGTAAACCTTTGCTTGAATTAAAGAAATTGGTTGATTATGTAAATGCGCATATGGAAACACTTTGTAAATATGTAGATAATAGCAACGTATAATAAACCTATATAGTCCTACTACGAATGTTCTGGTTTAACGAAGTAACTCCCAAGAACTTCAGTACTGTCTATTTTAAACCATATATTTATTCACTTTCTGTACATGTGTAACGAACCAAGGACTTAAAAATATAAATGTTATGTGAAACCCCCCCTTTCGTAATTCCGGCGTTAATATAATCTGCTCGCTAGACACCCAAGGTGAGGTGTGGAAGGAGAGATTGAAACGACTAAAGCAGGAAGTAATCCAGAGGACCGGAATGAAACCAGGGATTTGGGGGGCAGCTTTCACAAGTTTTGTGATCAGAGGCGTACCAAAGTGGAGTTGATGGGAGTCATAAACCCCCTTTGTCCCAGTATTTCTAAAAAAGAACGTACTCTCTCTTTCGAAAATCCTGGGCCACCCCACTGGTTGTGATATCTGTTTGTATAGTGTCTGAACGTATTGGGTGTACAATATTTGAACTAACGTCCCTGGTACAATTTTGAAGTTCGGTTTTTGATAAATCAAGGACCACCGCAGGACAAAGGAACGATTTTGTTAAAGGTCCACAAAGTTTCTAATCAATGTTGCGTCCTGCTGTAAATAGGTTTATCACAAGCCACTTATTTAATAAGTTATACATTATTGTTTTCTTCAAGTTCATATTTATTTAACTGTAGAACTAAGAAATAAAGGAATATTCATTGTAATTTTATTAAAAAAAAAATTGGATGGGGTCTACGGCCCCAAAGTTTGAAGCACCGCTTGCACCTCCGGTTTTTATAGCACTGTATAAAATACTACAACGTTTGCTGAACACACGAATCTTTCTAAGTTGTTTAATTTCAATAAAATAAAGACTAATAGATTTCTCTAAAATCACAACTAATTCATTTTTTATTACAATATATGTGGCTGTCGGGAACAGTGGAGTAGCTTTTAACCTATGTCTTGTTACAACAGGCAAGAAAAGCACTGTTGTGTCACCTCCCATAGTTGCTCATTTTTAGCTCTTGGGTATGTCATAAAATGCCTCAGTGTTTGATATATGTCATTCCAACTTTGCAAATTTATAAATAACAAAAAAAAGAGCCCTTGTGAGAGGCGCAGAAAAAGAATGATCGCCTCCCCAAGTCTTTAAATTGCTCTTGCAGAAAGCTTCTGAGATTGACAGTTGTAGTTCGCCTTTCTGGCTACGGCCTTTCCACAGTAACCAGTGACGTGCACTGAGGAGTAGCTAATCTAGCAGAGATAGATTAATCAATCTCACATCTCGAATTATATTCAAATCACAATATTTATTGTCTTGTTAAAGCCACCACAGCTCATATGCAACACCTTTTTTTCCACGCTCTTCTCGTCCATCGGTGTTCTCCGCGGGCAAAGCTGGTTGGATACCCTAGCTCGCTCTTCTTCCGCCTGACCAGTTTCCAGGTAGAAATGGCCGCCCAAAAGAAAAGGAAGTTTTCTACCTCTACCTCCCTTGACCCCTCTCCCCGCTGCAATGGTTGAAAGCCCGTGCTTTCAGGTCCCCCAGTCTATTTCCTATGGGACAGATAGGGGATTGGTTTCTTATAGATTTTTTTGTAAATCCTCTAAAGAACTCAGGGTAAAATTTTCTGCAGTTCTCTGTATTTACACATTTTACACGTTGTACAATATGCATGTATAATATGGGATGTAGTTTTATTATTTATGAAATGGGAAAGTGTTATGTGCAGACAATAATGTTATGCTTTCTTTCTTTTTTTTTCAAGTATGGAATATATAATGATTAAATTACAAATATGTGCTCGGGCTCTCTCTTACTCTCGTTTTAGTTGTGTTTTATTTAAATATACTACTCTTGTCCTCTAACAGTCATAAATACGTATGTATTTATTTGGGCAAGAGAACGCGCGTTCATATTGTTATTGGATTGGTTTATTTTACTTCGCTTTTCTGCCACATTTGGTTATTGCGAAAATGAGGATGAGTGATGATATGATGAAATTGATGAAGGGACCTCATATGAACAATCCAGGCCAGGATTCGAACCAGTGATAAGTGCGCATTCTTGCCCTATGTGTTGTACTCTGCAGTGAACAATGAAATAATTTGGAATGAAAAATGTATCTCAGAGCTCAGAAAGCCAAATGAATATTATTGAAGAAACTACAAAAAAGTGTTTTTTTTCCTGTTTTGTTTCTGTGCATAAAGTGTACTTAAAACACCAGATTAACTAACTGTGCGGGAGTGGTTATCACAGCGCGCAATTATATTAGGAGTTCCGGGTTCGAACCCCGTCTGGGCATGGGTGTTCTTTGTGTTTGTACCTTCATTAATTTTATCGTATCATCTTCGCAATTAACCAAATGTGACAAAAAAGCGACGCTAAGTAACAAAAATGAAATCAAATCATTAATTGATTGCTCGATTTAGTTTATCTTACTTCGTTTTTCCGCCACTTTTGGCTAATCGGGAAGGGGCATATGTAACGACCCTGCCTGGTCGCCATTTAATTATTATTAGACCTTGCGTGGTCACTATATTCTTTTTAATCGGATGAAAGAGTTAAGCGGAATGTCCCTGCGAGGCGTACGCTTTTAGTTTAAATGTAAACGTTAACGGTTCCACCTCTATGTTTAATAGCTTCACTCATTATTAGACCCTGCGTGGTCGCTATATTCTCTTTAATGTGATCAATTATTGTCATTGTTTAACGTGTTGTTTAGAATAGCAGAGTCCTGCGAGGCTCATTATTAATTGTATTGTCTGAATGCACACAGTTTTAGTTTATATTGTCACGTGCATCTAGTGATTTTCCCACTAGTGATTTCTCAATGTCAAAACCTTGATATTCCTCAGTACGAAGTTTGCAATATGTAAAAAAATGAGTTAGCAACGCGTACTTGTAGTTAAAATTTTCACCACCCATGCGCCACCGCAAGTATAAAACTCAGCGCAGCGAGGCCGGAGTTCAGTTGGCTCCCGGATGTCAACTGGCAAACATCCTGGAAAAAACCGGCCATCCAGCCAGAAGCCTAGCAGCCATCCCAGAAGGAAGGAAGGAGGAAGAAAGAAGAAGAAGAGCCTAGCAGCAACCTAACTACCCGGTCTAGGTGCCAGGTTCTACCTGCCTGGCTTGTCTAGGAGCACCTAGACCTCCTTCCTAACCTGCCGCCCTTTTACAGGAGACACCGGTCGGCTTGCCGATTCCTAGCTAACGCCGGGGGTGTCGCGGCATCCTTAAATCCTTTACCCTGCGCCCGCTTGTCGGAGGTGCCGGCTGGCTTCGGCCAGTTCCTAGCTGTGGTTGGGGGTACCGCGCACATACTACTTTCTCTTACAGGGGAGCCCGTGACGTCAGCAGAGAACAGCGCCCTAAATAAAATTAGGTCCCTATACTCCCCCTGGCGCCTCACTGCGAGGAATAAATTGAATGGTCCCTTCCCCCCTTTTTGAATCCAGAAGTGGTGAATGCACGTGTATGGTAAATGTAAATGCACTTGAGTGATAAAGGTTAAAGACTAGTGTGCTAACAGACTTTCTTACGATAAGTTTATAATAAACATATATATACATATAAAGCTGTTGTTCACGTTTTACCCAGCAAGCCCTGAGATATCTAGAATCTGTGTTCAACGACTGGTAAGAAGTTAGCATTTATGGGTAGACTTTTGCCGTCCTCCTAATTGAAGTGTTTAGAGAGTGGTGATTTTGGGTAGGTGGGACGTTGCAAAAGAATTTGGCGCCATAACGTGGGGCCCGACAGAACTGTGCAATTAAGTGAAGTCAACCGAACCGTGCATTAAAAGGACTGTCCAGTGAAAGTGAAAGTGTGGACTGTATTAAACATGGATCAGGAATTTACTGGTATGAACCTGAGAAGTAGAGGGAGGAAGACCATGGATTCAGAGTCTGGATTTGGTTGCTGTGAAGAACTGGGAGAAGAGGCAGCATATTTCCAGTGTTGCCAGTGCCAGCGCCAAATTCACTGGAGCTGTGATGGAAAGGATGTGGCTACCTTCCCTGCTGTAGGAGTTAAATGCCAGACTTGTGAATCTGCTCCGCTGACCCAGGTAGCGGAGACAGCAATACAAGAACCAAGTCCGCTGACCAATCCTCCATCAGACCATGGGTTATTGGAATGGTTGATGAAAGATAGGGAAGATAGAAAGAAAGAGAGGCTTGAAGATGAAGAGCGCAGGAAGAAAGAGAAACAGGAAGAAGAGAAAGTGCGCAAAAGAGAAGCAGTTCAGGCTGAAAAGCTGAGAAAAAAGGAACTGTTAGAACTTAGATCCTTAATAGTGTTTCATGAAGAGAAAAGAGAGCTAGAAAAACGAGAAATTGAAGAGAAAAGAGAGCTAGAAAAACGAGAAATTGAAGAGAAAAGAGAGCTAGAAAAACGGGAAATTGAAGAGAAAAGAGAAAGGGACTTTGAAACTCTCCGAGCTTTAATTGAGAGTCAAGAGGAAGTAAGAAAAAAAGAAAAAGAGGAAGAAGAAGAGAAGCGTAGGAATGAACTGCAAGCCCTCTTTGCACAGCAGAGGACTGACATAGAAGGTCTTAAGGCCGGAGTAGAAAGTATCCAAATTACTTCTCAGCAAGATATAGTAAAGGTTGAGCAAAGATTAAAAGAGGTTCTTCAGGAAAAACTAGAACCATTATCTCAGTGGTGCGGACAAGTAGAAATTACATTGGAGTCCATTGAGAAAGCTGTCCAAAACTTGGGTGACAAGACCGAATCCATCGAGAAAGTCGTTCAGGAACAGAAGGAAGTGATGGAGGCAATGACCTCAACTCTGCGGAAGGACGTAGAGCAGGCAGCTGAAGAGAAGGTAAATTCTCTTAGGGTAGAGACAAGGAAGCTTGAAGTATCTCTGCGAAAAGAAATGCGAGATCAGACAGGAACGTTTGTCCAGAGGGTAAGCGAACTTCAGGTTCAGTTCCAAAGATTGAATGTTCAGCCAGAACCCACTCCAGATGTTCATTCCAGCCCATTTACTCCGGATAGAGATCTGAATCCGGATGCTACTCCTTATGAGCCGCCCAGGTTAGCTGAGAAATCTCTATTCGCTGCCAACAGAATGAGGGCTGATGGAAGAAAGAGGCCTCGATACGATGATACTTCAGATGGATCGCCACCTAGAAGAAGGCCAGATTTTAAGATGCCTAGAATGGCGGATATCGCCCACATTCCTAAATTTAAAGGCGACATTGAAGCTCAGTCAGCTGAAAAATATCTTCGGGAGCTCAACGTCAGCTTTGAACTTATGCAGGTACCCGAACATTATAGGCTAGAGTTGCTTCCTAGAGTTTTCACTGATAAAGCTGAACACTGGCTGGCAGGAAATATTGATAGTTTCGTGAATTATGCTGACTTTTGCGCCAGGTTCAAAGAAGAATTTGCTTCTGAGAAGGCTAGACAACGGCAGCTAACAGCTGTGAGGAACAGGAGATATTCCAGACTTGTCCACGAAAGTATGGAGAGCTTTGCCTGGAGCGTTTATGCGGCCTATAGAAACCTGAGTGATAACTTTAATGAGGGAGAAGTACTTAATTTGATCATCGGACAACTTCCTTATAGCATGCGAAACCTTTGTTTAGCACATGCGCCTAGAACGGTAGATGACCTAACTCATTTCCTGAAGGATTTTGAAATCTATGATGAGCCAGATGCATGGAGGAACAAAGATGAACCGAAGGGAAAAGAACAGAATCCCTCAAGAAACTATAAAGTCCGGAACATAGAAACGAGATCAGAAGATAATTATCAGCGCCCTCAACGTTTCACTAATGAAAGAGGAGGCAGGCGTGATTTTAGAAGAAACTCTTTCCGACCTTACCAAAACCAAAGACGTAGATCTCCTGACCCAAGAAGGATCCGTGAAGGTAGAAGTAGCCCTAGTCCTCCGAGACGACGATTTACGGGTGAGCAGAATGAGATTCGCGGACCTCCATCTCCTAGACAAAACATTACATCGGAGCAGGAGGAGGCCGTAGAAACAGCGCGGGAGTTTCATCAAAATCGAAGGTCCCAGTCTAGCCAGACAAACTAGGACCTTGTCTAAATGCTTCGTTCCTGTTTAGGCAAGGGACTTCGATGGAGCGGCCCAAATTAATAGATAAAGATGTCCAAGAGTTACTAGGAAATTTCCAGCTAACAGAAACTGAAGAGACCATTTTACAAAAGGAATTGAAGTCTGCAAGGGAATCCAAAATTAGATACAAAACTCCAGTGGTGCAAGCTAAATTAATGGACTTTACAGTGACCTGTGTGATTGATACTGGAAGTGAATGCTCGATCCTTAATTATTCAATCTGGACTAAGTTAGTTGATAAGATACCAGGCATACAGATCCAGAAAGTTCCAGAGGTGCGATTGGTAGATTTCTCTGGAAGTCATAAGAAGCGTGTCATCGGAAGTAGACGTGTGGGACTGGAGATCGGAATTGTGAAATATATTGTTACAGATCTTCTTTTAGTCAAGAAATTCATCGAGCAGCACGATGTAGAGATGCGATTCAGAAGAAGCTCAGTGAAGTTATTTTTCGGGAGAACTCCTGATCATGAGGAAGGGAATCCTCTGAATATTGAAGCAGTGCGGTACATCCACATGGCCCAGGAAGAGGATGTTGAGATGTATAAATCCGCGGACCTACGACGGAAAGTAGAGTCAGTAGATATTTTGACTGGTTCCCAAACACAGGAGTCGAGAAGTGTGCTGGACTGTACTCTGAAGAGAATCCCTGAGAAGCTCGTGCCAGTGAAGGAAGATAAGTGTGAGATGTTGCAGTGTACCGAAACTGTTCTTTACACGCCCTATTCTGTGCCACTTTTCCTGATGGAAGTTCTGGAGAATGAACTATATCTATGGAAGACTTGGAACATTATCCGACCATCACGGTATCTATTTGTGAGTGTATTGGTTATCAGCTGGCTAGTTACTTTGTTCTACATTCTGTGTCAGATATTACAATGTATTGTTCTTGGGTCATTAATCCATGTATTCATGCCTAACGAAGTCCTTGATCATTTCAACTGGCCTATCAACGAAGTAGACCCGCAAATCTCCAACTGGAACCAAAAGCTATTTCTAGCCAAGTCCAAAGAGCGCACTAGAAATATGAAACGAAAATTTAAGGCTAAAGGCCATGCGCTCGAGCTGCACGAAGACGACTTGGTTCTTGTTCGAAATCATAAGCTTAGTTCGAGGAAGAATAGAACAATAGCTAAGCTCTTCGAAGTGTATATTGGACCTTATTTAGCCACTGATCTTCGGAACAACACAGCAATGTTAGTTCACCCCAGGACCAGGCAACCTGTCGACCGAGTCAACTTCGACAACCTTCGCCTCTACAGGTGTTCATCGGAGCGAAGAAGAGACGTGGTAGGGGAAGAAGATGACCTAGTGCCTAATGTGTAGGAGAAACAGACTCTTATTACTGTCATTTTCTCTATTGAATTTGAAATCAATGTTTCATGAAAATTTTTCATAAATTGTAAGATTTAAATTTCTTCAAAATTTTCGCCCGAGGAAGGGGCATATGTAACGACCCTGCCTGGTCGCCATTTAATTATTATTAGACCTTGCGTGGTCACTATATTCTTTTTAATCGGATGAAAGAGTTAAGCGGAATGTCCCTGCGAGGCGTACGCTTTTAGTTTAAATGTAAACGTTAACGGTTCCACCTCTATGTTTAATAGCTTCACTCATTATTAGACCCTGCGTGGTCGCTATATTCTCTTTAATGTGATCAATTATTGTCATTGTTTAACGTGTTGTTTAGAATAGCAGAGTCCTGCGAGGCTCATTATTAATTGTATTGTCTGAATGCACACAGTTTTAGTTTATATTGTCACGTGCATCTAGTGATTTTCCCACTAGTGATTTCTCAATGTCAAAACCTTGATATTCCTCAGTACGAAGTTTGCAATATGTAAAAAAATGAGTTAGCAACGCGTACTTGTAGTTAAAATTTTCACCACCCATGCGCCACCGCAAGTATAAAACTCAGCGCAGCGAGGCCGGAGTTCAGTTGGCTCCCGGATGTCAACTGGCAAACATCCTGGAAAAAACCGGCCATCCAGCCAGAAGCCTAGCAGCCATCCCAGAAGGAAGGAAGGAGGAAGA
The DNA here is from genome assembly GCF_977018435.1 of Lepisma saccharinum. Taxonomy (NCBI): domain Eukaryota; kingdom Metazoa; phylum Arthropoda; class Insecta; order Zygentoma; family Lepismatidae; genus Lepisma; species Lepisma saccharinum. The sequence continues at coordinate 59,707,977 of NC_139241.1, read as the reverse complement.
AAGAAGAAGAAGAGCCTAGCAGCAACCTAACTACCCGGTCTAGGTGCCAGGTTCTACCTTCCTGGCTTGTCTAGGAGCACCTAGACCTCCTTCCTAACCTGCCGCCCTTTTACAGGAGACACCGGTCGGCTTGCCGATTCCTAGCTAACGCCGGGGGTGTCGCGGCATCCTTAAATCTTTTACCCTGCGCCCGCTTGTCGGAGGTGCCGGCTGGCTTCGGCCAGTTCCTAGCTGTGGTTGGGGGTACCGCGCACATACTACTTTCTCTTACAGGGGAGCCCGTGACGTCAGCAGAGAACAGCGCCCTAAATAAAATTAGGTCCCTATACTCCCCCTGGCGCCTCACTGCGAGGAATAAATTGAATGGTCCCTTCCCCCCTTTTTGAATCCAGAAGTGGTGAATGCACGTGTATGGTAAATGTAAATACACTTGAGTGATAAAGGTTAAAGACTAGTGTGCTAACAGACTTTCTTACGATAAGTTTATAATAAACATATATATACATATAAAGCTGTTGTTCACGTTTTACCCAGCAAGCCCTGAGATATCTAGAATCTGTGTTCAACGACTGGTAAGAAGTTAGCATTTATGGGTAGACTTTTGCCGTCCTCCTAATTGAAGTGTTTAGAGAGTGGTGATTTTGGGTAGGTGGGACGTTGCAATACGATAAAATTGATGAAGGGACACACACAAAGAATACCCATGGCCAAGCTGAGATTCTAACCCAGGATCTCTGGCTTAGTAGTCAAATCAAATCGTTTTTTATTTTCGAATGTGGGTGGGGTTTACGTGTACTTTTTTTAGTAATCATTCATCATTTTGTAATCCTTTCCTGTTATTGACATTCTTTTTTTTAGGAATACTGGGCCCTAAACGGGGGAGGGGTGTGACCCATACCAACGCCTCACCTTTAGCACGCCACTGACTGCTACCCCAAGTGTCGACGTCACCGCACGTCACTGACAGTAGCTGTGCATGCAAGAAATGAGTGAGGAGGCAGAGGTGACGGGAATATTTTCTAGATCCCCTGTGAAGGGGCGGTCATCTCCCGACTCCTTTGATCCACCCTAGTAATATGATTCTAGTCCTTCACCTTAAGATAATTTCGTGCTTATCTTTCGTCGCCCCCTTCTTCCTTGGTCATTGTTACGTTGGTTCGCCCCTGTCTTTCGTCGTCTCCTATCTTTCGCCGCCTTCCTCTCGTCGCCCCTTATATTTCGTCATTCTTATCTTATTTGCCTCCCCCCCCTGTCTCATCGCCTCATACCTTTCTTCGGCCCCTTCCTTCTTATCTTTGTTCGCACTCCCTCTCTCTCGTCGCCCTCTTATCATTCGTCGGCTCCCTCTCTCTTGTCGCATCCTTATCATCCGTCACCCCTATCTTTCTTCATTCTTATCCTTATTCGCCCCCCCTGTCTCTCGTTGGCCCCCTCTCTCTTGTCGCCCTCTTATCATTCGTCAGCCTCATCCTTCGTCATTCTTATCTTTGTTCGTCCCGCGTCTCGTCGTCCTTTTATCATTCGTCGCCCCTATTTTTCGTCATTCTTATCTTTGTTCGCCCCATGTTTCTCATCGCCTCATACCTTTCGTCGTCCCGATCTTCTCCATAACGGTAGTTCTTCGGAAAATACCACAATATTTGCCTTGTTGCATTTCAACCGTGCATATTATTGAAGAAATAAAATAAGGCCCTTAAGGGTCTGTCGCCCCTCGGAAGTGGGGCGCCCTTTATTCCGCTCTTGTATGATCCTTAATCGACACTATGTGTGTTATACGTATTTCATTCAAACTGTGTAAATTATTTATCGATATGTGTGAAAATAAAATAGGTCCTCGATGGAAGTCGCTCAAGGGCCTCGGAGGGGGTGGTCGCCCCACCCCTCCCTTTAATCCGCCCTTGTGTACAATGCAGTTTGACCGGAGGCGTCAGAATTTGGACTTTTACATCGAAACACACAGAACTGTACTAGAATTTTGACCACCTAACTTTGCCTCGTCACTGCCTGTGTGTATGGCAGGTGTGATCTGGGAGACGTATACAACTAAAGTTCAAATCACAAACCCTGAGACCTTCTGTAAACAAAACCACCTGCATGCAGAAAGCATTGCAAACTCATAGAGGTAAAATAATCCACACGAAAATCCAGCGTTGCTACAGGTTTCATTACGTAAGGTAAAACAATGGCCAATTAGTAGTATGGGATACGCTGCCGCAAATGACGTCTCACTTTAAACCCAATGCTCTTTCTTTTTTTACTTATTGCTTCACCTTTATGGTTAACTCTTTGCACCAGTAAAAATTTTCCCATAAATTGGGCTTCTTTCTTGCATGTGAATTAAATATATTTTACTTGCATTTTTTTTAGACAAAATGATATAACGTGGTAATGTATATTTCTAAGCATGATATAGATAGGAGTGTATTTGAAATTTGTTTGTAGATTTTATGTAAATTGTATCTTATGTAAATAAAATATATAATGGGCATAAACGGCCATATGCATTGCTGTAAGTCCAATAAATATATTGATGATGATGATCAAAACAAGACAAAGAAAGTTCGTAAATTTATTGCGGTTGGAAACTTTGACAAGCATCCTAATAACGAATTTTGTTCCGCCAAATATAGTGCACTTCGTAAAATAACTTGGTGACATGGCAAGGCAAGATAAGTGTGAACATTTTGTAGTAACATGCATTGTAACTTTCAATGAGCTTAGAGATTTGTGTACATAATGATATTTTATAACATTTGGTTATTTTCTAAAAATAATCATATGAACAACAAGGAAGTAGTGCAACTTAGTAATATTGCCTGAGTTATCCTTAGAAAAATAACATGCCGAGTTCTATGCGTGCGGGAAGGTCTCCGTGTTCTCCGAGCTTGTTTTCAAAACACCAGCAAGGACAGCCTTTGAAAACGTGTGAGAAACAGATTCTACTCAATATTTATGCAACGTTCTGTCAGTGGTATCCTGAGAAACCAGTAAATGAAGTGGTTAAGTTGGTATCCCAGTGCAGTGGTGTGTCAGTGTCTGCAGTTTTAAGGGTTATGAAAGAGAGAATGACCGGGAGAGTAACAATGTATGCGGCTGCATATTCGTCTGATGTTTTGAGAGCGGGTTCTCACATTCAGAGGCTCTTATATAAAATGAATATGTGCGGCGAACTATGAGTGTAACAGCAGATGATTGCGGTCATGAATCAGCTGACGCGGAGTGATACATCGAATCGGTGAGACCGTTTGTTTACAGAAGGTCTCAGGGTTGGTGATTTACACTTTACTGCCTTTGCATCCTCAGATGCACAAAGAGCAGGGTTCGATACCCGGTGGAGTCACATAGTGGTTCGGATCCCACTTTAAACTGTAGGTCCCGTCCAGATTAGCCTTACTGTGCATAAATTGAACGTAGAACACCAACTCAATCAATCAGTCAATTTTGCATTACAAGAACATCAGAAACTGCGCGGCCATCAAGAGGCCCTCCTCCTCGTTTCAAGTAGAAGCGGCAAGTGTGATGCATCTTCTTCGTCCTTCTTCGTCGCCTGCGGAGGGTGCAAGGGAGGTTGGACCAGCAGCAGAGGGTTACCTACTCTTCCGAAGACGGTAGAGCTACTGGAGCCAGGTGGTTCGCTCGAAAGGTTGTTTCCTGGGATATTAAATATTGTCGATGCGAAATTTCGATGACATTATTGGAGAGCATTATCATCTCGCATTATTGGTTCATAATAATGAACCAATCTGCCAGCCGTTAAGACACTCACGTTGTCATGATTCCTACTACCCACCTAATCCGTATTAACGGATGCTATCAGTCAGGCAAGCGCATGTACCCAAGCGCGTTTGTTTGAACATGTTCCAACTTGGGTTTATATGAACCACAGATCAAATAAGCAGAGGAAGTGGTAAGTGTCCGTGGCATAGTGTTGGCGGGAAAAAATCCTCAAACATGGTGCTTCGAATCTTGACAGATGACCAGAAACAACACATTTTATCTGATCTTTTACACAATACAGAAATGTTTGATGAGGTCATTACCGGTGATGAAACGTGATGTTTTCAATTTTACTCGGAAACAAGCGCCAGGGCCTACAGTGAAGAAAAGAACGGGGTAACCAACCGGTAGAGGGAAGCTTTGGATATCGGGACCTATGATCGGGACCGAGTATCAGGGCCCAATGCCACAGATGAATACACTTGACTCCTGATGTGGGGGCTCAGCTACAGTTTGGCAACGCCACGCAGCCTTATGCCCGCTTTAGACGAAGGCATTTTCCTTAACATTTACGCCATCACCAAAACGCTACCGTGTAAAGTGAAAAATCTTATGGCATTTCAGATGCCATGGCTAGGGTTACCAGATCGCTATGAGGGAAATGTAGGACGCAAAACACTCGTAACAAATAATACAGATTTCTAGAACAAGTTAGAAAGTAATTTAAAATTGGCACTTTTCAGTTTTTTTAAAAAATAATTTCTTTATTATTTCTTAAATGCAAAATTTCCAAACTTATACTCAGAAGTAAACAGTACACTTCTTACTACATATTTTAACTGGTACTTCTCAGAGGAGCCAATTTCTCTCAAAATTTCAGGTATAGTCAAATTATATTTCTGAGAGACTAATGAACAGTGAAACTCTTTGAAAATATGTTGAACCAGTACGAAACGTTTTACAGTTCAGTCCATCAGTATAAACCCCAGGGCAAGAAATTTCGTTCATGCACCGAAGAACAGTGACATCATCAGAATGTGGCCCCAAAACGTATTCACAAATCGCTTCCTTTTTTGCTGTAGCAGAACAAACTTTTTATTTTCTCTGTGGGCAATGACAATCAAAATTAATTTCACTATTAACTTTGGAAGTGCAGTCCATAGACTTGTATTATAACTTGCATGATTTTATTTGTTCAACTGAAGCACGCATTTTCTTAATTCATATTTTGTGAAGCTCAAAATGTAGGATATATATATATATGATATTTTTCAAATTCCGCCCTGACGGCGGACATAAGGCTAAAATGTAGGACATGTCCCGAAAAAACCGGACGTCTGGTAACTCTAGCCATGGCATATTTCATGGCATTTCTCAATGCTGTCCTATTTCCGTAGCATTTTTCGTAGCACGAGTGTAGTTGTAATGGCGGCCGCGTGAGATGTAAACAATGTATCACTTCACATTTTTAAAAGCCGATAACTATTCAACCGAGAGGAATAACGTTTCGTATAAAACGTTATTAGGTACAAAGCAATGGCGCTGCCTAAATACATTCTTTACAACCTTTACTGTACACGTATGGAAGAATATTTTAGTTGTTTCAAATGTAAACACAGTGCAGTCAGCATAGATGGTGTAACTCGACGTGCCTTTCATGCTGTATATGTTATATATTGTAATAGCAAAAGCCAGTCGAAAAGTTACACGAAATTACAGCGCCTTGAATAACGTAGTGTGGAAAACCACCCAAGAACCTGGTTTCCGAGACGATGACAACATAGATGGCAGTGCGATCAGCACAGCTGCTAATTTTCTTATGAAAGTAATGCGGCTTAGTTAGTTTTTGTAATATATTGTGTAGATTTGTTTGTCTTGAAAGGCGGTACGTGAATTGATGGAAACAGCTATATTTGTGGAGTGATTTGCAGTCACGAAATGGCATTAATTTGGAAAGAAAAGTAAAATAAAATTAATAAATAAATAGCTTGCGTAACACAAGACGAAACATCGCAATGTGATTCCGGACGTCAGGTGTTGGATTGTGTACTAGAGTTTATTTTTCTATGTGATTAGAATATAAATAGTATCTTGAGAGAGATTTCATACCGGGGCGACAAACCACAAGTGTCGTTTGGAAGCGAGTAGTTTTTAATCAATGCAGCCTTTCGAATCAAGCTCTGACTGCACCGTTTCCTCAAGGAGATTTTAGATCAAAGCGACAAACGGAGGATTTCACACCAAAGCGACACGGATCCTTCTGTCCAAGGCAACTTTCATACCGAAGCGACACGCGACACATGTCACTTGGAAACGAGTCAATCAAGAGCAACATTTCACATCGTAGCGGCATGACGGGCAGCACAGACTAGCGTTCGGTTGGTGAAATCCTCAAGCCAGTGTTGCCAATCTCCGAATGCAGGATTTCCCTTTTACCAGTGTAAAATTTCCCTTTTTCGACCTTAATTTCCCTCGATTTTCAAAACACATCTGAAGCTTTATCTTTGTATTACTATAACTGTTAATCGGGACCGTATATAAGGCGGTTTAGTGGGTTCAAACCCCCCCATTGAATAAAATACTAGAAAGTGATCATAGTTTCATAATATAGCATAATTATCCTAAAATAAACATTTGAATTTTAAAATAAAACACTAATGTATTGAAAAAATCCCCAAACCAAAAATATTTTCGTCTGAGGCGCAATGATTGTCGGACTTTGAAACCCACCCATTGTCAAAGCTTACTTAGGGGCCTGCTGTTAATATTTTTCTTTTCGCGCCTGTTTTGCCTGAGGAACAAACTTTATTATTATTATTAAATATTTATGAAAATCATAAAAGTGTGAAGTAATGGGCAGCCACTTAATATGATTTTTTTCCAAATGTTTCCCAGATATCTTTTCATCCGCAGATAAATCCCCACGACGTTTTCTAACCTTTTTGGGAGTTCCTATCAGTCACCTCTTCCATTCTCCTTGCAACGACACAGGACATACAAAGTCACACACACAGCCACTAAGACACGTTCTGAAATGATGGATGGAACAAGAAAAAAAATTGAAAATCGCGTCCCAAATTCTTTCCAGGTGCAGCGCGGCTCGTGCCTTGAGGCCTTCCTAGGTAACGCGACAAATATATGACTGGTCAAGATCATCTATAACAGGGAGAAATAAAGCTTACTGAAAAGTGTCACTGTTGCTAACTATTCATTTGGAAAAAGTACACGCTGAAAAATATATTTTCGAACTTTTTAAAAGAATGAAACGCAAATGTGAGTTTAAATTTCCCTGTTCTTTAGCTATTTTTCATTAAATTTTCCTTTTCCCTTTTCACCCTCAAATTTCCCTGTGCCGAGGGAAATTTCCCTGCTTTTGGCATCACTGCCTCAAGCGATACATGCCACTTGTTGCTTTGGTGCGCAATCTCCCTAAAGCAAAACACTCATTGCATCGCGCATGCGCGAACAACAAACCACGTGTGGCTTATCGTGTCGCCTAGATCTGTTGTTGTAACATGCGGTTTATCGCGTCGCCTAGATCTGCTGTTCGCACAATTAGCAGCAAACGCTTCCTAATAGACTGAAGGCACCATGTCACTTAGTCACATCAGTGTGAACATCCCGTGTCGCTTGTCCCATTGGTCTGAAAGTTTCCTTACACTCATGTCGATGGCACTAAGGAAATTTTGTAGGTTTCCCCTTGTCGTTTTATGCAATCATCATTATCATCATCGCCGCGATTAGTTTAAAACGGAAGATATAAGACCAAACATAGAAATGCTTCAGTGTGTATATCTTTAAAACAAATGATGGTAATAATAATGAACCTAATTCATACACAAGAGTTTAGTTACTAAGATCATTCAACGCGTATTTTTTCTCCCGTATTATTAATGAAAGTATAACAGGACGTGGTCGACTGTCGAGAATGTTGGTTAATATCTTCGCGACCACTGTACCAAATATCATAGCAATTTTCACATTCATAGAAATGCTTCATGTAAAAGAATCAGACGTTGAAGCGAAAACTCCATTTACTTCCATTATAAGCAGACGAATGCCATGCAGCTGTACCGACACCAGCGCCTCTAGCGGTATCATTCGAGTGGAACCAGCCAGAGAGCTCAGAACAGTGCCGTTTTCCACACTACGTTATTCAAGGCGCTGTAACGAAATGCCTTCGTGTAAAGTTCTATCTGCTATAAGATTTTTGGAGGCATTTACATAGCATTTATAAGATGGATGAAGGGACAATATGGGACGACAACACGAGCCCCACACGAAATTATACTGTTGTGAGTCCAGACGCCAGAGCCTCGCTAGTCTGCCAAATGCAGTCCAGGATGCATTAATAGATAAAGCAAGTCTAATTCTCTTGTTAAATACATCTTGAGTTTTCATCTTAACTGACCTTTTTGTAGGGTTTTTCATGAAATAAATATTTATTTTCGAAATCGCTAATTTTCAACTTTACGAGTCGTATAAATAAAGGTTAAGATTAAGAAAAACATAAGGAAGGTCAAGGAAAAGTCAAGACTTTTTGGATTTGTTATTTTGGTGGTTACTCTGTTTATGCTGAGAGACCTAAAAGTACCAAACCTAACCTAACAAAAGGCTATCCACGCTGACGTCAGTAGAAGAAGGAGCTCTATGCGGTGTGCGTCAAGTAAGACCTTTTATCCCTTGGATCAGACGTGATTTCTAACGCATGCTAACGCTCCATACACTTTGCTCTTCCATATGTTCCCGGATGTCGATAATATTGCAATACGTCAAAGTTGCTGATTTCCAAGACCTCGGGTTCAAGTACACAAAGTCAATTAATAGATAATGCACATTGGCCTAAGCTAGTTCTAATACGATTAAAGCGTTAAAGTAATCCAATCCCGTAGAAGTAGATGTATTTTTGATCTCCATATGAACAGTCGTCGTCATTTTTTTTAAAGGGGTGTCGGTAAGATATTTATGTTGAAGTTGTGCATTTTCTTCCTCTCTCCCTGTACCTTTGTACAGCTATTTCTGTATTTATTTTCTCTGTCTGCTCCTCTATGCGTGCTTGTTTTATTCCCAATTTATTCTGAATTTTTTTCGTGTAGACTATTTCAGTGGCACGATTAAGGTGTCCTTCAGAGAGTTTCTCGACCCAAACACATCTCACAGTAAACAGGAAGCGTGTCTTATGGATATCCTCTGAAGGAAGTCCCCCCTCCAAACCCAGTGGCGTGACCAAGCGGGGTCGGTGGGGGGTCATAACCTCCCTTCGACCCAGTATTTCTAAAAAAAAAAGTGTCAAACACAGGATGAGATGGCAAAATGAGGACTTCTACCAAAGAAGATATACGTAACCCCCACCCTTTCGAAAATTCTGAGTCAAACTTCACAGCAGATTGTTGCTCTGACCGTGGCGAAGTAGTAAGGACAGCTCGCTTCGACGCCACGGGCCCCGGGTTCGAACCCTAGCCTGAGTATGGGTGTTCTTTCTGAGTGCCCCGTCATCAATTTTATATCATCACTCATCTTCATCGTTGCGATTAGTCAAAAGTGACAAAAAGCTACGTAAAATTACAAAATCAATGGAACATCAGTTAATGTTACTCTTGGATTAGACAAATTAAGCACGGTTCCATTCTCAGTATTGAGCTGCGCATGCGCAGGAAATATCTGACGTCATCAAGCTGGACTGTTCTGTACTGTCATTTGCCGACCAACTTTCTAAACAGCTGACTCTAATATTACTTTTCCATAACTGCTGGCGACCTATTTATTGACCTTCCCTCGTACATCTGCAGGAGTTTTCTCGCAATCTAGGGAGGAGTGAAAGCAATTGTAGGGAGCATTTGGAGGCAAATTGAACAATTCGCCATCTTTAAGGATCTAGGGAACAATTTTAGAGGAGTGTTCTGATATGGGTTGATTTATATGTTCAAACAAGTGGATCTTGAATAGCAAATTATATACATTATTTTTTCTTATACTATAATGACTTTCAATTTTCGTTTATATTCTTTCTGGCGTGTCGTTGAAAGCACGCGGTCACGAGTTCGTAGTCCCAGTCCCGGTTGCAACTTCGCACAAGCCTCCTCATTCCATTGCTGTTATTGGCTGATTCGGTCTGGCAGAACGCGTAGAACCACGTGCTCGTTGGATCTTGCTTCAACAGAATTTTTACACTGACGTGCACGGCAGAAGACGGTAGAAAATCAACATCTTGTTAATAAGCGTGGGCGGTCACATTGGCACATTAGAGAATAGTTTTTATGCTTCCCTTAGTGTAATAATTAATATTAATATTATTTCGTCATAGTATGGTCAACATTCATTAAAGCAGGTTCTTCTTATGAACATACGTTCGATTTTTTTTTCTTTCTAGTGTTCATTCTTGTCTAAATAATTTGTGAAAGCAATATGAAGGGATATATAATTATAATAATAATAATAATAATAATAATAATGAATTGTCTTTATTAAGCGGGCGAGTTTCAGCCTAGAGCTGTTCTCCCACCTAACCCTTGTCAATACCCTTACATGTGAATGTAATGATTACATTTCGTATCCTAAGTTGTTCTAAATACAAATGTGCATTTAAATAGTAGTAAAATTTAATAATTGTTACTAAATAATAACAACAATGCTCCACATATCACTGTGTACGTAATAATAACAACAATGCTCCACATATCACTGTGTACGTAATAATGTTTTGCATTCTGTATACAGCAATATGGAATGTCAGAAAATACTGATGATTTTTGCAGTCCATGTGAGGGGGTAAATTAATTTGTGTGACAGGGATTCGCTCAGTCTGAGCCGTACAAATAGCCTTTGGCGCTTTCCGCGTTTGATACAAATGCCATTCTCGTGGATTAAACTACAAAGCTCCTACTGCAGCAATAGATCTCTTCGTTCTCTTACAAACCAAATGTGCAGTTGTCATTATTTCTTTCCTTTTTCTCTGGGTAATTTACAATGTGTTTTTGTATGCAGTCTCTTGAGGGTAATTATTATGGATTAGATAATACCGCGAATGATATTTCTATTTCTGTCACTTTTGGCGAATCGCGAAGATGAGAATGAGTGATGATATGATGAAATTGGTGAAGGAACACTCACAGAAAACACCCAAGCCCAGGTTTGATTCGAACCCGGCACCTCTGGCGTCGTAGCGTGGTGTGATTACCACTCCGCCACGACGGTCGGCTGTGTGCTTGAAAGAAACGCACTACGAAATATTGGACAATATAATAACATTATTATTTAACACTGAGAATATATTTACGTCTCGGAATACTTCATATCACTTTTCCCAAATTTTCAAACTCCTCTAGGGATATTATCATTAGTCGTAACTTGGTATCTTGCACGACATTATTATGCACAATTATGCACAAAAACTGTTTTTAAAGAACACTTGCTTGCTTGCCCTCGGTGCGACTGCCTTCCAGTCCCGCCCCCCTCAGTATCTGCGGTTTTGTCTTCAACAGACTCGAGCATCTGGAGCAACGAAATACATTTTCATACCTGCCAGGGATGAATTTATTCCTTACCTTATAAAACATAATAATCAATTTTGAAGTAAAATATTCCATTCTGTTCTCAACCCTAATATTTCTCTTGAGTTTTCGAGAATGCTCACTTTTTACAGAGTACTCAATACACCCCAACTCGATATTTATTTTACAATGATCTCCTCAATTTCCTCTCAGAAGAAAGAACGGATTTTGATCGAAAAATAAAGAAAGCACATTTTGTAATGTCTATTGTGATTCGCTTCTATTGAAATATTGAGAAAAGCAGAACACGGACTGAAGCTAACAATCCTTGCGATAAGTCAAACTGCTACTTCGGGGTGTTAATGAAATATTTGTAAAATTTTATAAGCCCTTAACAGACCAAAAGGAGAAAAAATCTACTCATATATACCATGTGTGTATGCTACAGATGTGAAAACTGTGCAATATCTAAATGCCCAAAGACGTTCTTGTAAGTTATTTCATGCAGAGAAAGGAATATCTGCACATTATTGTACAGTAGATGCAACGGGTAACTTGGTGTTGTCTTCAACTGCATGGATTCATCTCTGCATGAATGTATATCTCCCTTTTCATCTTTACGGTACGAAATATCCACATCCCAGAGGCACACGCTAATGTTAGCACTTCCATTAATTGCATTCGTCATTTGTCTGTTTTACAAAAAAAATATCTTGAAACAATATAATCTGTAACGTAGGCTAGTCTTCTGCACAGACGTGCGAGCCGAGGACAATACGCACAGCCGCGTCATTCTAGGTGTGACGTCATCACTACGGTAGCCAATAAGACGGCAGAAAATGCTTCGCTATGTAGAGTTTGCGAAGTGGCGTCTCGGTTAGTCTTACCTGCTTACTAGGAAGTGGGGTTGAAACAATATTTACTTTCACTTTTGCCACCTGCGAATCAGCCCATTCCGATTTCGTCATTCAAAGACTTTCATTGTGAGTTCCAAGAGGTAAGAGATTTACAGGTAAAAGAACAATACCATAATATCCTCAATTTGCTGGTTGCTTATCAGGGCTTCCCTACTCTAAACACTGGAGAAGTGTTGCTCACCTAGGAGTGCATTGTTCTAACATTGAACTTCGCTCGCTAACGCATCTTTGCGTAGAACCGATAAGCCATCGCCTGTTAGAGCAAAGGCCGACCGCTATGTTGTGACGTTTGCGTCTGTATTTTCCAGCGCCAGTCTTTCTGAAGATGACTTTCAAATTTCAGTCGGTGCACTCAAAATGTATTCCTTGGTGAAACGTAACTTTTCTCTTGAGATTTCGGCTTGTGTATGGAACCGGTGTCTACTAGGAATGGACGATATTGTGATAGGCTATTGTGTCAAGAAAGTATCGTCACAGACGATACTATACAATATTTTTTTCCGTATCGTGATATCGGCGATATATCGTCTCCACGATATATATCGTCAAATGTGACGGTATATCGCCAAATATCGTGACGTTATATCGTCTAGTTGATATCTCCTGGACGATGTTTTTTTCAATATCGCGATATATCGTCTGGACGATAGTGGTCACCCATCATCGTGAGGAAATTGAGGGCCTCCCCGATGGCGCAGTGGTAGCGTCGTCGCCTTGTTATCAAGGGGTCCCGGGTTCGATACCCGGCGGAGGCTCATATAGTGGTTTGGATCCCACTTTAAGCTGTAGGTCCAGTCCCGATTAGCCTTACTGTGCATAAAGTAGACTTAGAACACCAAATTAATCAATCGTGAGGAAATTGGGAACTACTACTTAGTTCGGTCATGAAAACCTACAACCGACTGGGGGTTCGTTGTGCTGACCACATGTTACCCCGTAACTGGTTGGATGATTGACCAGGTAAGTGTCGACAAGCTGATAGCGACAGCTTTAGCAGCTCTTGTGATTGTTTTATGACAGCACCAAACATTCCTAACCTACCCACATGTTTATTTCTGCTATTAGATGCGTATGAGTAAATTAGGCAGGTCAGGTTTACTGCTGTTAACATATACGGTTTCTCCAAGTTGCTATATATGACTGTCATCCATCTAGCTACTATTAATATATGTACAATTTCTTCTGGTAGGAAATCGCTGTCTCACTTGAACCATATCCTTAAAATAAACATAGTTGTGACGGGATGTTGCTAATCGTATATTCGCCTTTTCTCCATAATGCGCTTTCATTAATATCCTCTACGGAGATTCCAATTAGCTGCTCCCGACACTCGATCGATATGACATCAGTGAAATAATACATAAATGGCTCCCTCTTGAGAAGTGCAAGTTGGACACATGTCTTGGTGGCATCGCATGTCCGATTCAATCGATCTTTGTAGAACGTCGATATTGTGATTAACGAGATGTCGTTGATTAATGTACGGAATCAAAAATTCCGTTTTCGCATTAATTAAGAAGCGCGGGCAACTTTATGCACAATGCCTGGGAACTCATCCTTAGCGTTGCGTTGACGTGTTTCTCCAACTTCTATGAGTAGCGTCTGATGTTTTCCGTTACTCGTTATTTTAACTTAATCTTCTTGGAATCAGGCCTCGGAATGGAAATTTTCACGTAACGGAACGTTTTTTTCGATAACATAGTGTTGTTTTTGTCTGGTCACTAAAATGATGCGCTGTATTATAATTAATAACAGTTAATACAGGGTGGCCCAAATAAAACTATACCCATAGTGCCTCAAACAAAACCATACTAAATGAAAAGATTAAGTATGCACAGTTATATTTTCAATAGTGTCCAAGACATTGCCTACAACAGATATTGGAAATGACCGCCCTTAGTCCGAAGGCACAGGTTGGCCCCATTTTCATTTGGGCCACTATGGGTATAGTTTTATTAGGGCCACCCTGTATTAAAATATTTACAGAAACATAAAATAATATCGAGTCTCCCGAAATTTTCTTCCCCTTTTAAAATTTAAAAAGACTTAAATCGTGACTGGTTGTGAGCTCGCCCAACTATGAAGAATAATTTTGAATTTAATATACATGTCCTCAATACTCTGTCTTAATATTACTTATTAAAAATTAATGGGATTTCCATATTTTATTTCGTGAATGATTATGGATTGCATTCATTGTTTGACTGACTTGAAATTTGACCTTTGGGTTAATCTATCGAGGCCACAAGACACGACAAATATTATTGATTAAGAATTAAAAAAAATCAAAGTAACAAGTAAAATATACGTATTAATATGAACCGATTAATTATTAACGTTATTAGTAGTATTTGAGTTTTTTAAAGTTCACTTTATGCACAATATGGCTAATCGAGAATGGACCTACAGTTTGAAGTGAGTTCCGAACTATAGTGGAACCACAGGCAAAAGAGCCTGCGCAGACCCGCGACTCGTGTGCATCGTACTCCCGCGTGGAGGGGAGGGGCAGAGTGGAGCATGCTTCCTTAGGCCCCAGTTGAACGGTTGAAGGGGAAGGCGGGAGATGAATTTTGGCGGAAGGTTCTGTTCCTTGTGGTCGCTCTATACCACATCGAACCCGGGAGCCCTTGATTACAAGGCGAGACATAGCCACGGCACCTGGGAGGCCCTCATTATCATTATGACGTGAGACAGTCGATTCGGACTCGTCCAGAAATACAGTTCTATATCAGCAACAGGCAGAACTTTGCCCATAAATAAAGGTTCTAATACGGGACTCCACATGTCAGATTGCCTGGGTTTCTCTGGCAGAACAAGTACGCCCTTGGTGTGTGCGTGTGAGAGGCCCGTACGAAGTATAATGTTACGAAATAATAATTTTGTTTTTGATGACCATGCATGTTCGCAGCCCCCCCCCCCCCCGCTCCCTTCCTCTTTCCCGCTGCTTTGTACACGGACAGAGCAATCGCCTTGACAGTGACCTACGAAGCGTAATCACTTCGTGTGCGCTCGGTAATTTTCGTCCTGCGAGCTCGCGAGCAGGCAGGAAAAGTAGTTTTCAGAAGTTTGAGCTAAGCAACTGACATGTTGAAGCGTGCTAAGAAATCACACAACAAAAGTAAACACCGAAAGAATGCTTTCAGAAGCAGCAATGACGGACAGCAAGGTTCGTACACATTCAGATTTGCTTTTGTTCTTTTTAGTTATTAAGTTTCTTTTGTTTGTGTGTCACCGTTTGTTTGTTGTGCCAATGTTGTTCGTTGTTCCTCGACAAGCTTTCTCTCGTCTTGTGCGTCTTCAGATATTGGTTTTCTTTACGAATTTTGAGCTTCTTTTCGGACACTTTTGTTATCGCTTTCATCAATTGTACTCGCAGCTGATTGAGATGTTCGGAACGAAAACACGCATGTACTTATTTGTTGGAAAGAGCGAATCAAGAATTTTCGATTGAGAACGGGTGTGAGGATTTTAAAACAGCGGCGATGGGACTCGACGCCCTGACCATGCGTCACCTGTGGCGTATCCTGAACAATTGACCTGGTTTACCTCAACACTTCTTTCTTATTGTATATATATATACACACCCATCTAGATTAATTAAATATAATAGAAAAAGTGCAGCCATGCAAGTAAAAGAAAACAGTCATCCGACAATTTCAAATTTTCCGTCAATTTCGATTCTTGTCATAAAGTTTCCCTTTTTGCCAAAAATTGATCTTGAATTTTCCTTCAGCAAGAACAGGTCAGTGGCGTACATAAACCAGTTATTGAGTAATTTACTTAAGTTCTGGTTTAAAAGCTTATTTAATAGTTTGCAAAATATATAATGAGTAATTTCTCTATATAACAGCTAAATGTGTAAGAAAATATGAGAAACGTAGGTTTACCGGCGGTAAACGCGGGAACATAGAGAATACGCCAATGTGCGTCATCAAACGAAATGTCACTTGGCAGGTCATGGCCCTCTAAGTCACAAACTATATCTCAAAGTGCTGTTACAAAGTTTGGCGTAGTAGTGGGAAATTTAGCACGGAAGTTACAGTAAAGCAAGGATTTGTGGAATATTTTAGTCTTCGAAATGTCCACTCCTTTCGGAAAACCACTACGTTATTCCAAAATCAGAAAAATTACGTGAATCTTCATGTGGTTGCTTTCGCAGTTGCCTAGATATTCCCAATAGTTTCGTGGCTATGTAAACCTTATTAAACTATTGCGAATATGTAGACAACAACGAAAGCAAACCACGTGAATGCTGTATGTAGATGGAATTCTAAGCATGTGTAATTTTTCAGATTTTGGAATACCTTAGCGATTTTTCGAAAGGAAAGTTCGAAAGCTGGTGTCCGTCGAAAGGTCCAGTCAAACCATAATCCCATTTTGTATCAGCGCATCAACATTGAAAGATAACTTAAGTAGATGCAGGTGCATAACATCACCATCAGCTGGTGGATTCAGGCCCTTGGCGAAATTTTGCTTTGTTGAGTAGGAAGCCTGAATGTTGATGAACTGCATAGGAAACTACCTCAATTCTAAGTTAGATACAGGGTGTAAAGTATGAAGACTGGTGAGGGGAGAAAGGTATTAATCTACACACACACACACACACACACACACACACACACACACACACACACACACACACACACACACACACACACACACACACACACACACAAATATATTTATAATTATTATATGATATACATATTTATAATGTTATTGAATATAAAAGAAAATTACTAAATATTTAAAAATAAGTTATTATTATTACATTACATATGAAGGAATGTGTTACATAATTAAAATCACACATGTTAAACAATTGGACCTAGTTTGAATTCCCAGAAAACAATGCGTTATACATTTAGCTCACGAAATTTGCTTTCTCTGTAGGTATTTGTGCGTGAATGTGTGTGTGTGTGTGTCCATGTAGAAACTGTATTGTTTTTATTTTAAATTTTACTTTTGTTATATTTTTCATTGTGTTAGTAAAAAATAATAACCAATGCAATTGATGGTTAATCCACGGCTTGACTCCTCGTATGCAAAATGTATTCCTTTACTTTTATTTTTATTTTACTTTTATTACTTTATTTTTCTTTTATTACTTTCATTTATCTTTTTCATTTTTAATTGTAAAGAGAAACAATTGGCCCCTGTAATTAATGGTTAAGTGGAAGAGAAGGCATTAATGCCTTAACTTCGTCACGTAAACAAAGTCGTAAATAAATAATAATTAATTATAAACTTTCAATAAATTAAAAGTAGTTGAAATAGTTTTTAATGTGTATTCTAAGTTTTTGTTTAGTTTTCGCTTTCTATTAATATATATATATCAATTAAATTATACTATTTCATACTTGTCTTTCATTCTTGTTTAACTTTTATTGTGCGCATACTTACTGATTCCGAGAGAGAGAGAGAGAGAGAGAGAGAGAGAGAGAGAGAGAGAGAGAGAGAGAGAGAGAGAGAGAGAGAGAGAGAGAGAAAAAGCATTCAACACTCACAACCACACTACTTCCAGTGTGTCTTTCGATATTATCGTTAGTAAAGTATATTGAAAGCAAAACTAATCGCTTATCTTGTGTTGTTATAACAGAAACTCTCCCCCCCCCCAGAAAATTTTGGGAGAGGAATTTTGACTCCGAGATTGTTGGTGGGGGACCCCCCCCCCTCGTCCCCCATAATTTCGCACCCTGGTTAGATAGTCTTGGAGCGTGTAAATTGTGTCATTTGCTGTTGATTCTTTAGATCGAGACATGGAGAAGTGGCAAGAGTTCTCTAGCGAAGAATTTTTTGCACCAGTTGTGCATTTATTTCAATATCGTCGGAATGGGCACTTTAAATAAAAATGAAATGAAATTTTAATAAACGGATGGACAAGAGAGTATGAATTTCTCTCCGTGTTGCAAGTGAAAGCGGTTTTTAAGTTGATTATTAAGCTAGACACTATGTTTGAAATATGTGTGTGTGTGTGTATATATATAGATACATACATACACACACAGGGGATGAACCTGACAGATGGGCCAGTTACAGTTCAGCGACCGTTCCGTGCAGGTTATCGTGAATCATGTCTGAGCTGACAGAGTTTCAAAGAGGGCAAATTGTGGGTGCGCGTATGGTGGGAGCTTCCGTGACGAAAGTAGCGGAAATGTTTGGTGTATCAAGAGGCACAGTCTCGAAGATCATGACTGCCTACGAGACTTCCGGAGAAATCGCATCAGCGAAGCACCAGCGTGGACGCAAGTGTGTGTTGCGTGACAGAGACAGACGCACATTGGGTAGGATTGTGACCAAGCAGAAGATCACCACGGCTCCAAAAGTCACTGCTGAGCTGAATACAGTGCTTACAAACAGTCAGAAGAGAACTCCTCAAGCAGGGTATTCATGGCAGATCTGCAATTCCCAAACCACTCGTGACTGTTGACCATGCTGCTAGACGGAGACAGTGGTGCAACACCCATAAAAACTGGACAATGGAGCAGTGGAAGACTGTAATCTGGTCGGATGAGTCATCCTTTACATTGTTTTCAACTGCTGGCCGAGTGTACGTGTGGAGAACGCCAGCACAAGCGTACGATACAGACTGTCCGTTACCGAGAGTGAAGCATGGCGGTGGTTCAGTGATGATTTGGGCAGCCATCTCCTGGTATTCTGCCGGCCCCATCATCACCCTGCATGGACATGTCACTGCCAGGGACTACGTAACCATTTTGAGTGACCAGCTGCATCCCATGGTGCAACCTTTGTTCCCAGATGGTGATGCCATGTTTCAAGATGACAGAGCCCCTGTTCATACAGCTCACATCGTCCAGGACTGGTTTGATGAGCACGAAGATGAAGTGTCACATCTGCCATGGCCTCCACAATGGCCAGACCTCAATATTATTGAGCCCGTGTGGTCGGTTTTGGTGACCAAGGTGCGAGCCCGCTACCCACCACCATCGTCTCTACAACAACTTGCAGCTGCTTTGAAGGAAGAATAGTACAACATCCCTTTGACAACCATACGCGACCTGTATTTGTCCATTCCACGTCGACTGCAGGCCGTTCTGCATGCCAAAGTTGGTCCTACTCGATATTAATAAAGGTAATGTGCATTTCTGCAGGTGTTTCCATATTTTTGTCCATCCCCTATATATATATAAGTATGTATAGAATCACACGTATTCTTTATGGAAATCAACTTCACGTTACGGCTAATCAAATGAAAGTATCAACTTTTCCTACGACCAAGAAATTGTTCAACGTGTCTTTTTATGTCCATGTACTTTTCTACGCCATTGGATGTTTGATATTCCAGAGAGAACAAATAAAATAATGCTCCCATAAACGTAAGGATTTTTCCTTGCCTCCTACGGCAATCCTGGCAGTGTTGCCAAATATGATGTGCATCAAAGAGCTAAATTTCACCTTAAGTGGAGCTAAAATTAACTTTCAAGGAGCTAGATTTACAAAGGCTGGATAAAGTGTTTCCTAGGGTAATTTTAGGTATCAAAGGGGGTGCTTCTATTACCGTTAACTTTAAAATGATGGCAATTTATTCTTAGTTGTCACCGTCTAGATCTGGCGCATCACCCATCTCAATATTCCAACGATGGTAGTATGAAATCGAAAATAAAGGATTATCAGATAACAATATTATGTCATTTTCACGTCGCTATATAAAAAAAATATGTGCGAAGGTAAGAGGGGATGGTGCGCCGCAGCCAAAATAACAATATCATCTGCAACATGTATATTCATGGCAAAAGTTGGTCTATATAGACCGGAGGCAGTAATGGCATCATAGTGGGGCAGGGAGGCGGACGCCCCAGTTCACAGCCAAACCAGTGCACGAAAGAGCCAGATCTGGCTCCAAAAGAGCTAAGTTGGCAACAGTGCCCCGCGCCGCCGCTGAGGGGAGAACCTCTCGGAAACCCTCCTTGCCCGTAATATTTTCATTTGGAAATTCAGTGCAGAGGGATTTTATCGACGTTAATAAACGAAGAAAAGATAAAGCATTTTCAACCCGATGAAAATACCGAGCAACGAGAGGAGCAATATTTCATTTCTTCTGTAATTTGATGTGTCCATTACAAAATAGAGGCGTTTGAAACTCTTGTACCAACCGAACGAAGACTAACATTGTAGGATAGGATATTTTCATAAGAGTGCAGAAGTTCATACCAACGTATACAGTGTTTCATGTCGAATATTTGTAGAAGTATGTGCATTTAATTCGTAAGCGCGTGTGTAGAGAAAGTTTTAGCTTAAGAAGAGCCGCCATGTTTGTTTACATTCGACTTTCATTTACTTGGTAACTAAATATGATTTCCATTTGAGCTTCAGAGGTGTGACATGCATATAATTACGCTTAAAATTACACAAAATGTACGCAGTAATGGCATTTTCGCGGGGTGCGGACCCACCCTATATACGCCCCTGTTTTGTACGCGAAGTTTGTAAGGCAGTGAGATGGGATGCAGTCTTATCCTCCCCTGCTCTAATCAGAGGGCGTGCGCACGCCTATGATAGTCGGAAAAATTTCCACCCGAAATCGCTCATCCCAGGAATCGAACCCGGATCTCCTTACCAGGTCACACACCCTGTCGAGTGTACCTTGGTTCCTTATAATTTTGAAGGCAAAATGTACTACTCCACTTTAGCCCGCGCATACCGTGGAATCCATAAGTAATACCAAAAAAAATTGTCCATCACCATATTCACTCATTTTGTTTTACATAATGAGAGCTTAAATAATTGAAACAAAACACCAAACGAGCTGCTGACAACCTCTGTACCAGCATACATAAAAAAATAATTTCTTAAAAACACCTAGGATACAAGAGAAAAAAATCAATGAAAATAGTCGTGGATAATTTGCCGACCAGTACTTGTGAATCCCGCTGTACTTGTTCGAGTCTCCCACGCTCGAGCGTTTGCAATGGAATGTCATTTGAATGTGACAATAATCGTAATAAAAATCCATCCTGGCAGTTTCAGCCCACTATCATGTATTTCATTTTTATCTATCACTGTGTATTGGTAAGATAGACTAAACTACATTACCTGTTCGAGTGAAGAAGCTCTGAATTCCGTACACCATCTAGTGTCGCCCCTGCGAACTATTTGGTGCCCTGCAGCACTCTACTCCATACTATATGCAGTGTCACGTTATAATGAAAACAATAATATTTTCGAATATGAGAACGGTAATAAAATCACATTCAAATCAGAGGCGTCTCCTGAACGCATGCGGTGCATGTTGCGCATGCGTCAATTGTGGGGAAAAGGACAGCTTGCTCTGCGACGACATTAATGAACATTTCTACATTCTAATTTCGTCATATAGGAGAAGTATTTATTTTACACGAGAGCGCTCAACTAAGCTTATATTACATTTCTTGGATCTGAAGTGAAAGGAAGTAATAATTCTTTTCCCACAATTGACGCATGCGTTACTTCAGATCCAAGAAATGTAATATAAGCTTAGTTGAACGCTCTCGTGTAAAATAAATACTTGTCCTATATGAATAAATTAGAATGTAGAAATGCTCATTAATGTCGTCGCAGAGCAAACTAGTAGTATTGATGTGCGCTAGTGGATGTTTTCTTCGTGGGTGGTCTTTTATTTGCACGTACTTAGAACTAATTTGCACGGGTTTTAATTAATTTGCAGGTACTTAGAATTCATTAGCAAGTACTTAGAGTACTTTACATTTATGTATTTGCATGTTTATAACTTTTTATGAATATATATTTATTTATTTTATGAAAAATATGTATATAGAAGGTAATTAGAGGTACTAAACGCTATGCATATGGTTTTATATTCATTACTGCAAAGTATGTAATGTATAAATCGATAATAATTAATGTTTATAATATTGAAAATAAGAGTTTATGGTTTATGAACGCTATGAACGATGGTAATGGGTGTAGGTACAGGTCCAATTACGATTGGGGACGGTCCCGGTACTCGAACCCACGATATGTAATATTATTAATTAGTACTATGCAGTAATTTCATCATGTTATGAAACACGGTGGTGCAACACGCTAGACAGAATACTGTCTCAGAATTTCGACTCGGCTCTGATGCCAGACAGAGAGAATGAATTAATATTCAGCGCAGGTAGAGAAGAAAGGAATTTTGGGGAAGCGCGGTCAAGGTCAAATGACGTCACAACGTCAGGACAAAGGAAGAACCTGATTGACCAATCAGAGAACGCGTCGGTAGATTTTCAGAACCGGTTTTTTCAAGGTTAACCAGTACGCAATAACAGGGGAAAGCTATGCAATACTGTAGGGCAGGGGAGGGATTCAACCAGACAACAAAGAATGTCTGAGAATGCGCAGCAAGGGTCAAATCTCTGAAGCTATGCGGTTTCCGCCGCCAATTAATATTCCGCTCAGGTTTGCCTTCAAGGCACAGGACGCTCTAGCGCAGGTTTTTTTTTATCTGTACTATGAAGAAGGGAGACCTATTAGGGACGGGGCCTACAGTTTTCACCATTTGCTTTTATCATGGGGTAACGAACCTAGGACCCTTTGATTATTGATTTAGGTAGTAAATGTATGTTACTGTGTGCTATTTAACTTAATTTTGAGTTTATTTTTTACCAAACTTTGACTTTATGTCAAATCTTTTACAAGTTTTTATGTATTTTTACCAAAATAACACTATTTATACTATTCAGGCAACATTTTTTATTAAATTTTGCACTCACAAAAAACATTTTTACAACTTTTTAACTTATTATTTTACAACTTTATGTTAATTTTTTTACCAAAATAACACTATTTGTACTATTCAGGCAACATTTTTTATTAAATTTTGCACTCACAAAGACATTTTTTTCAACTTTTAACTTATTATTTTACAACTTTATGTTAATTTTTTTACCAAAATAACACTATTTGTACTATTCAGGCAACATTTTTTATTAAATTTTGCACTCACAAAGACATTTTTTTCAACTTTTAACTTATTATTTTACAACTTTAAGTTAATTTTTTACCAAAATAACACTATTTGTACTATTCAAGCAACATTTTTTATTAAATTTTGGACTCACAAAAAACATTTTTACAACTTTTTAACTTATTATTTTACAACTTTATGTTAATTTTTTACCAAAATAACACTATTTGTACTATTCAGGCAACATTTTTTATTAAATTTTGGACTCACAAAGACATTTTTTTCAACTTTTAACTTATTATTTTACAACTTTATGTTAATTTTTTACCAAAATAACACTATTTGTACTATTCAGGCAACATTTTTTATTAAATTTTGGACTCACAAAGAGATTTTTTCAACTTTTAATTTATTATTTTACAACTTTATGCCTATTTTTTTACTCAAATAACACAATTCAATCTGTTCAGGAAAGACTTTTAGTTACATTTTCGACACACAAAGTGTGTGATCTCAACTTCTATCTGTTTATTTCACAAGTTTATACCTATTTTTAACCTAAATAACACTATTTACACTATTCAGGAAAGACTTTTAGTTACATTTTCGACACACAGAGTGTGTGATCTCAACTTCTATCTGTTTATTTCACAAGTTTAGGCTTATTTTTACCAAAATAACACTATTTATACTATTCAGGAAAGACTTTTAGTTATATTTTCGACACACAAAGTGTGTGATCTCAACTTCTATCTGTTTATTTCACAAGTTTAGGCTTATTATTACCAAAATAATACAATTCAATCTGTTCAGGAAAGACTTTTAGTTCTCAACTGCTATCTGTTTATTTCACAAGTCTAGGCTTATTATTACCAAAATAACACAATTCAGTCTGTTCAGGAAAGACTTGTAGTTACATTTTCGACACACTAAGTGTGTGTTCTCAACTTCTATTTGTTTATTTCACAAGTTTAGCCTAATATTACTCAAATAACACAATTTAATCCAGTCAGGAAGGATTGGTTATTATATTTTGGATGCACAAAGAGATGTTTTCAACTTTTTTGCTGATTTTTTGCAGGGTATGTATTAATTTTTATTTATTTTGTTTTGTATTATATATACATTTACAAATTTTTAACTTAGAGTTTATTATTTATTTAAATTTTTTCGAAAACACTAAAGAAAAAGTACTTTTAGCTAAAATGTAAGCCACAGAATATATATTATTATTATTATTATTATTAGGGTTTACTGATTTTTACTATGCTATTTTTGGATCTGTATTTCTATATGTATTTATTTAGGTCAGGTTACGCCTGCTACGTAGGAAAGTTTGTTTATTTTAGAGTTTGCTGAGTATTTTGTTACTGTTGTACTAGGTAAAAGTTTTCTAAATATATCAGGTAGGGCTCCATTTATATACTTTTGTTTTTGCTATTTTGGAGATGATGCGATCAGCATCACTCTCCATCTGCTTTTTATTTTATGTACCCAATATTATTTTGAGGCTTAGTGAATTCTAGAGCCTATTTATGCAGGAGAGAGGGCTTGAAAATTCTGATCTCAAATAACCCACAACTTTTTGTCAGAGTATTTTAAAGGATATTTTATATTTATTATGTGCCACTAGAATATCAAAGCTTGCTTAATTTTTATGTCTGTAACGCTGTTATTGTATTTCTAGCTAAGATTTACTGGATAAAGTACACGAAATGTTTAACATTTCCACTATTTGCCAAATTTTTAGTGTAACAAAAATTATTGTGTGTCTATGAGGTCTGAAATCCCTTTACCGATGGGTCCATAACTGGACGCTTACCAACATTGTTTCTTTTTTTAAAAAAATATATATAACCATTTATAAATATATTGACAATTCACAGGACAAGACGAAGTTCACAGACGACTGACTATATGAACCATAGGTCGACTTGCTAAATTTTTTTACTATCCTAGAAGAATAATTTAGCCTTATAGCCTTTTTCAAGGTATTTTTGAAGTATTTCTGGTTTTTTGGGTGCATCAACACTTGGGTTATTTCCATTTGGTTTATTATACGAGGCTACAATCACTATCTGAACACTGAAATCCTCTGATTGAAACTAAAAGCTTAGGCTGTAACTAGAGACTTAGTATGTATATCGACAATTTATAGGACAACACGAACCTTACAAAGGATTGTAGGTGATGTAGGCCCACACGCCAGAGCCTTATTAACCTGCAAGAAGCATTTACAGCTAATGCTACGAGGAAATGAGGTTGATTTTTTACTGTTTCACAAGAATGCTATTTTTTATACACCCAATATTTGCTTTTTCAAGTAACTACATGTGCCAGAAGCAATTACAGGCCAACTCTAACTAGACTTCGACTTATTCTATATCAGGTGCTAAATTTATAAAGAACTATGATTGTGTATATTTCTGAGGAAGTACGCAAAAACAGATTACCCGATTAAAGTATCTGAAAAACATATTTTTCTATGCAAGTATATTTTTATTGACTGGATTATTTAACAGATCAAACAGGAAGACTGCAAAATTCATTAAATGTAGTTCTATAGTATAGGTGGTTTCAGAGATATAAAAAGAACAAATATAAGATTTCGCTTTTTTTTTTTTTTGCTTCTGAGGCTAATCGCGACGCTAAGGGTAAATGGCCAGGAAATGTAACGGAGGAGAAACAATCCCAAAAGTTATGGGCTGCATGTAAGTTAATACCACAGAGATATTACAGTAGGTGTAGGTTCTTCCACCAGAACATTTCTATCATAATAATAATGGTTATGCTGTACTGTTAGCTAAAGATGCTGATATTTGAGAAATTTAAAAGCTTACTCACGACTTACTGTTGCAAAAGATCCGATGACAAAATTTAAAAATTGTTATCGTCCAGACAGGGACTCGAAACCTGGACAGATAGGTTAAAAGCCTAACGCTATACCAACTAAGCTATCTGGGCACAAGGTATTCTTTTTTTGAAAAGTTAGTTATTTTAAGAAATATATTGAAACACTTGAGAACACTTTTGGTCTGGTTCGACAGACAAGGAGACAACATTTCTAAATTTTTACAGACTGGGTGTATTTTTCCACTATAGAGGCCTTCACTATATGTAATTCGAAACGCTAAAGTTCAGCTAGCTTCCAAAATTGAGGTAAAGATTGTGTTTGGCGAGATTAACAAGTTACAATTATATCCAGTTACGGAAAAATAAAGCTAAAACTCTTAGATTTACTGTACTAGCCAAGTTTTAGTAATATTTTCTTCACTTTAGTACAAATACCAAAGAAATAGGTATATTTTATTTATAATTTGACAAAATGTACTAGTATTTAATTTACAAAGTTAGGTAAAAAGCAGTATTTTTTAAAAATATTGTTACTGCCTTCAAATTTTATGTTATTTAGCCACTAACAACTGATTTACACTATTTGGCATTTTTAAATAGGAAAAGAAGGAATTATTTGTTTATTATTTTTACTTTATATTTATATTTATTTAAGAAAACAATTCTACAGTTTAACTTAATTTTAACAAATTGTTACTAATTTATATATCAAAGTTATGTTATTTAGAGTGTATCAAGGCGTATAAAGTTAATATTTGTACTTATCAGTTCAACTAACAATTATATTTTACACACAAAAGATGATGTTTACAGTTAAATTACTTGAATCAGAGAATAATATTTTACAGTAATTGATTCATTCAGCACTAGTCAGTACTTTTATGCTTCAGAAAGTTTTCTTAATTTTCTATTACGCATGCTATTTTGGGCTATTTTTAAAATGTATTTCTAAGGCAAACTGGTTTAATTTTCTGCTTATAATGCAAAGTTGACATAGTTTTCGCACAATGCATTGTACATTTGTTATATTCTCTACTTACAATTCAAATATTATGCTTATTTAATGTATAACTAACTAACTCTCTAGCCTTCTTAAACCCGAAGGTTCATGGCTGCATCAACACATGCCTTTCATCTGTTCCTGTCCTAAGCAAGATCTATATACTCCTTTTCTTCCCTACCAATTTCCTTTAGGTCCATCTCTACATTATCCCTCCATTTTGTTTTGGTCTGTCTATTGGTTTTTTACCATCAGGTTTCCCAACAAGAATCCTGTATACTCTTCTTTCCTTTCCCATTTGTACCACAGGATCTACACACCTAAGTCTTTTTGATTTAATCATTCTAATAATATCTGGACATGAATACAAATTATGTACTTCCAAATTATGTATTCTTCTCCACTCATCTGCCTCGTCATCTGTTTTAGGTCCAAATATTTTCCTAAGGATTTTATTTTCAAATACTCTCAATTTATGTTTCTAGCTTATATTGTAGTTATTATATCTTTTTCTATCAGCTTATTTTGAAATTAATATTATTAGGTATAGTCTTTGATTTATAACTATATTGCTTTTTTATCAATTTATCTAAGAGTACACGCAGACAAACACATGTGTTCACACTTTTATGTAAATAGATATGCCTTTTTTCAATATTTTAGTATGAAGATTGCACTTTAGCTATTTAAGCAAGGGTAGGAAAGGTAGGATTTCTGAGAATTTGTTGCAGGATTTTGTTGTCCAAGTATAGATGAGAACTGAGCTGGGAGACTGTTTTGAACCTTTTCATGAGAGTTTGCATGTGAACTGTATGCAAATTGAGCACTATTGACTGTGCATGCTTCTAAGTTTTGCTGTTATTTTACATCAAGTCTGTGAGACTGTAGTCAGTTTTCCCATTCCAAGTAGTTTTTATTGATTGTATTTGTATATGTTGTGGGGACTTAGCAGTTTTATGTTATGAGGCAGTTTGTTGTAGAATATTTTTACATGATTGTTTTGAGATATTGAGTGTCTGCTGTTTTACTTGTAATTATTTTCCTTCTTGTGTTGTGTATTTGACTATATTTTGTCCAAGTTCGTAGTATTTAGAATAATTGTTATTGACTTGTAGATGTAGGGAGTAATAATCCTTTGCAAGATGCCCTATACTTTAGTCTGAATATTATTCTTAGTGTTCACTTTTGAAGCCTTAGTATTCCGGTAGTATTATTAATGTAGAGGTAAATTAGGCTGAAACGTAGGCATTTTTTCTGATAAATTATACTCACTTAGTTGTTTCAGCAGGTAGAAGTTGCATGATGGTTTACTGCTGATGATGTTAATTTGTTCTTCTTATGTAGTACGTATGATGTAGCTTACTTGAGTAACTGGAATTTTCTACTGAAAAAATGATTGCTTGTCTATTTTATTCCTATGTTGTTGAGTTTGTCCATAAGCAAGCCATGTTTTTTACTCTATCCTATGCCTTGGAAGAATCTAGATATATTGTGTTTGCAGTTTTATGTTTCTCTAAGGTTTCAGCTATGTAGTTTTTAAACTGTGCTATGGGTGTGACTATTGACTTCTCTTTCTGGATGCCATGTTGGTTTCTGTGTATTCCTCTTGCTGCTTGAATTTGACTTAGGTTGTTTGCTTGTTTTCTTAGATCTTTATTTGTTTATTTGTTCAGTTTTTTTTATTTTTTTGAATTTTAATTATTTTAATTTTACATTAACTAACATATTTTACTTTAACAAAATAATTTACTCTAGTATAAAAACTTCTACTAACAAAAATGTACTATTATAACTTTTAATTTTAGAAAATTGTATTTTTAAAACTTTAACTTTGAAAAAATGATTTTTAATTACTTTAATTTTACATTAACTAACAAATTTTACATTAACAACAAAATAATTTGCCCTAGTATAAAAATTTCTACTAACAAAAATATACTATTATAACTTTTAATTTTAGAAAATTGTATTTTTAAAATTTTAACTTTGAAAAATTGAATTTTAACACACTTTGACTTTAACAATGTACTTTGAATTTTTTTATGTAAAAGAATATAAAAAAATAAAAAATACTGAACAAATAAACAAATAAAGATCTAAGAAAACAAGCAAACAACCTAAGTCAAATTCAAGCAGCAAGAGGAATACACAGAAACCAACATGGCATCCAGAAAGAGAAGTCAATAGTCACACCCATAGCACAGTTTAAAAACTACATAGCTGAAACCTTAGAGAAACATAAAACTGCAAACACAATATATCTAGATTCTTCCAAGGCATAGGATAGAGTAAAAAACATGGCTTGCTTATGGACAAACTCAACAACATAGGAATAAAATAGACAAGCAATCCTTTTTTCAGTAGAAAATTCCAGTTACTCAAGTAAGCTACATCATACGTACTACATAAGAAGAACAAATTAACATCATCAGCAGTAAACCATCATGCAACTTCTATGTGCTGAAACAACTAAGTGAGTATAATTTATCAGAAAAAATGCCTACGTTTCAGCCTAATTTACCTCTACATTAATAATACTACCGGAATACTAAGGCTTCAAAAGTGAACACTAAGAATAATATTCAGACTAAAGTATAGGGCATCTTGCAAAGGATTATTACTCCCTACATCTACAAGTCAATAACAATTATTCTAAATACTACGAACTTGGACAAAATATAGTCAAATACACAACACAAGAAGGAAAATAATTACAAGTAAAACAGCAGACACTCAATATCTCAAAACAATCATGTAAAAATATTCTACAACAAACTGCCTCATAACATAAAACTGCTAAGTCCCCACAACATATACAAATACAATCAATAAAAACTACTTGGAATGGGAAAACTGACTACAG
This sequence comes from Lepisma saccharinum, assembly GCF_977018435.1. Lineage (NCBI taxonomy): Eukaryota > Metazoa > Arthropoda > Insecta > Zygentoma > Lepismatidae > Lepisma > Lepisma saccharinum. The sequence goes on along the minus strand of NC_139241.1, from coordinate 59,678,228 downwards.
TCTCACAGACTTGATGTAAAATAACAGCAAAACTTAGAAGCATGCACAGTCAATAGTGCTCAATTTGCATACAGTTCACATGCAAACTCTCATGAAAAGGTTCAAAACAGTCTCCCAGCTCAGTTCTCATCTATACTTGGACAACAAAATCCTGCAACAAATTCTCAGAAATCCTACCTTTCCTACCCTTGCTTAAATAGCTAAAGTGCAATCTTCATACTAAAATATTGAAAAAAGGCATATCTATTTACATAAAAGTGTGAACACATGTGTTTGTCTGCGTGTACTCTTAGATAAATTGATAAAAAAGCAATATAGTTATAAATCAAAGACTATACCTAATAATATTAATTTCAAAATAAGCTGATAGAAAAAGATATAATAACTACAATATAAGCTAGAAACATAAATTGAGAGTATTTGAAAATAAAATCCTTAGGAAAATATTTGGACCTAAAACAGATGACGAGGCAGATGAGTGGAGAAGAATACATAATTTGGAAGTACATAATTTGTATTCATGTCCAGATATTATTAGAATGATTAAATCAAAAAGACTTAGGTGTGTAGATCCTGTGGTACAAATGGGAAAGGAAAGAAGAGTATACAGGATTCTTGTTGGGAAACCTGATGGTAAAAAACCAATAGACAGACCAAAACAAAATGGAGGGATAATGTAGAGATGGACCTAAAGGAAATTGGTAGGGAAGAAAAGGAGTATATAGATCTTGCTTAGGACAGGAACAGATGAAAGGCATGTGTTGATGCAGCCATGAACCTTCGGGTTTAAGAAGGCTAGAGAGTTAGTTAGTTATACATTAAATAAGCATAATATTTGAATTGTAAGTAGAGAATATAACAAATGTACAATGCATTGTGCGAAAACTATGTCAACTTTGCATTATAAGCAGAAAATTAAACCAGTTTGCCTTAGAAATACATTTTAAAAATAGCCCAAAATAGCATGCGTAATAGAAAATTAAGAAAACTTTCTGAAGCATAAAAGTACTGACTAGTGCTGAATGAATCAATTACTGTAAAATATTATTCTCTGATTCAAGTAATTTAACTGTAAACATCATCTTTTGTGTGTAAAATATAATTGTTAGTTGAACTGATAAGTACAAATATTAACTTTATACGCCTTGATACACTCTAAATAACATAACTTTGATATATAAATTAGTAACAATTTGTTAAAATTAAGTTAAACTGTAGAATTGTTTTCTTAAATAAATATAAATATAAAGTAAAAATAATAAACAAATAATTCCTTCTTTTCCTATTTAAAAATGCCAAATAGTGTAAATCAGTTGTTAGTGGCTAAATAACATAAAATTTGAAGGCAGTAACAATATTTTTAAAAAATACTGCTTTTTACCTAACTTTGTAAATTAAATACTAGTACATTTTGTCAAATTATAAATAAAATATACCTATTTCTTTGGTATTTGTACTAAAGTGAAGAAAATATTACTAAAACTTGGCTAGTACAGTAAATCTAAGAGTTTTAGCTTTATTTTTCCGTAACTGGATATAATTGTAACTTGTTAATCTCGCCAAACACAATCTTTACCTCAATTTTGGAAGCTAGCTGAACTTTAGCGTTTCGAATTACATATAGTGAAGGCCTCTATAGTGGAAAAATACACCCAGTCTGTAAAAATTTAGAAATGTTGTCTCCTTGTCTGTCGAACCAGACCAAAAGTGTTCTCAAGTGTTTCAATATATTTCTTAAAATAACTAACTTTTCAAAAAAAGAATACCTTGTGCCCAGATAGCTTAGTTGGTATAGCGTTAGGCTTTTAACCTATCTGTCCAGGTTTCGAGTCCCTGTCTGGACGATAACAATTTTTAAATTTTGTCATCGGATCTTTTGCAACAGTAAGTCGTGAGTAAGCTTTTAAATTTCTCAAATATCAGCATCTTTAGCTAACAGTACAGCATAACCATTATTATTATGATAGAAATGTTCTGGTGGAAGAACCTACACCTACTGTAATATCTCTGTGGTATTAACTTACATGCAGCCCATAACTTTTGGGATTGTTTCTCCTCCGTTACATTTCCTGGCCATTTACCCTTAGCGTCGCGATTAGCCTCAGAAGCAAAAAAAAAAAAAGCGAAATCTTATATTTGTTCTTTTTATATCTCTGAAACCACCTATACTATAGAACTACATTTAATGAATTTTGCAGTCTTCCTGTTTGATCTGTTAAATAATCCAGTCAATAAAAATATACTTGCATAGAAAAATATGTTTTTCAGATACTTTAATCGGGTAATCTGTTTTTGCGTACTTCCTCAGAAATATACACAATCATAGTTCTTTATAAATTTAGCACCTGATATAGAATAAGTCGAAGTCTAGTTAGAGTTGGCCTGTAATTGCTTCTGGCACATGTAGTTACTTGAAAAAGCAAATATTGGGTGTATAAAAAATAGCATTCTTGTGAAACAGTAAAAAATCAACCTCATTTCCTCGTAGCATTAGCTGTAAATGCTTCTTGCAGGTTAATAAGGCTCTGGCGTGTGGGCCTACATCACCTACAATCCTTTGTAAGGTTCGTGTTGTCCTATAAATTGTCGATATACATACTAAGTCTCTAGTTACAGCCTAAGCTTTTAGTTTCAATCAGAGGATTTCAGTGTTCAGATAGTGATTGTAGCCTCGTATAATAAACCAAATGGAAATAACCCAAGTGTTGATGCACCCAAAAAACCAGAAATACTTCAAAAATACCTTGAAAAAGGCTATAAGGCTAAATTATTCTTCTAGGATAGTAAAAAAATTTAGCAAGTCGACCTATGGTTCATATAGTCAGTCGTCTGTGAACTTCGTCTTGTCCTGTGAATTGTCAATATATTTATAAATGGTTATATATATTTTTTTAAAAAAAGAAACAATGTTGGTAAGCGTCCAGTTATGGACCCATCGGTAAAGGGATTTCAGACCTCATAGACACACAATAATTTTTGTTACACTAAAAATTTGGCAAATAGTGGAAATGTTAAACATTTCGTGTACTTTATCCAGTAAATCTTAGCTAGAAATACAATAACAGCGTTACAGACATAAAAATTAAGCAAGCTTTGATATTCTAGTGGCACATAATAAATATAAAATATCCTTTAAAATACTCTGACAAAAAGTTGTGGGTTATTTGAGATCAGAATTTTCAAGCCCTCTCTCCTGCATAAATAGGCTCTAGAATTCACTAAGCCTCAAAATAATATTGGGTACATAAAATAAAAAGCAGATGGAGAGTGATGCTGATCGCATCATCTCCAAAATAGCAAAAACAAAAGTATATAAATGGAGCCCTACCTGATATATTTAGAAAACTTTTACCTAGTACAACAGTAACAAAATACTCAGCAAACTCTAAAATAAACAAACTTTCCTACGTAGCAGGCGTAACCTGACCTAAATAAATACATATAGAAATACAGATCCAAAAATAGCATAGTAAAAATCAGTAAACCCTAATAATAATAATAATAATAATATATATTCTGTGGCTTACATTTTAGCTAAAAGTACTTTTTCTTTAGTGTTTTCGAAAAAATTTAAATAAATAATAAACTCTAAGTTAAAAATTTGTAAATGTATATATAATACAAAACAAAATAAATAAAAATTAATACATACCCTGCAAAAAATCAGCAAAAAAGTTGAAAACATCTCTTTGTGCATCCAAAATATAATAACCAATCCTTCCTGACTGGATTAAATTGTGTTATTTGAGTAATATTAGGCTAAACTTGTGAAATAAACAAATAGAAGTTGAGAACACACACTTAGTGTGTCGAAAATGTAACTACAAGTCTTTCCTGAACAGACTGAATTGTGTTATTTTGGTAATAATAAGCCTAGACTTGTGAAATAAACAGATAGCAGTTGAGAACTAAAAGTCTTTCCTGAACAGATTGAATTGTATTATTTTGGTAATAATAAGCCTAAACTTGTGAAATAAACAGATAGAAGTTGAGATCACACACTTTGTGTGTCGAAAATATAACTAAAAGTCTTTCCTGAATAGTATAAATAGTGTTATTTTGGTAAAAATAAGCCTAAACTTGTGAAATAAACAGATAGAAGTTGAGATCACACACTCTGTGTGTCGAAAATGTAACTAAAAGTCTTTCCTGAATAGTGTAAATAGTGTTATTTAGGTTAAAAATAGGTATAAACTTGTGAAATAAACAGATAGAAGTTGAGATCACACACTTTGTGTGTCGAAAATGTAACTAAAAGTCTTTCCTGAACAGATTGAATTGTGTTATTTGAGTAAAAAAATAGGCATAAAGTTGTAAAATAATAAATTAAAAGTTGAAAAAATCTCTTTGTGAGTCCAAAATTTAATAAAAAATGTTGCCTGAATAGTACAAATAGTGTTATTTTGGTAAAAAATTAACATAAAGTTGTAAAATAATAAGTTAAAAGTTGAAAAAAATGTCTTTGTGAGTCCAAAATTTAATAAAAAATGTTGCCTGAATAGTACAAATAGTGTTATTTTGGTAAAAAATTAACATAAAGTTGTAAAATAATAAGTTAAAAAGTTGTAAAAATGTTTTTTGTGAGTCCAAAATTTAATAAAAAATGTTGCTTGAATAGTACAAATAGTGTTATTTTGGTAAAAAATTAACTTAAAGTTGTAAAATAATAAGTTAAAAGTTGAAAAAAATGTCTTTGTGAGTGCAAAATTTAATAAAAAATGTTGCCTGAATAGTACAAATAGTGTTATTTTGGTAAAAAAATTAACATAAAGTTGTAAAATAATAAGTTAAAAGTTGAAAAAAATGTCTTTGTGAGTGCAAAATTTAATAAAAAATGTTGCCTGAATAGTACAAATAGTGTTATTTTGGTAAAAAAATTAACATAAAGTTGTAAAATAATAAGTTAAAAAGTTGTAAAAATGTTTTTTGTGAGTGCAAAATTTAATAAAAAATGTTGCCTGAATAGTATAAATAGTGTTATTTTGGTAAAAATACATAAAAACTTGTAAAAGATTTGACATAAAGTCAAAGTTTGGTAAAAAATAAACTCAAAATTAAGTTAAATAGCACACAGTAACATACATTTACTACCTAAATCAATAATCAAAGGGTCCTAGGTTCGTTACCCCATGATAAAAGCAAATGGTGAAAACTGTAGGCCCCGTCCCTAATAGGTCTCCCTTCTTCATAGTACAGATAAAAAAAAACCTGCGCTAGAGCGTCCTGTGCCTTGAAGGCAAACCTGAGCGGAATATTAATTGGCGGCGGAAACCGCATAGCTTCAGAGATTTGACCCTTGCTGCGCATTCTCAGACATTCTTTGTTGTCTGGTTGAATCCCTCCCCTGCCCTACAGTATTGCATAGCTTTCCCCTGTTATTGCGTACTGGTTAACCTTGAAAAAACCGGTTCTGAAAATCTACCGACGCGTTCTCTGATTGGTCAATCAGGTTCTTCCTTTGTCCTGACGTTGTGACGTCATTTGACCTTGACCGCGCTTCCCCAAAATTCCTTTCTTCTCTACCTGCGCTGAATATTAATTCATTCTCTCTGTCTGGCATCAGAGCCGAGTCGAAATTCTGAGACAGTATTCTGTCTAGCGTGTTGCACCACCGTGTTTCATAACATGATGAAATTACTGCATAGTACTAATTAATAATATTACATATCGTGGGTTCGAGTACCGGGACCGTCCCCAATCGTAATTGGACCTGTACCTACACCCATTACCATCGTTCATAGCGTTCATAAACCATAAACTCTTATTTTCAATATTATAAACATTAATTATTATCGATTTATACATTACATACTTTGCAGTAATGAATATAAAACCATATGCATAGCGTTTAGTACCTCTAATTACCTTCTATATACATATTTTTCATAAAATAAATAAATATATATTCATAAAAAGTTATAAACATGCAAATACATAAATGTAAAGTACTCTAAGTACTTGCTAATGAATTCTAAGTACCTGCAAATTAATTAAAACCCGTGCAAATTAGTTCTAAGTACGTGCAAATAAAAGACCACCCACGAAGAAAACATCCACTAGCGCACATCAATACTACTCAAACTGTCCTTTTCCCCACAATTGACGTATGCGCAGTATGCACCGCATGCGTTCAGGAGACGCCTGTGATTCAAATTAATATCTGCACAATCATTTATTCCAAGTTTTGGGAAGGAAGTTGTCGTGTGCGCCTTAGAAGGGAATTGTGGGGGATTACTGAACAATGGGTGACTAACAGGAAGTCTTATCTTTCATGTGAGAATTGAAAAACAACAACAAGAACAAGAGAGATCTGGCTGGCATTGCAAGTCCCTTAGGTAGTGCGGAAGTCCTAAAATTTCCAGAGGGTATACCCTAAGTGGAGACCTTGTTTCTTTAAGTTTCGATTATGTTTCTATTAAATATGTGGATGAAATCAGTTAACTTCTACAAAGAAATGTCATTCATGGTAGAACACTGATGAAGATATGCCCATAATTAACATAAAAGAGAGATGCTAGGACAGGGTGCGAAATCATTTAAGACTGGTGGGGGGGGGGAGAAAGATCTTGATCTACAAACGCCTCTCCCCCCACAAACATACATATAAATTAGACGATAATGTTATTAAAAGTAAAAATTAATTACTAAATTAAGAATATAAGTATTATTAATTAGACAAATAAATTAATTTGTTACTTTTATATATATCAGGTATTATAAAGTAGAAAACTAATTCCTTTACTAACTGGTTCAAGATGTTAATAAATTATGAAATAGTTGAAGTGGTTTTATTATGTGTAAGTTTTGGTTTCGTTTGTGCTATATGTTAATATGAAGAATCAATTAGATTTCATAGATATTGTTGTCTTGCATTCTTGTTTTACTTTTATTGTGCGTTTGGTGTAGATTTGTTAATGATCTCTTGAGAGAGAAATAGCATTGGACACTCACAACTACACTAATTTGTGTGTGTTTTCGATATTTTTTAGTAAAGTATATTTGAAATTAAAAGTAATTGCTTATCTTTTGTTGTTGTAACAAAAACTCTCCCCCCGGAAATTTTAGGTGGGGGGATTTTTGAGGGCAAGATTGTTGGTGGGGGAGAATCCCCCGTCCCCCCAGGATTTCGCACTCTGTGCTACGATAGAGTTTGAGTTTTTGTTTTAAACCCACTTGATGCACAGATAGGCTAATCGGGACTGGAACTATAGTTTAAAGTGTGATCCGAACCATTTTGTACTTATATGTTATTGCATTTTATTTTTAATATTGCTTTTGTTGCTAGTTTGTATCCTGATAATAACTTTAACATACTGCTAATTACAAAAAAAATTAAAAATTTGGAATAACCATTAACTACAGCATTGTCTTTAGGAACTTAGTAGTTAAATAGGAATCAGTCTGTCTATACCGTCGACATGTTAAAACAAACAATTCTTCCACTCAAATACAGTGAACTTTTGGCATGGACGTCGCCAGAATTTTTTGTAGGGTGACGGGGGTCAGGGCATTGATAAAACTTTCATATGGTTATTGTGCCGCTCGATCTCGTTCCCTTGTAGCGCCTGGAAGCACCATGCTTGCCGGCGTAATCCGATGTCTGTAACCCCCAGTGAAATTATGCGAAATAATAATACAGTGCATTCTTTTTAATTCGAATTCCCAAAAAAAGTTCGAATTTACCTAAAAATATGAAATCTACTCCACTACAGTACAAACAAAAATAATGAACATGCAGTGGACTTTACCATAATAATTGTCGTATTTTGTGCGCAGTGCTATAGTGCAAGCAAAAACCAATTCCTCTTACAATGGCAATTAAGCTTAAAGAAGTTGGTGATTTTTTACACAGGCAACAAAATCTTCAATTTCATTTATTGCGTGAAACAAGTCATCACTAACTCTTTCCATTCCTCTTACAACTGCTTTTTTCTCTAATGTTAAGGTAGTATACGCACCAACAAGCTACGCTTAATTTACCTTTTTTTTCGGATTAATTTAAATACGGCCCACGAACCTTTTTTCAATAAAACAACATGCAAATTGGACCGAATTTAAATTGTGCGAGGAGAAAAGTTTCCGGTCCTGCAACGGAACCCGATAGAACACATTAGAATTTATGGATTCCTGTACCTTTAACAACCCTAAGGAAAAGTCTACGTACAGGTACGATAGCGAGTATCGTGTAAGGCGAAAACTAGTAGGTGAGCAAGTACCACACAACTAGTTCCACTCCAAAATCCACCACAAATCTAGCCTCATGTGATTCAGGCATAATATTTGGTTTGGAGCTTTATCTCAAAATATTAGTTAGGCATCTTCAGCGACTATGCAATTCTTATGCCTACAAAACACAATAGAGTACTATATATTGATCCAAGAACGTTGTACATATTTGATTTTACAGAGAATTAGATAAAGATAAATGATTTTATGTACATTTATTTGACTCAACAACCTGTATTCACTGTATTGTATTGTGAATAGAGTTATTATTTCTATGAATACAAAGGTATGGTTCATAAATCGTGGTTTTGTGAAGTAAATATCTTAAGGTGAAAAGTATTGTAGCCAATTCATTAACCTCCTTACATTAAATTAGTTCAGGTTCTTCAAGTAACATTTCTAGTTTTCTGTACAAAATTGCACGTGCGATTTCTTTCACCTCTTTATTTAATGTATGCAACAGGGTGAGTGCAATAGGTTCCTCCACGTGTTATTTAGAAATTTACTTTTGGCTGTGTACACACACGATAGAAATGCCGTTTTTTTGGGTTAGTGGCTTCGAAATGAGGCCTTAACAAGCAAAACGTTGTCAAAAAAAACTGATCGTCGTGATGTCTACACGCTGTGAAAGTTTGTCAAAGTTCTGCAACACCATGTGTGAATGTATAGGAAATTTCTCGTGCTTCATCTGTTTGTTTAAAAAATTTTCCGTTCATTAGCGTTCATATGCCAACACAAGGATTCAATATTCACAAACTTAATATCATTTATTTGTTTCTTATCGTCTTAAAACTTCCTGCGTCAATTGCAAGAACTTGTGACTAGTCGGAGATAAATAAGACAGTTGCGTCACCGATTCTACAGCGCATTACTTTTAACCTTCCAATAGAAACATTTTGTCACACTGGAAATCAATGTTTTATGTAAATTAAATTGCAGGAACGAAGCTTGTTAACCCACACTCCGTTTGAAACTCGAGTTTAGAAATTGGATCCAGTTTAGTGGAAACGTGTGTCTCAAAGCACCATGTAGATTAAAGTTATGCAAACCAATGTGTTTCTTATGAAATTCTAACCCATTTGTTATGTTGCTTGGCAAACTTTCTATTAAAGAAATGTGAAGTTGATCTCAATTGGCGGCTTCAGGATGGCCATCTTACTGGTGGCAAATCCTAACAACTTTCCTACCTTTTTCTATGCAATGTTTGTGTTTTCTTATGCGTGTTTTTCATGGATGTTTTCACACTTACGGACACGAACTGAACTTAGGGTGACCAGACGTCCTCTTTTATCCGGACATGTCCTCATTTTTAGGTGTCTGTCCGGCGTCCGGGCGGATTTTTTAGAAATCCGTAAATGTCCTTCTTTTTTGGAAAGAGTATACAGCATCGACCATAGCGAATGTGCTGCACGGATAATGTATCCATGCGTAAGGATCATCATTTGTCATTTTACATCTAAAGCATATTACTTGGAGCACGTAAAATATCTGAGCAGTGCTCACTGAACATCTGGGAGCTGATCTACCATCACTTTATTCAAACATATCATCAGTATTACAGAAAGAGAGTATACTATCATACAGTCTCCTCTGCATTTCTGTTACGAGTCGTATGTACGCGATACAGAAACTCGTAGTGAGAATTTTATTTATTGAGTAATATTTACTTTTATGAAATACCGAAGCGAAAGTGTAAATTCAACAATGAAAGCAAGAAAATGTTGAGGTAAGGATGGAGAAACGAATATGAGGCAGGGTGTAAAGTAGTCAGTCACTCTCCCCTGTTGATGAAAGAGTGCCAGAAATGTTCACGGCAATGAAATTATATTTCTTGTTCCAACCTAAACTACATAAAATATTAATTCAGTTTTGGAAAAGGTTAAATGGAAAAAAAATCCCGTCCCGATCCCGAACAGTCAGGATTTTAAATAGACATTTTAAAAAGTGATAAATTCTTGATGTTTTCTGCATTGTAAGAGTCTGAAACTTCTCGGAATTTATTTTCTTATTTAAGAAATATAAGAAAAAAAACGATCGTTCAATTTTGAACACTTTCCGTCCCGAAATTGCAAATTTTTCACGTCCCGAACGTACGGTTTAAAAACATTTCCCGTGCCGGTCCCGTCCCAACCAAAAAATTTCTGTCCGGCACAGCCTAGGGTCCAAAATGGAAATTTGCTCAAAACAGAACGCTTTAGTTTCGTTATCATGTTGTTGTCTGTTTTTTATCTCCGGTTACGACAGTGATGAGACTGAACGGTAAAGGTTCCAGATATTCATGAAACCAGAACGCCGTTTCGGTCAGCTCGGGTCCATTTCGGGGCCTGACAGCCCCTCTCCTTTTCCACCTCTGTCGGGTAAACTAGGGTTAAGAGTAATAATTGCAAATGTGGTGCGATTTTTTTTTTTTTTTTTTGCGGTGTCCTCTTTTTTGGGCGTTGTCCTCCTTTTTCGCCATGCACTGTCCTCTTTTTTTAATGTATCTGTCTGGTCACCTTAACTGAACTGGCGTCGTGGCCTCTATATATAGTCGCACACCTCAAAGCATGATTGTTGGGTTCAAATCCCGGAAAGGAATGGACGTTGTTTTCTTATCATAAGCATAATTTATTGCTGATACAGCTTCACGGAATACGTCTTCTCCCCAACGTGTAAGCCAGGGGTTTATCAAGATTTTTCCAGGGCCGGTGTAAGTTCAAATTTAGGGGGGAATAAAAGTAAATTTCGAGAAAAATCGCCATAAATTGAGCATTTGTGAAAAAGTTTAGGGGCGGGGGTGTTGTGGAAATTTTGTGTGTGTGTGGATAAACCAATGGTGTAGGCCCGCAAAATATGGGAAAACCCACACAATACTTGAATTTGTATTTGTTATTTTGCGTCGCTTTTTTGTTACTTTTCTCTAATCGCGACTATACGTTTGATTTGATGGTTAGATGACGAAGAGACCGAAAGAAATAAACCGACCTCGCAGATTTTTTAGCTGCCCTTTTTACCTTGCAACATAACGTGAAGGCATATGGGGAAATGTGGGAGTAGGGCCCATATATTCACAATCTAGGTAATGGACATTTCCACTCTAACCTAAAATATGATTTTAACTGTATCGCTGCATGTCATTCATTTTATATTAACGTTGTGCAAAATAGTTTGTGTTAATTCGAAATAGTTTGCGAGAAATTGGCCTTAGAAGCTGTGCAAAATTGATGCTTTACGTCACGAAAACCAAACGGCCTCTGATTGGATATTCCAGTTATGACGTTCTCGTTCTCTCTGTGATTTTCAAAATTAAAGTTTCGATTATGAGATGCGAGAGATGTAGGAAAGTGAATTTCGGCAATCTAACATGTGCAGATGCATTCACGGTAGCTCCATATTTTGCACAACTGATATTGGATGGAGCAGAGATAAAGAGGAGCGAAAGCAGCGAGTTAAGTTTTGCAAGGGAAATTTGACGTGGTGTTTACTTTCATCGACAGCTTATTCAAGATCATTGAATATTGTTCTGTTGAATTCTTTTTTCAGTAGCAATCATTCCTAATTTTAAGTTATTACCTATTAGTAGTGCTGGTATTACTGCAGTGCAATAATTTTACCTGGAGAAAAATGTCAGTGTCTTTTTGCACGACGGTATAAACCAGCGTTTTTTCTTTTTTTCTTGCGTAGCTGAAAATGAACGTATGTAATGCAAATGAGCGTCGGGAGGGGCGGGGGTTCGAACTGGTCCGTTGACCAGCTCCTAGAAGTTGGCATCGTTCATTTCAAGTTCCAAAAAAAGAAGGTATATTATTTTTATTGTAAATAATAATAACATAAATAAATTTCAGTTAGATGATATTCCAACCGTGGGCGTTGCCAGAATTTTTTGCTGGAGCTCGGGAAATGATAAATCTTTAATAGTAGAAATAATAGCAATAATAAAAATTGATAATAATAAAATTGTTATTTTACAATGATAAATAACAGAATAATCAAAGTAAAAAAATGCGTTAGATCGAAAAAGTTGAGTGTAAAATGCAGGAACCATATTTTTATTATTTAATCCAAGGAATAGGTGGTTCAAGTTTTCAAAATTCCAAAAATTAGATTTCTTATGTGAGAGGTCGCACTATATGACAAATATTTACTCCTAACTTAATTTTTTCTTGAACAAGGCGTCTGAATGTAAATAACAACATATATTACTTTGCATTTCAGTACACTAACTTTAAATGTAAAAAAAAATGATAAATAAGTAAATAAATAGTTGAGCTGCACATTCGCTCATCTGGTGGACCGAATAGAACAGCCTGCCCAAGGAAGGATGTAATAAAATTATTATAGAAATAAAAACTTGATAATGCACTACAATGTAATCAAATAGAACAGTATTTTTAGTAACTTGCACTTTTACATAGCTTTCACAGACCAATTTCATTGTTCTTGTAGCTTATCATTCATGTGGCCTCGTCATATAAATCGCACACAAACAAGTCGTCTGTTTTTTTTTTCATTCGTGCGTGCGGCCGTGCGTTGAGAAATATCATATTGGAGCATCTGGTACTCATATTTGTGCATAATGGTGAAATCTTTATTTTCCACTGTGATATCCACAACACTGACCAGTTATAAAATTCGGGCTGCTCTGCTCTTGTAACTCACAAGATGGAAACTTGTTTCGGCACAAGGCAACAAAAAATCTTATTTGTAATGTTAACTCAGCAGAGAAAACTGTGGTAAAACACTGACAGTGCTTGCTTAGTGGTAACGACCATTTCCTGTTCTAGCAGTAACGTGCGGTGATGTCGACACTTGGGGTAGCAATCAGTGGCGTGCCCAAGGGAGGTTGGTCCCCCTTTAGGGCCCAGTATTCCTAAAAATAGAACGTCAAAGAAAGGAAAGGATTGCAAAATGAGGAAGGACTACTGAAAAGAAGCACACGTTAATCCCACCCACTTTCGAAAATCCAAAACAAGTTGATTTGATTATTAAACCAGAGATCCCGGGTTCGAACCCCGACTTGGGCATGGGTGTTATTTGTGTTTGTCCCTTCATCAATTTTATCGTATCATCTTCACGATTAGCCAAAAGTGTAGGAAAAGCGAAGTAAAACAAACCAAATCAAACAATCAATCAATGATTTGATTTGATTTATGCTACTTAGCGTCGCTGACACATTTGGTTAATCGCGAAGATGATACAATACAATTAATGAAGATACAAACACAAATAACACCCATGCCGAGGTCGGGGTTCGAACCCGGAACTCCTGGTGTCATAGCGTGCAGTGATAACCACTCGCCCGCGTTTGGTTGATTTGGTGTTTAAATCCACTTTATGTACATAAAAGCTAATCGGGACTGAACCTACAGTTTAAAGTGGGATCCGAATCACTATGTGCCTCCACCGGGTACCGATCCGGGGCCACTTACACTCCTCTACGGAGGTCGGCCGACAACAAAGATGAGTGTAAAGCTCTAACTATTCGAATACATGGGTATCGGTAAAGCAAACTGCGTATTTACTCAGTCGTACGTAAATTTCAATTGGATTTTTGAAACACCATATTTGTATATGATTGTTTTTCCAAAAAAAAAATTGCATTGCTTGATTTCCCTAATTTCTCCATCTCACGATCTCGTTACTGAAGGATCGAGGCCTGTCCTGATCATGAGTGTTCTTTTGTAACCACTCTTCATCCGTTTAATTTAATCAACGTTCATCGTCATGGCAGAATTTAGGTAAATGATGGAAATGCAACGCTAAAGAAAAGGGAAAAATACAAATAATTTCCTCTCAGTGCATCTGCAGGGCACTGTGAAATCAGGAGTACAGAGTTCTCTGTTTATGATTGTCCCTCGTGACTTCCATAAGCTCATTAGCTACTTATCGCGATTAAATCTATAGAGCTAGAAAAAGCGATGGGAGGTGGCAAAAATTCAATATATTAGAGGAGATAAACAGGTAACAAAACACACTTTTTCTACTTTCTTCACTGATATTCATTTGGCTTTTTGAGTTCTGGGATACATTTTTCATTCCAAATGATTTCATTATTCACTGCAGAGTTCAACACATAGTAACAAGAATGCGCTCTCGTCACGGGTTCGAATCCCGGCCTAAATTGTTCTTTGTGAGGTCCCTTCATCAATTTCATTATATCATCACTCATCCTCATTTTCGCGATAACCAAATGTGGCAGAAAGGTGAAGTAAAATAAACCAAACCAACAACAACAATTTGAACGCGCGTTATTTTGCCCAAATTAATACATCCGTATTTATGACTCCATTTTTTATTGGAGACCAAATTATTAGTATATTTAAATAAAACACTACTAAAACAAGAGCGAGAGAGAGCGTGAGTAAATATTTGTTATTTAATCATTATATATTCCATATTTGAAAAAATAGAAAAGAAAGCATAACATTTTTGTCTGCACATAATACAAGTAAAACTACATCCCATATTATACATACATATTGTACAACGTTTAAAAGGTTGTGTAAATACAGAGAACATAAGTATTGCAGAAAATTTTCCCCTAAGTTCTTTAGAGGATTTACAAAGGTTTTGATTGATTGATTGATTTAGTTTATTTTACTTCGCGTTTTGTGCCTCTTGGCTAATTTGCGAAGATGGGGATGAGTGATGAAATGATGAAATTGATGAATGGACATTCACAAACAACCAAGCCCGACCGGGATTCGAACCCGGGACCCTTGGCGTCGCAGCGCGATGTGCTAACCACTCGGCCACAGGGTCGGGCTGATTTACAAAGGAATCGAAGGGAAAGCAATCCCCTATTTGTCCTATAGGAGATAGACTGGAGGACCCGAAACCACGGGCTTTCAACCATTGGAGCGGGGGGCGAAGGGGCAAGGGAGGTAGAGGCAGAAATCTTCCCTTTCGCTTCGGGCGGTTGTCTATACCTGGATCTGGTAAGGCGGAAGAAGAGCCAGCTAGGGTATCCAGCCTTGCCAGCTGATCACATCGAGGGACGAGAAGCGTGTGTAAAGAAGTGTTGCATATGAACTGAGGCTTCAAGACAATAAATATTGTGATTTGAAAATAATTAGAGACGTGAGATTGATTGATCTATCTCTGCTAGACTAGCTACTCCTCAGTGCACGTCACTGTGTTCTAGTAGTTACGTATCTTTTCCAATCCATTATCTCATATCAAACACAGACACGTCCTACCACCGTCCTAACACCAAATGCAGCCAACGCGAAGTGCAGACGACAGGACGAGCCGAACGACGACGTCACAACATGGCGCAGGTGTGTTTTGCGCGCAACGCTCGGCTCGAAAATTAGTTACCTAAAAACGAACGCACATGAACGTGGGAAATTGCAGGGGTTATATGTCGATGGTGTAGATTTTAAAAATGATCTTTAAAAAAAGTAGTGGAAATGTCCATTGTGGGGGTGATACGATCAGCACCATGCTCCGGCTACCTTTGCCTCCCCTCCCCAAGGGTTGCGCACAAGTACCAATTTATTAGAGGCTGGGTAAACCACAGAGCCGCTCTATGGAGGAACTTTGATGGAGAAATTCTCTCACCTCAGATTACCCATCCTGGCAATTGAACCAGGATGTATGAATGCAGGCTTATATACGTATAACATTTTACTGGTTAAAGATACGTCGAAAAAACTCCAATATTGCATTTGTCGTGAAATTCTAGCTTGATTTGATGTATCATATTCCCCCTTTCCATTTAACATTTTCGAGTTGAATTCAATATGGCGGACCTAGGTTTAGCACACACAACTATGGTTTCCCCTGGACCTAACCTGTTTCTATCATCACTATTCTACCCAGCATAACACTTATATTTTATAGGGGATGTTAAGGACTTTTGACTCACCCTGTATATATATTCTATCGTTTTTTACCTGTTCATGTAAGAACAAGAATAACCATTGTTATTAATTAACCTATTATAATAGACATGTTAATCTTATTAATTATGAACTTTATTATTATTATTATTACGTGTGAAACTTAAGGTCCTGACCAAGGGGCTTTGGTGGGGTCATACCCCCGCACTTTGGTCCAGAATTCCTGAAAAAAAAAGAACGTCAAAGGAAGGAAAATATGTCAAAATAAGGTCTGACTACCAAAGAAAAGTATACGTAACTCCCCCGTTTCGAAATTCCTGGCCTCACCGCTGGTCCAGAACTCCCTCGAAATTTTCTAGATAGGTGCTTGCAAGGGGTCATATCGGGCTTTTGGCACACCATTAAAAAAAAAAAAGGTTAAGATAGAATCCCCCTCCAATGAAAATCTTGGGAACGCCACTG
This sequence comes from Lepisma saccharinum, assembly GCF_977018435.1. Lineage (NCBI taxonomy): Eukaryota > Metazoa > Arthropoda > Insecta > Zygentoma > Lepismatidae > Lepisma > Lepisma saccharinum. The sequence continues at coordinate 59,661,717 of NC_139241.1, read as the reverse complement.
ATTCTTCGGAATGAGATAGATTAGCACTCGCATGATCACAACCCGCACTTTCCAAGCGACCTTCAAAAGATGTATCACCACTCCTTGACCTTGGCTTACGGTCATCTCGTGCCTCGCAGCTACTCATCAGCAGTGTTGCCAGCTGCACAAAGTTTATTCATTTAGCGCATCGAGCGTGTTACCAAAGCAATAGGCTTTCATTATGCAGTAATTAAAACACTACAATACACATCATTGTAATCATGGCCGCTGTTAGGAAAACCGAAGCCCTGTGCAAACCATATCCGCGAGGCCTTTATGTTTTGAAAATAATAATAAAGAAAACTGCTATTTCTCGTTAATATTCTAGATATAAATATAATTATTAGCATTGCATGTTTATTATCTCTTGTTTACACACACGCACACACAGGAAGTGTCGCTGTACAACACCAACACCTCTCGCAGCACAGACTAGAAATGAAGAGGACATCACCAACGCCTTTTCTTCGTAATGTTTTGCTCGTTAAAGCCTCATTTTAAAGCTATGATTCCTCGAAAAACTACAGTTTGTATCGCGTATGCATGAAGCCAAGCCGCATAAATTCACTGTTGCCATTACCATTTATTTTTTATGTCTGAAAAAATATTACAATCGAAAGTATGGTGTGAAAACGTTACCAGACCGCCAGAGATACAACTGCAAGGTGAAGTTGGATTTAATTTTAATTTTTGTTTAGCGTCACTTTTATGTCACCTCTGGCTAATTTCGACGTTGAGGTTGAGTGACAATATGATGAAATGGATAAAGGGCCTCTCACAAAGTGCAAGGTGAATCACGAGGTTCAGTTTCTCCCTCTTAAATTATGCACATATCGCATATGTTATTTTATATTTTTGCATTAAAGTAGGATGTCTTAAAGTTTTGTCCAGAGCTATTCACAGAGCGGCCTATGCGTACCACAGTAATTTTTTGTCTTTTTCCGACAAAATATTACTGTCAGTGGCAACCCTGTATCTGTGCCGCCTGGCTGCATACGTAGAGGATAGAATTTTTTTTTCCAACTGCTCCTTGTATCGTTAAACCTATAGGACATTTTTCCTATTCTATCATTTTCTTTCATATTTTCTCAATTTAGCTACATCGTAAAATCCAAGAGGGGAATGGGTAGAAAATTGGGATCATAAATAAAATGAATGTGCCGCTTTCTTATTGGCGAATTTTGACAGATGGCATGACACCAGTGGTGTGCCCAAGGAAGGGCTGCTAGGGGTCATAACCCCCCCCCCTTTGGCCCAGTATTAAAAACAAATAGAATGTCAAAGGCAGGAAAAGATGGCAAAATGAGGGCTGGCTAATAAAAAAGTATGCGTACCCCCCTTCTCTTTCGAAAATCCTGGGATGCCACTGCATGATATACTGGGACAAGAATGGACATCTAGTTGTCTGTAACAAGAAATTCAACTGTGTTACTGCAGAGATTTTTTTCTTTCTGTTTGAAACATCGTATTCCTTTTATTGTACTACAGATTACTTTGGTCTATTCAAACGTAATCGATATTTCGGAAGGCCTTGTGTGGTGATGCTTCGCACACCCCTAACTGCATATAATACGTAAAACTCGTTTTAACAAATATGTCAGCTGCACATATTCCTTGTACTGTGCCATGAAGTCATATTTAAGGGATGTTGGGGTAAAGTCCCACGCATTCTAGATATCGGTCATTTTAGAGGAGGTGATCAGCACCACGTTCCAACTGCCTTTACCCCCCAGGGTTGCCCCCAAGATTTGAGGCTGGGTGAGCCCCAGAGCCACTTTATGCGGGTACAAAAACGGGAAAATTCGCACCTGATCACCCACCCCAGGAATCGAACCCGGGTCTCCCACGTCGCAGTTATACGCCGTAACGACTAGACCACTGTGGCTCTGAATAAATAAATAAATAAATCAATATGTTACATATCCCATTTGCTGATATTGCCATTGCATAGGCTCAACCATGGTCGTCCGCAGGATTTTTTCCAGGGAGGGGCAAGGAAGGTATTTTTTTCCCAGGGGGGAGCAAACAAGGCAAATTTTCCCCAAAAATAGTGTTGTTCCCTAAAAAACATTGCTTAAATTTGAATTTATGGTGTTCATGCAATAATTAACACACATTATTTTGGCTAAAATGAAATTATATGTGTGATATACATAATTTTTGCTTGATTTTAATTTTCCAGGGGGGGCACGGCCCCCCCTTGACCCCCTTCCAGACGCCCATGGGCTCAACTACGTTCAGATAGGGACGCCAACTGACATTGCCTGATACAAATCGCCACACTGTTAAATTAATGAAAACTTATATGTAGGTTAGAAGAGATTTTTACCATGATCTACCACTACTAATATTCGCCTCACTGAGTGCTGGATTCAGGATACGGCAGCCGAGGATCACATGTTCGAGTCCTGGGGTGGACATGGGTGCTCATTGGTGACTTTCCCTTCATCAGTTTCATCAAATATAATCATTCTTCCTCATCTTCGCAATTAGCTTAAAAGAGGCAGAAAAATGATAAAACACAAATATTATAGCACTGCTCCTAATTGGATTTCTAGATTCGCCATTGGCCTGCAGTGACAGAAACCCTCACTCAGGACGACAAGAAGAAGTGGGGTCGTCGTTTCACTTGGCACAGGGACCACGTTTATGGCAGTGGTCCTCTATTGCTATGTTTACCTACGAAGGAAATTGCAGTCAAACAACCAATTAGGCCTACTGCTTGGGCAAGAAGCCGCAACATTAAAATCTCCCCTCCCTGAAGCAGCCAGCAGGAAAACAGGATTTTGTCAAAATGACCATTCTGCGCTGTGAATGGACACCGGTTGATACGGCGACTCCACTGTAGTATCTTTGTGGAAGGGAATTTGTGTTACAATCACAAAATAATGTTAAAACCTACAAGCTTTCCTTTTCTCTTAGGCCCCATCCCCCTATGATGTAGTGCGAACAAAATATCTCTCAGTGCCATTTTTAATTTTTGAAATTAATATTACCACAAGATAAGCACGAGTTAATGACCTCAGTTGCTTATTAGTACCAAAAGAACCTATCTTTGGAACTTTTTTTTTCAGTAAAATGTGAAAATCATGTTCTGCTAACCCAACCCTTGTCTCTGTCATTCCACTATTTTTTCTAGCGTCATCACTCCATATGACGTAGGTAAATATAAGCATTTGTTTTGGGAAATTCATTGTTTGCGTGTGTGTGTATATCTTAAAACCTTTTTATCAAATAGATAAGGTACAATCCTTTGTTTATGTATGAGATATGATCTCATATGCTACTTTGAACGTATGTTGTATTACATTAAGATGATATTAATTTTTGACAGAGAAGATTTGACACCTAGAGTACTTTGGCACCAACCCCATCTGGGTTGGATTTTTTGAAACAACCTGGGCAAAATGCCAACTCTGTATTATATGCTCTATATTCCTGGGTGTAAGATTCCTGTGTAGCAACAACCAATAGGATTTCTCAGAAGCCACTCTAAGGGCTTGAATGATGTATTGATATCATTTGCTTGACCTTTTGAAGGACTTGTGCAACATTGTGATCAGACACAAATTTGCACCAAACGTGTTTGACAACAAGTACAACCTGCAGACAACAAACTTAGTGGTGAAAGAATAAACCTTGTGGTGTATAGACTGCAGATGCCATTATTTATTCTTTGAGGTGTACAAGCAATACAATTTGCAGAATATTGAGCATATTGAATTGATTTCTTTTACATATAATAGTATAACGTAACCCATGGTGCAACAACCCTTGTAGACCTAGGCCTACCTACTGACTGCCGACCTCACTCCCGTATGCTTCAGCAGAGGTGGGCTATCATCCAGTCAGTTATGGGGTGACGTGTTGTCAGCATGATGAACCACCAGTTGATGTTGTACGTTTCCATAACCAAGTTACGCTACTCATTCGTAGCTCACGATGGTGAGTGGCCATACACAGGCCAAAATCTCAGGAAAAGTTGTTAGGCTTCCCTCAGGAGCTCGAGCCCAAAGAATGACACCTTATACTGGGACTCTTTCACAAATAAAACACAAAAATGTGTGAAGGAATCAGATTTAATGTCCAATAAATAGTAAATAATGGCAATTACGTGTGAATTAAATATTACTTTATGCCAGCTGCCATTGTTGATTAACATTGACTTATTCTCTATTCATTGTAAGAACGAAGATAATGTAAACAAATACATGTGAACTTTACCATTACTTACTATACAACATACGGTTGCTGCACACACGCTTTTAAATCTGCTTCAATACAGTTTGTTCACAGTTGTGTTTTCCCATTATTTTTGTGGATGTTTCAAATTTAAATATCTCTTCCGTGTATTAACCATGCCAAACTTATAAGGCTGACATATTTAATTGTCTTGACTGATTTCATCCAAATGGAATACCGTATCAATCCTCCAAAATATCTGATTGCTATGAAACTAACAGTTCCCACAAAACATTAGTGGCCCCCATTTGGATCCCAACATACATATTGCTCTGTGGTTGCTTTTTTTGCCCGGTATCTGGGGAAGCAAACAGTTGTTTTCCCTCAACGGCCTTCCTGTTTGAAAAGTAACAATAGGGCCTTGCCTCGGTGGTTGGGGGTGGGCCAGTTTGTCGGAGATATATAATATACCATGTTCCGACTTGTTACGGGCTCTTAGAGACTCAGACACAGGGCCAGATGGATTGATATAGTTTGCTTTTTACAGTTACTCAGAGCCAGTTGGATGCATAGAGATACACAGAGAGTGAGCGCCGAATGTATAGGGAGGGACGGACCTCTGCGTAATAAACTGCGGGGGCGGGTTAGCACTATGCTAAATAGTGTGTTCATACGTAGCTTGGATAAGATGGACATTACTGAATGAGAAGATGGCGAAGGGACTCTTGTGCGATAAACTGCGAGAGCAGGTTAGCGCTATGCTAAATAGTGTGCTCGTAGAGTGAAGTCCTGGAAGTCCTGTTAAGTGCATTTCTCTGTTCTGGGGCAAAAGGCAACCAAGACCAGTTATTAATGGATTGTAATGTAAAGATGTATATACAGAGTAGGGGAGGTATGTAAAATAAACTGTATACATAACAGAGATCTGCCGTGAGATGTTATTCTTTACAACAATATGCACTATACTGTTAAAAAATATATTTTTCAAGCCATAGCTAAAGAAATGCCATAAAATATTTATTTTCTTAATGTTCAAAAATGTAGTTTAGGCAGATATTTGAAAGTGTCATCAGAATTTGGAGCTACCTCAGTATATGAAAATCAATTTTTCATCACCATCTTGAAATGCTTTCAACATATGCAAATGATAAATATAATCCTTCCCTGGGTGTATCTATTTGAGACACGAATTTCAGCTTAAAAACTCTAAATTTGCTACAGATATCGTGGTCTCAAAATTGGTGACTTCCCCCCATCCTTCCTATATTTCAAAGTTTTTATTAAAAACTTCAAGCTCAAGTAATGTCCTAACGTAGCTGAGACTTGGTTTTCTTAATCTATGAAAATCTAACCTCAAATATTTGCATAACTTAAAGCTCTCGCAAGGCAGGTTAAATCAGTCTGTCATCCACCATCTTTAAACATGGTAACGAATTTTTCTCAAATACAATATGACACCAATCCTTTAAGTTATCTTGTAACTCTAAAAATTGCAACTCAAAAGCTTTGCATTTAGGGCAAAATGTATGCTTGCGATTTTACCTACAGTCCTCTCCTAAACTATGAAATATAATTTTAAAAGTTTTACTGCTAAATTGCGGACCGACGAATTATGTACAATGACTGAATTTAATTCCTTATACTTCGAAAATGCATTGCAAACAGTTTTGGGGAAAAAGAGAACATGGTATAGAGCATGCTTGCAACATGAGGAAAATCAGCTTTTCATTCACCATCTTGAAACACATTGTTCAATTTCACTCACATTATTCACATGTAATACCATTGCAGTATGTCAAGTTTTCTAGCTGCAGAAACATGTTATCATGGTCACTAAATAGATGACTTGTCTTTCTTTGCCCATCCACCCCACCCATGCTCTTCCTAAATCATGTATTATGTTTCGATAATTTTATTGTGAATTTACAGTGCAGGTAATGTCACAATGCTCCTGAAAGTTTTATGCACAAAGCTTGAAATTGTAGTCTCTAAAAAGATTTGAAAATGTAAAAAATGGTCAAAATATGAAAGTATACGTATGCATTGTATTTACTTGAGTACCACGCACCTTCTATTTTTAAGAAAAAAAGAAATTGTAGATTATGAGAGTGCTCGATTTCGTGGGTATAGAGCTCCTAACCACAAATAACATTTATCCTATATGGGCAAGCAACCCATTACGTTCAATCAATGCACTGAAATAGAGGGAGGGAAGGGTTACTGTATCAGTGCAAGGCATTGGAAAGGAAACGGAACATTTGCGCACATACTAAATTTTAAGAATTGAATCAATTGAAAACCGTTTGGTTTAATTATACCACAGTTAACTTTTTTCTACTTTTACAACATTTCAATAAAATGTACTCAATTATCCTTTGTAGTGTTTTATACATGGAAAAATTTATTGTAAAAGTTGATCATCGCAGATGAAACTATGTAGCTTGCCCACATACGGAAGTGACTGATATCTAAGGTGCTACCACATTTCAAAATTATAACATTTGTTCGTTCAATGTTTTATCTAAATATTTCAGGCCCTCTTGATTTTGGTTTCTTGGATATATGTTCATATTATTTCTGTTAAAAATCTATTTCAAGCATGATTTGAGAAAAAATATCCTGAAAAAACACTGTAATTGTATCACATTAATTATTTTGAGTATTTTAAGCTTGGCTAAACCATTATTTTACAAGTTTTCTCAAACTGTTGACAATTTTCTAGAACCTCACAATTATTTAAAGCAATAATTTACAACATTTTCTGAAAAAAAAAAACACACACATTTTGAGTGGTTTTTTTGGTGTTTTTTCTTCTGAAAAATTCTACGTGGGGAAAACTGGGCTGTGCCCACCTGTGCCAACCCTGATATAATATAGCCATACCACTTAGCATAACTGCTATATTGAGGTGGTGGGAAGTGTACAACTACAAACAATATATTCCTGAGCAAAATTACACCACTGATGCAGGAAAGGAACTACTTCTCAGGAGTCATGTGATTTTGTTCTTTGCAGTGGATGGAGAATATGATCTAATCCTTAGTAAGGCATGAACATTTCTCTGCACTTCCATTCCATCAGTTTGCTATTCATCCTCGTCATTCTGATTATGAAGAAAGTTGCTCTCATTGCATTGTGTTTTGTGTCTTTCAGATACGGAGATGGAGGTGGGATGCCAACCAAGACTGAGCAAAAAAGCGCCAGAGCCTCAGCAGCAGTCTCTGCTGTCGTCTATTGGAAGCGTGCTCTTTGTTATTAGTTCTGCTCTCATAGGATTTGCTGCTTTCAGAAATACTCTCACATGGTAAGATTGTGCATGGCATTGTTTAGTAATTTATGAATTCAAGATGTTATCCGGAGTCCCTTTAGAAAAGTGCAAAACTACACCATAATAAATACAGAGGAATTCCGATTTTATCTTCCCGGATTTTATATATTACAATAACCCTCATGGTTCATAATGTTACAAAATTTTCCCAGATTTTGTATTTTCCTGCATTTTAATTTTTTTCCATCTTTGTCTCCTGAGAAACGTAAAATCGAGGTTCCACTGTAAGTGTCTGTAGATCTTGTCAATATACACTGAACATCCACTTACAATATAGCCAATGTTAAGGGGATCAATTTACATGAACAATCACTTTCTTCAGGATTTGCAGAATTCATAATGGAGAGAAATCCTCCCTTTAACTTTCATAAAGCATCTGAGCATATTGGTTACCATATGGAGGACCTGAGACAACTTTTAAAATATTATTCTTATTTTAGCTTGGAAAAATCTTGTAACTGTTGTTATGCACAAAAAATTTACAGTCAAAGACTGCCACATTTTGTGATTTTTAATGAATTTTAGATTTTGTTAAAGCCACACCAACATAAACGCCAGCCCCGTGGTGAAGTTGTTAGCACATCGCACATCGGATCCTGTCCTTGGCATGGATATTTGTGAGTGTCCATTCATCAATTTCATCATATCATCACTCATCCCCATCTTTGCAAATTAGGCAGAAGTGGCATAAAAAGCGAAGTAAAATAAAGCAAGTCAATCAATCAATCAATCAATCAATACCAACATAATCATCTATAACCCTCAACAACTGACTGGTTTTTGAAATGCTTGTAGAATATGTGCTCTTGCGTGATGAAGTTTCTGTGAACTCAGAAGAACAGTGGACCAAAATTATTGTTATGTAACAGTGGCGTGCGGTGACATTTAGACTAGGGTACGCAACATGGACGCACTGAAGGAGCTGTTAGAGGGGTCAGACCCCCCCCCAGTCCATCGTGTTATACAGAAAATTACTTTTTAGAAAATTCTGTAATGGAAAATTTATCATCCTTATATCATTTTCAAATAACAGGAATCACTTTTTGGAATGGCACAGCAGCATTTATCAATCATTGCACCCTTTTGTAAGACCTTCATTCATCCCGCACAAAAGTTGTTGCTTGAGAATAAAGAATCACACCATTTTTTTAATTATTTTTTTTACGAGGAACATGTTCTGAAGATTAAGGGGAGCAGAAGTTATTTAAAGCTTGCTTTGTGCACACGGAAACTAATTGAAGCTAGTTTAATATAGGATGTCAATTATTGAAACATTAACGAGGAATCTCTGATATAACCTTGAACGCTACCAGAGAGATCCAAATGTAACGAGGTAAGATATATATACGATATTTTATATTTATATTCACAAATATATTCTGATAGTAGCTACATACAGTCCAAAATTTGACTTAGATTAATTCCTTCATGCATGCAGCGTAATGTACATTGAACGCGAATGAACTGTCATAATGATTTCTCGTGTTTTCGAATAGCATGTGATAAATTTAATAGTTGTCAGTATCCTCCGTATCCTCTACTATTTGACACACCTTTCTCAGAGGAAACCAAAGAACAAGGCCAACAATAAAGTTTCTGCTTTTTCTACTGCCAGTCAACTGTAGAGTTCTATTTTTTTTCTGAAAATGCCTAACATACTGCTTACCATCCTTCATAACTCCTGCCTGAAACAAGTCCTGCAAATCAGGAACACACACACCTCCCATTTCGGATTGTTTGCACTTTTTTTGTAATTATTGTTATGCCAAAAATCCCATCTCCAGAATGTCATCAATAACACTCGAATCCTCTCCCCCCCTCCCCATTTTATCACTTCACTGCACCGACAATATGAACGAAACACTTGCTGCAAATATCACACCACAGAAGAAAGCAAATGTCAACCTTCCACGGTAACAAGTTTCTGATGTCCCCAAAAACCGCGCGTTGTTGTGGATGAATGACTCAGAGTTGCCAGTCGACAAAATATTTTGTAGAAGTGAGATAATAAAGCTTACGAGAAAAATACGTCAGCATACAATGCTATTCATCCCAGCACACTTCAAAAGTTTAAAAAAATGTTGGGCACAATATGCCATCCATATACCCACATTTTTAAATGTCTGGGAAGGGGCAGGGACTCGTTCGAATCCCACAGTAACATTGAGTTTACTTATGTTTTGTTTTTCTATTTATTCATATTGTCGGGTCAACAGTCAACACCCATCCTCATCAACTTCTAAGCTGAAATGCAAATGAACTTAAATAAAATGTTGATCTCTGGAATGGGATAAACAGGTAGATACTCTCATACTCTGAGTATTGTGTGAAACTTGCAAATTGTTCACATAATTTCCCCCTGAGACAGTGACGATGCCAAAAGGGGTTCACGAGCAAAACTCAATCCTCAGTTGGTCAGTCCATTCTGCTATCCTCACCTCCCTAACGCAAAAACCTTGCTAGTGTAATTTTAACCTTACATAAATATTTTATATGTGATAGTTTACGCATATATTAAATATGGTCTTCTACCACAAAATATTCTTGCCCTCCTCTTAGCAATCATTTTTTGTAATGTATTTTTATTGCAAACGAGCACAGTGATCTATCTACGCTTGGCTGCTAAGTGTGAGTAAGCTAAACATTCCAGAAAAATATATATGTTGACTACTGCCAACACTGCATACGCTGTCAAAATCCTTCGTACCCTGGCTTCTCAGACCTCTGTGCTTTGAACAGGGAAACGCAGGATGGGGCGAGCGCGGGCAGTCCCAAACATGTGGTCGGAGCTGATCTGAGCAAATGGGGTTGCCTTCCGAATTTCTACGGTACTCAAGAAGAGCGGCTGCGTTTTCTCACGGAAATCGGCAGAAACGCGGATCGGGTGGGTGCGGACATCGCCGAAGGCACAATCGGGATCATTCGGGACTGCATCCAGACGACTCAAGGCAGGCAGTAGCGTGTTCGTGAGGAAATCGGAATTTCTTGTAGTGGAAGCACCTTCGGAGCGATAATTGTCGAATTTTCATGTTCAGGGAATGCAAGAAGAATATTTACTTTTTCCTTACTGTGTTATGGGTATGCATAGCGTACCTTGCATACCCAGAATGCACGCTGCTGATATGTATTGCAAATAAACTAGATAAAACTTAGCAAGAATTACACTGGTCGACATTTTGGAAAAAAATCGGAGGTTTTCAAATCAATAGGTGATTCTGAAAGTATTTTGAATGCTGATCACAGAAAGGACATCCATTTATTTCCATCACGTCAGGATTTTTCACAATTAATATTCTCATATTCGACATTACATCTATTACCTAACGCAGCAAAAGAAATTTATGCAAAAAAAAAAAAAAAAAAATTGTTGTTTCCAAATAAATAAGTGATTCTGGAAGTATTTTGAATGCTGATCACGCACATGTCATCCATTTTTTCATTTTTGGAATCAGCATGCTGAAATTATTCAGAGACAACATAGTCATCTGTGAGACATCGAAGCCCATGTTGACCAGTGTTATCAAATTCATAGGGATTTATTTCATAGCTATTTTTGTTTAATTATCTTTATTTATATGATGACGAAGGGGTCCTTAAAGTAAACTTTCAAAAAAGAAAAGTTCCTACAAGTTCCTACAAATAAGCTCTTTCTTGTAGGCAACTACATACAGGCCTGGAACTGAAAGTGGCCTATTTATGTAGTTTAACCCAATGATGCTTGGATTATAGTGGCAGCTCATGCCAAAAATATTTAGTGGTTGTGCAGAGAATAATAATTAATATTAATGACTGATTTAGTGGTGGTATTTTCAGGAATTTTAAGACTGTAGGTTTTCATTCCTTCCTTTACTAACCAGTTGTGTATTTTAACATTTCCCCATGTCACTGTTCATTTTATGAAATCTGTCAATGGATTGTAAGTAACAATATTTTCAACAGGGCTCGACTGTTATGTGTCGCAGTTTTGTGCACTTGGCCAAAACTTCCTGGTGATCGACCACCTTCTGAGCTGATGTTCCCTCTACAGGCCAGAAAATTTAACCTGGTTCAACTCCCTCTCTGTTATCTGCAGGGAAGTTTTGGTGAGACCCAAACTAGATTAAACCTTCTGGTCTATAAGTTATTTAATTAATCTTGCAGAGAAAAAAGGGCATTTCAATTACATGTGCACATTTGATCTTTTCAGGCACTTACAGCGATTCTGGGGTGCATCAGGGGACTTCTGGCAGGCACTTTGGGGTCGAGTCCTTGAGGTTACAGGAGAAGATCCTCTCACACTGTGGGTGTTTGGTAAGACTTATTTTTTGTACACTAAATGTAGAGAGTAGCCAGGTACCATGGCAGATTGGTCAACGTAACACACTACAAAACCAGAGCAAGTTCGAACCTGGTTAAGGCATTGTGTTCTTCCCATCACCCATTCATCAGTTCATTGTAGGCATTAACTCAAGATGTACAAAAGCATCATACAATATCCGAAATAGATAAAAGAAGAAGAAAGAAAGAAACGTAGAGAATATAAACAATACCTGTACATTTTTCTTCTTTTGTGAAGTAATAGCTACCCCCCCACATAGTGGGCATCCTTCATAACTATATATTAGTTGACAATTTCCATATCTATTTATAATGAACACAGATTTTTGTTTGATGTAATTGTTCCATGTAAACTGCTTTAAATTATCTTTCGTCCGTATTTTTTTTATATAATTTAATGAAAATTAACCTTTAATTTGGATAATCAGTAAAAAAAGGATTATTTTGCAGTTTGTAAATTAAAGTTTTATCTAGTTTAAAAAACTGTTTAACCCTAGAAAGCTAATGTGTCCCGTGTCAAACGTTAAAGCTAACCATTCGTCTGCTGTACTACTGATTTCTTCAGAATTAAGACACAGTATCAGAATTAAGACACAGTATCAGAATTAAGAGACAGTATCAGAATTAAGACACAGTATAAATTTTGCAAAACATATTTGATTTAATACAAAAGTTAGTATTTACTTACAAAAGACATGAATAGCATGCAGGAATGCAAAATTACATTTTTATAAGTCTTGTGTGCAATCAAATCAACACTTTGACTGGTGTTCACCACACATGGCTTTTGAGCAATGGCAGCATAAGGATCTGGTCATCTACCTCTTGCTTGAGGGGTAGAATGCACAAATCTTCGTTCCTTCTTGTTGTTGAGCAACTGCATTAGTTTTTTGCATTTCCACATTCAGGATGTTAGCAAAATTTGGTGAAGTTGTCGTGGAAGGTTTGGTGAACGTAGAGGTTAACGTTTTGTCCGCCATACGATGCAAAATTAAAAACACACTGAAGGAATGCTTGTAAAATTACACCGATACTTTCCCGTCAGTCTCATTGACCTAAATGAAGGTAGACAGGGCAGGGAGGGGAAGAGTTAAGTTGAAGGGGATGAGACAAGAAAATGGCTCCACATGAGGAGTCTGCCACGATGCATTAGCTTTCTAGGATTAAAGGAACAGTAACTTTGAGTCACTTTTCAAAAATAGTAACTATAACTGAGTTACTTTTTTTAGGAAAGTAAGTGTAGCTTTGGAACTCAGTTTATTCTTAAAAAGTAACTTTGCAAACATTGATGAAACACACTAGTACAGTGATCAGAATGCTACATTTTAAAAGTAGCTTCACTACAGCTACAGCTACTCTTCCAAAAATGTAGCTTCGCTACAGCTACATTTACCGAGAAGTAGCCTGCTATGCTATTCCTGTTCGCTACTCGCTACTTTTGCGCTACTTTTTCCTTTTGAAGAAATATAGGTATTCAATAGAAGCCCCTAGCAGTTGTATTTACTAGAAAATAGATTCCGTTATTTATTATCATTATACCCATCATTCTATCATTTTGGTAGCAGTGTTGCCGCAGTAACCTATTTTTACTGCAGTGTTTGAGAATGATGTGTGCATATATAAGTGGCAAATTAGTACAAATTTGATATCCGAGTATTACAGTTAGGGTGTTACTCAAATTTGACATATTTTTCAATAACCATATTTTTGTTTATATTTTTATATCAACATATTTGTCTTGAAGATAAATAGCATTTGGCCGAATTATATTGATGTATGTCGTTTGGTTATCTGAATATCAAAACTATTCATATACCAATGAAATAAATTATGTGGATGTCTATAATCTGCGATATCATGACATTTATCATCTAGATTATCCATATTGCCATTATCTTGTAATTAACGTAATCGTTTTAAACCTCCTGCAGACGTAAGTGTTGTTGGCGATTTTTTTTGACATTGTTTCCGCATATAAAATTTACCTCAAAATTCCGAGAAGAAATGTAGCAGTAGCGAAATTTTCGCTACAACTACAGGAATTTTGTATCTTAGCTATGGCTACAATTTTTAAAATGTAGCCCCGCTACAGCTACAAATTTTGTAGCTAGCTACAGTAGCGTGCTACTTCCGACCAATGCACTATTACTACTTACCTAGGCATAGGGTTGTCAGCAGGTGGATGGAGTTCTGCAGGAAACAAACCATCAGAAAAGAATGGCAACCTTTCATACCAGGGTGACATGACAAGCTGCATATGTTGCTTCCGTGACCAGACAGTTTTTTCATTGTGTTGTTTTGTTCTGTTTGTCATAATAGCTCAGTAAATGATTTTCTACAGGCAGGATGGACCTGTGTTGCTTTACAGGCATAAAACCCTCATGTTGCATGTCACTTGTCACTGTGGTTTGAAAGCTCCCTTAGAATTCAGTGACATGATTCGCATTGACAAATTAAAAATTTGTTCTGGGGATTGAAAATAATACCCATACTAAATAGAGTGAAGTAATATAGCGAGTAATTAACTGACTTGTGTAGAAACATTCCAATTTTTAAATTTATTGTTTTGTTTGTAACAGGAACCACAGTATTGACCTTTGCTGTGTACTGGATATTTGGAGGAATCTACACATTCCTAGATGTAACAAACAAGCCATCCGGACTCCGTAGATACAAGATTCAACCTGGTACCAATGAACCTGTAGAATCAAAACGTTTAATGAAGGTAGGAGCATATCTTTTGAATTATGAGTAATTGTTATTGCATGTGTTATCTCAAGGGGTCAGACAATGGTTTTCCTCTCACAGATTCTGAAGATAAAAAAAGGCAGGATCCATTGTACTCAATAGTGATAATTAGAGCCCGGAAGTTCAGGTATTTATTTTTGTTAAAATAGGCAGGCAAAAAGGCATTTATAATGTGGAAAATAGGCACTAAAAATGAAAAAAAAGGCAAAATAAACCGAAAAAAGGCATATTTGGAAGTCACTTACTTTTATCTATAATTTCTGGCAAAATGTTAAAATCTACATTGGGAAGAGCATTTCAATTTTCTCCATCTTGATTGCTCATAACTACAAGGTGTTTCTTTTAAGTTCTCAACATTCATTGATAGTCGTCTGTCGGAGAGAATGTTTTTCATAATAGAAAATGATCTTTGTACTTCCACAGAAGTTATTGGAGCATACATAAAACAAGCTAATGTAGCTGGACTCGTTTTGGTAACAGCATTTTCACCTTTTAGAATATCACAAATTGTTTTCAATTGTTTCAAGTCCTCAGTTGCACTCACTACCCGTTTGCACTTTTCCGCAACAGCTGACCCCTTTTCTCCTGGCACTTCCATCATATGCTGCATAGATTCCTCGTAGATTTTCATGGATGCTATAATTGTAATTGTCTCTGGCAATGCACCATAATGTGTAAAAATAAACTTGAATAGCACAGGAGTTTTTCCACTGAAGCCGCTTCATTTTCTGGAAGAGCATCTATCACCTCACTGATTTTTTCAAGGTTGTTAGCATAATATATAGCTTCTGATATCCAGGTTCCCCATCTAATCAAGACTGGTTGCAGAGGTAAACTAAGCTCAGATGCAACTTCCTTAAATTTTCGGGTTCGAGAGGGAGATTTCAGAAATATCTTCTTTGTGTTCGAAATCAACCTGTCCACTTCAGCAGTCAATCATGCACAAGGAAATGTTAACTGAAAGGTAATATCCTAACTGAGCATGAAATACATTTTTCTCACACTTTTATCCTTCAGCAATGTTGAAACATGCATGAGTTCAATATTACTTAAATAAGACGAAAATTACTCACATAATAAACGGAAGAAAAATAAATGCCAACAACGTTTTTTCGGAGAAAAATAATTTATATACACATTTTTTTTAAAAAAATGGTCAAATTTCATTGAAAAAGGCAAAAAAAGGCATTATAATTAAAAATAGGCAGTGGGGTTCCAAATAGGCAAAATGAAAAGGCTTCTAAAACATTCAAAACAACATAAGAAACGTATATCCGGAAAAATTTTATCAATATATGCTGTAGATAAAAAGAGGCATTTTGCCAAACTTCCGGGCTCTAGTGATAATATACTAAAAGCTTCCTCACAAACAGTGGAAGTGCCCAGCTCTTCTCAAAAATCTAAAAACATTTGATAAAGTACTGTTGTCATCGCCCAAAAGGAAAGATAGACAGCTGGGAAGATTAAAAGTCTCTCTGAGGAAAGCAAGATCGGCACGTTCTACAAGAATGTGTTGATTACTTAAAATGACATTACAGTCACGACACATTGGAGGGTCCAGCCCTTGCAGAAAGTCACCATGGGTTAGACGACTGTGTCCAATACGCAATCGAGTGAGAAGAACTTCTTCTCGACGAGAGGGACGGAATGAGGAGAAGTCAGTGGATCTTGAAAACCTGTTTACACAATAATGTATAACTAGCTGTGCTTGAAGTAGGGGTACGATAATCCCCAAACTAGGAAAATCTATGGAAAGCATCCCCCTAACTGTTTCGTTGCCATCATGTTAAACGTCGGAGCATCACCCCAGGTGGATCACCACTGTATCTAACATTATACTTGAATAAAGGATGTTACAGCTTAATAAAGACGCAAACACATTGGCTTGGGAATAGCCTCTGGGATACATGTTAGCAGTGCTTAGTCTCAGGCTATTAATGTAACGCTAGTTATTAGCATGTGCAGTGGAAATTCTTAGGTGGGGGGATGTTTGCTTGAACCGCAAGACTATCTGGGGCAATCCTTCTATGCTTAACATGATGGCAACGAGACAGATGCGGTAATGCTTTGCACAGATTTTCCTAGTTCGGGTATACCACCCAAATTTTGAACATTGCTAGTTATACATTATTATGGAAAATATCTATCAGCATCAGTATTGGCAGGATCAACTCCGCAATTATTAATGCTATGGTTAATTTCTCAACCTCTGATGAGTTGTGAAATTACTATGATAGGCACAAACATGTAGATATAAAGATAAAAGGTACTTACGTTCTTCTTGTATTCTTCCACTCGTTTTCGGCTGATCATCAGTCTTGAACTGCTGGCTCTCCAACCACACTTGCATCCAGCTTAACGGATGAAAGTCAGAAGGTGCCAAATCTGTGCTGTAGTGTAGGTGGGCAAACAATTTCCAACCTGCGTTCGTGTTGCAGTATGGGGCATGTGTTGTCATGATAGATAATACTTTGCCAAACCTGCGTAATGGAGTGGTTAGCACAGGGTGCTATGATGCCAGAGGTTCCAGGTTCAAATCATGGACTGGGCATGGGTGTTCTTTGTGAATGTTCCTACATCAATTCCATCATGTCATCACTCATCCTCATCTTTGCGATTAGCTAAAAGTGGCAGAAAAACGAAGTAAAATAAACCAAATCAATCAATCAATGGATAGAAAACTTTGATCTTAGTGGAATGTTCTATCATAGTAGTCAGGTTGACCAGCACACTGCACAACTGGAATAGACCAACCAGTTTCTACTTGTATACGGTTATGTTAACACTCCTGCCATATTAAGGGAAAGAGGGACAATTTCCCCTAGGCCATTCTCTCTGAGGCAGCTGGGAGCACTGTTGCCAACTTAGCTCTTTTGGGGCCTTTTGCACGTGTCGTGATTTTATTATATTGGCTGCACCGTCCACCCTCTCTTACCTCCCCAGCTACTTTTGTATAGTGCCTTGGCTGAGGTGACAATATTGTTATCTGGTAATCCCTTATTCGATTCGTACAACCATTGGTGGATTATAGAGATGGGTGATGCCGTCAGATCTAGATGGTGAAAACTAAGAATAGATTGTCACCACTTTAAAGTTACCAGTAATAGCAGTGCCCCCACCCCCTTGACAACTAAAATTACCATGGGAGGCATTTTATCCAGCCTTCGTAAATCTAGCTCCGTGAAAGTCAACTTTAGCTCAATTTAAGGTGAAATTTAGCTCATTTATGCACACTAGCTTTGGTAACACTGCCATACTTAGCAAGGAGAAATGCATTACGCGTATGGGAGAATTATTTTGTTCATTTTCTTGGGGATATCAAACTTCCGATAGCAAAACTTATGATCGGGTAGAGGATCCATTGAAGATGATGTTTGAGCTAGAAAGAGTTGAAACTCCCATTTGTTTAGCCGTAAATTTATATTATATTATATTTTTCAAACATGGTATCTAGCTTAATACCTTCATTGTATGACTTGTGCTTCATTACAACAAATGCCTCAACATGGTTGGTGGCTATGTGGAAAGTGTGGACATTAGAATGCTCTAGTAAGAGGATTTTGCTTGAGTTCCAAATAATTTGCATGGACGATGGTGGATAGTGCACGGAATTGAGAGCTGCTTTGCTCGAGTGAATAATGCTTGAAGAGGCAAAACTAGAGTATACGCTTGAAGCTTAGTAATACATGTATAAGCATAATTTGTCTGTGATAGTGAGCCTTCAAATAAGTATCGTCAGGTGAAAGATGCAATGAAATAGAAACTTAAGTGAACATAATCATCATCTCTATGTTACAATGTAGTTTAGACTATCTTACCAAAACACAGTGATATATGATAATGAAATGGATGATTGTGGGCTGAAACTACTAAGGTGAATATTTTGCATGTATGTGTCTACGATTTTTGTCACATTAAAATTATATTGCATTGTATTCACTTGAGAGACTCGAACGATTACAAGCTAGCGAAGGTGATGAATTACTCTAATTGACACACACATCTTTTGTATGAGGGTAGATCAAATGAAAACAGAACCGTGGATATATTGGGTTATATTTATGTATGTGTGTGTGGCGGCAATCCTGTGTAGAGGAAGAGCGGGAGGTAAGGAAGGAAACCCCTACTGCATAATGGACTTGCCCTAAATAGTCACGCTTGAGCACATGATATGCGTAGGCGGTCGGGCAGCAATCAAGACCAAATGGCCCTACGTGTTGTCGCTGCATGACAATGCACAGCCACATATGTCAGCTGTTACAAAGAACACGTTGGCGACGTTTGGGTGGACAACACCCACCATATAGCCCTGATCTATCACCAAGCGACTTCCATATCTTTGGTCCATTGAAAAAGGCATTGAAGGTTCGGCGCTTCCACTCGGACAATGTTCGCAACTGGTTTAAATCTCAGCCAGAGGAGTTCTACGAGCAGGGTATTCACCGCTTGGTGAAACAGTGAGACAAGTGCTTGTGTAACTTTGGAGATTACGTTTGAAATAAACCTTGTTGATTTCATTCTGTGGCCTCTTGTTCCGTTTTCATTTGATCCACCCTAATACATCTTCACATTTCTTTGTCTAACTTGTTATTAATTTTACAAATCAAGAGAGTTTACTCGAGAGTTTTTTTTTTTTTGGACACTAGCAAAATCTTTTTCATTTTTATTTGAAAATTTAGAGAAAGTATTCATTGTGCATTGCAACTCAGGGCCGATAAAGTGAACTAAAAATAGTACATATGTGAAAATATGTCAGCATTTAGATATTGATGTTTGAAACAGTCCAGTTATAATGGCATATTTTTCAAATTATATTTCATATTTTCTAATAGCTCTACTTATTATAATTAAAATTTCCTGCAGGTCATAATGTCTGTATTCTTCAACCAAATCATCGTGGGCTTCCCAATCGCATACATCAGCTACTACCTGATGTGCTGGAGAGGGTTCCCGGCCCTGAGGGAGCTCCCGACTTTCCACTGGGTGCTCTTCGAGATGGCCGTGCTCATCCTCATGGAGGAAGTTGGCTTTTACTACTCACACAGGTGAGAATTCAGTTATTGAGTTGTAATGCATTCGTTGGTGGAAACAACAATTGGTGTGTGTAAGGAACAAAGAAAATATAAGGTGTGTACTGACATTTAGTCAAGAAGGTTTGTATCATAGTGCAAAATTCTATGTAGAAATTGCAGCAAAAAATGCAGGCTCGACCAGGACTTGAACTCGGGTCTCTGGCATACTGTGCCATTGCTCCACCAACTGAGCTACCAAGCCTCTCTGGCTTTGCCAGGTTTTTTTCTTGTGCTGTTTTACCTCTGTAGGATTGTCTCTGTTGGTGTTACTGTGGACTTTCCCGATGGCGTAGTGATAACATTGTCACCTTTGAAATGAAGGGGTCCTGTGTTCGATACCTGGTGGAGGCACATAGTGGTTTGGATCCCACTTTAAACTGTAGGTCCAGTCCCGATTAGCCTTACTGTGCTTAAAGTGGACTTAAAAACACCAAATCAATCAATCAATCAATCAATCAAAGTCTGTGTTACTGCAATGGGACCTGTTAAGCCTTTGAAACACTTTTGACGTTACCTGGTTTCTCCTAGCATAGAGATGTAAATTACATTCAGATTTGGCACACACAGGACATGTACAGTCATGGACACTTCTGGGTTGTAGCAATTTCATTTAAAGTGAATGGGACCATTACAATCCAGAAATGTCCGTGACTGTACTATGTAGAAATTTCAGTGCAAAAGTAGTTTTCGGGTCCTGGTCGAGCCTACATTTTTAGCTTAAATTTCTACATAATACATGGATGTTTGTGACTGCCTGTTCATCAATTTCATCATCACTCGTCCCCATCTTCACAAATTAGCCAAAATTGTCACAAAAAGTGCCAAAATAAAGTGCTCGTGAAATTGTCTTATCGTGTTATCAATTATTAGTGCCTATAATAGCCTCGGTGGTTAACCTTTTGCTGCCCAAGCGTCTCGATCGAGATACCCAAAAGTAACCCTCACGGAACCAAGCGTCTCGATCGAGATGCTGTGTCAAGGTCGTAGTTTTTACGTTATAACTTTTCTATTTTTGACTAGAATTTCGATCTTATTTTTTTATATTGTTTCTAACACATGTATTTAACAGAAATGGTTTTTTGCATTTTTTTTGTCTTCATGAAAATGGAGAGGGAAAGGCGGGAAAAGGGACTTCTCTTTTGAATCTCTTTTCAAGGTCAATTTTTTGCCAACACAGGAAGACAATTTTTTAAAATAATTTTTGGAGGCTTTCTCCCTCCCCCCTCCATATATACACCAAATTTGCATAAATTTTACATTTTGTGCATTTTGACATTTCTTTTCGGGGCGGGGGGGGGGGGGAAACACCATTTTTTTAAGAAAAGTATTTTTGAGGGGATTTCCCCCCTTTCCCCCTCCATATATATGCCGAATGTGCATAAATTATATATCGTCTGAATCTGTGATTCATTCTGCGTACAACGGTATATCTTTCATATCTCTAGGGCATTTAGTTTCTGAGCTATAGTCATTTCAAGGTACCGCTGCATTTTGAAGCTTGAATCAGTGGCGTGCCGACAATTCCTTTTGGGGGTACAACTCAAGTTACATTGGTCATATGACAATGATGCAAATATTTTTCTGTTTCTTACATGCCAGCGATAATTTCTATGTGCATTTTCAACTTTTCATATCCTTTTTCGGGGGGCGGGGGGGGGGGGGGCGAGACCCCATTTTTAAAAAAGTATTTTCAGGCTATTTCCCCCCCCCTTTCCCCCTCCATATATACGCCGAATGTGCATAAATTATATATCGTCTAAATCTGTGATTCATTCTGCGTACAACAGTATATCTTTCATATCTCTAGGGCATTTAGTTTCTGAGCTATAGTCATTTCAAGGTACCGCTGCATTTTGAAGCTTGAATCACTGGCATCCCGACCATTCCTTTTGGGGGTACAACTCAAGTTACATTGGTCATACGACAATGATGCAAATATTTTTCTGTTTCTTACATGCCAGCGATAATTTCTATGTGCATTTTGAACTTTTCATATCCTTTTTTTCAGGGGGCGGGGGGCGAAACCTCATTTTTTAAAAAAAAAGTATTTTCAGGGGATTTCCCCCCTTTCCCTCTCCATATATACGCCGACTGTGTATAAATTATATATCGTCTAAATCTGTGATTCATTCTGCGTACAACGGTATATCTTTCATATCTCCAGGGCATTTAGTTTCTGAGCTATAGTCATTTCAAGGTACCGCTGCATTTTGAAGCTTGAATCAGTGGCGTGCCGACAATTCCTTTTGGGGGTGTAACTCAAGTTACATTGGTCATATGATAATAATGCAAATATTTTTGTGTTCCTTACATGTCAGCGATCATTTCCATGTGCATGTCGACACTGTCATGTACTTTTTGCTTGAGGGGAGGAGGGGGGGAACAAAATTTTTTCCCCCGAAATTTTGGAATTTTGAGACTTAGCCCCCTCTTTCCCCGCCACATATACGCCGAATTTGCAAAAATTTCATATAGTCTGGATCTTTGGTTCATTCCGCGTACAGTGGTATATCACTCATCTCTCTAGGGCAATTAGCTTCCGATCTACATTCATTTAATTGAAACTCTGCATTTTGCTCCAAATCGGCTTGGGCAACCGAGGCTTACTTCTGAAAAAAGGCCTTGGGCGGCAAAAGGTTAAATTACAGGCACAAAATTGTTTCAAACATGAGGTGATGTGTTTTGTTGCTTCGTGTTAAGGTTTTCCCACTTGAAAGTGGAATCCGAACCACTGTGCAACGTGCCTCCATCAGAAATTGAACCCAGAACCTCTTGAATACAATGCGACAGCATTACCACCATCCCATTGGGTAGAAGACAGCCACCAGGAAATAGTGCAAAGAGAATCCTTTTTAGTTCAGCCAGGTTTTAATGTGCAGCATGTCCACGTGTAAACTGCTCTTGGTCCAACATGTTATCTTGATCATGTTAGCGATCTCTTGACAGTCCCTGTACCAATAGAAAACTAGAAAATTTCATCTTTTAGACAACAAGGGGTGAATGAAAAGCCGAAGAAGCAGTGCTTGCTTGCATGCTGTTGTCGATATGTCTTAAAAAAGAAAGTCCATTTTACACAGTTTTCATGTTAGTGGTTAGTGTGACATTCTTGTGTATCTTATCCATAGTGTGACTTCTCCATAACCTGTAGTTTGACAATAGATAGTAACAATGCCACATGGTTCCTAATAGAAAGTCAACAATCTGCAAGCGCCTCTACAGCAACAGCTTAGACCAGACACAGCATTTTAGGCAGTGCTTGAAGTGGAAATTCCTAGCTGTGGGGTTGCTTAGTAGAGTTTGGGTATATATATTCTTATGCACTGGTTTTAGCATGAAAAATACACCAACTTTAACATGGATGCAGAAACAGGGGATCTAAGGAAGTGCAGAAGTGAAAACAGGATTCCTCAGACAAGCATATTCAAGTCAGGTAACAAAGATGTACACATATAGTAAATATTTAGATTTGATGATTGTTGGTTTGTTTTTGCTGTGTTGTCACCAGCGTTGTTAAGCCTCGTAATTTGAGATCACAAATTCGATCCCTGATGGAGGCACGTTGCACAGTGGTTCAGATCCCACTTAAACTGTACATATACTCCTGATTAGCCTATCAGCATATAGTAGACTTGAAAAATAAACCCTATTTAAGGCATGTGTCATCGTTTTGAAACAACATGGTGCTAAATTAATATTACCAGAATAAAGTACTTACTTATTTGCAAAACATGATTGTTCAAAATTCTATTAATTTCAGTGATCATTCCCACCAACTGAACTATCAGTTTTGTGAACAAGTAAGTACTTTATGTTGATGTAAAGCTTTCGTAAACCCGTGTCAAATACATCTGTAACCTGCTTCTTGGTGCCCTAATATTATTGGTGTTAAGTCCACTTTATGCACAGTAAGGCTAATCGGGACTGGACATACATTGTAAAGTGGGATGTGAACCACGATGTGGCTCCACGAGGAGTCGAACCTGGGACCCCTTGGTTTCAAAGCAGTGATGCTATCACTGAGCCATCGGGGGCCTAATATGATAAATGCCTTAATAATAATAATGGTGACACTTTCGATGTAAGATTTATGGCCACAATAAATTTATCACAAATTTGTACGCTCTTTTTGTAGAGCCCTAACAGAACTTGATCTGTATTGCCTATCAAGTATTCGAAAGAAATAAAAGTGAGTTGATAGATCATGGCTTACATAAGTTGAATCTAACGCTGCTTTGGTCAAGCATGAATGCAGTCTTAAAACAGTTTTTATAATAGTAATAGAACAAACAACACTATTTTAACAAATAATACTTCTTTACTTTCAGACTTCTGCACAACCGCGCTCTGTACAAGTTTATTCACAAGCAGCATCATGAATGGACTGCCCCTATTGCCGTGACCGCCATCTACTGCCACCCCATCGAACACATCTTCTCAAATCTGTTCCCTCCGTTCCTCGGCGTGTTCCTCATGGGCTCGCACGTGGCAACGTCATGGCTCTGGTTCTCGTTGGCGATCCTGTCGACGCTCAACGCACATTCAGGATATCATCTTCCGTTCTTCCCTTCTCCAGAGGCTCACGACTTCCACCACTTGAAGTAAGTACTGCCATGCGATTCAACACTATTTTTTCTACACTTGTTTTTACGTAATAAGCTAATACAGGGTGGCAACAAAAAATTCAAGCATAATTCCAGGTTTTTGAGGCTAATTTTCCAAAACTTACAATGTAAAGATTTAATATTTATCCTTGGAACAAATAAGCATTAATATTTTACACTAAATTTTTATGACCAATATATTCGTAAGGACATGTTTTGTTAGTGTATTTTCATCAGACAACAACAAAAAAAAAAAAAATGGTGGGGGGTATGATTACTATTCACTCTTCCTTTAATCTAATGAGCGATTTATTGTTTCTTGGCTGTCTCGAATTGTCTTGGCTTGGCTGTGGTGAATTACAATTGCCTTTTCTAATGTTAAGGCTGGCCTCCGGGGCAGAGTGGTTAGCACATATCAGCCTGGGCATAGGTGTTCTTTGAGAGTCTCTTTGTCAGTTTCATCACTCAATGTTATTTTTGCGATTAGCCAAAAGTGGCAGAAAAGCAAAGTAAAATAAACCAAATCAATCAATCAAACTTTAAAAGTGGTAACGGGCATTAACACCTACATTAGTTGACTATTATTTGTTGTTTTTAGATTACTTCGATGACAGGATTTTTTAATTTTGGATGTTGTAGTTGTAGAGAGAATGTCCTTTTGTAGAGATTCAAGAGGAAGCGTGCCCTTTATTAATACGCTAAAAGTAGATTCATCAGTCATCATTCACTGTTATGGACCTCCATGCTAAGATGTGGAAATTACCATAACTTATTCACATAGGTTAGTAAGATGTGTAAGGAACTGTTTGTAACTTACAGATTGATTTTGTTTTTAAGGCCACTTTATGCACAGAAAGGCTAATCGGCACTGGACCTACAGTTTAAAGTGGTATTCGAACCAATCTCACTGGGTATTGAACCCAGGGACACCTTTATTACGAAGCAACAGCTTCAACACTAGTATGGGTATATTGAGGGAGGGTTTAAACTTTCAGTTGCCCAAAAATATTACAATTTTACTTACATTATTATTGTTAATCAGCCTGAAGTTAGGCAGCAATGTACTGGGTGTTTCATAAATAATCAAGGGGTTACAAAAATTTACTGCAAGTAAAGTACTAAACTTACTTTAATGAAACCAATCCAGAATGAACGAGGAACTCAAGCTTTTTTTGTACACCTACAAATGTTCAATGTGTGCACCGTGGGTGACATGGCACACATCGACACGATTCTAGTTCTTGCCACACTCGCATCAACATAGGTCTGTCAATAGCGTCCATTGGTGAGATGAAACCCCACAAAAAGTCACACAGTGTAAGGTCCGGTGATCTTGGAGACCAAAACTCTGAGGGATGTGAACTCTCAGTTTTAACAAAACACACAAATTGTTTGCCTTCCTCCATCATTTTGGACTGGTTTCATTAACGTAAGTTCAATAGTTTACTTGCAATAAATGTTTGTAACACCTGGTATTTCTAACAACTACGAATGGATGTTGCCAGATATTTGTGTAGGAGGGTGAGGCTATTGATAAAACTTGAATAGTAGATATAACAACAATAACAACTATTGTAAACTATTAAAAATATACAAATTTTATTCCAATTTTTTATATTATTATTATAATATCTGGGGATTTCACTCTTCTACTTGGTACACCAGGTGAGTGAATATGTAACACAATTGTTAATTTTTTCTTATATTTCATAAAGTTAGTGCACTGAAATGCAGTTATTTTTTGTTATTAACTTTTAACATACCACATTTGAGAAAAAGCTTTAAAAGTTAGGGCAAAATTTAGTATTTTTATGTTGTGTGACCTCTGACATCAAACTCTCATTTTTGAGATTTTTAGGAAGTAATGAAATATTTATTCCTTGGATTAAATGGTTGCATATGAAAATATAAGTTAGTTCCTATATTTTACACTTAATTCTTTCGCTCTAATTTAGTTATTCTCATTGTATCTGAAGATATCTGTTTGGCGGTTACGCTGAGATATATAATTCATTCTAATAAGTTTGTTCCATTTTTCCTCACAGTTTTTGCTTGTAATCGATTTTACCACCTGTCTGGTGACTTCGTCAGGCATGTACTGTCTTTCCATGGATGGCATGGTTCTTTTTTTCTTCCTCTTGCATTTGTGGGTGGCGCTAATTGACTTGGGCATAGCACTTCCTTCTTTTGCCGTGCATTGGGATTTTGCTGCCGTCAGTTCCCGGACTCGTTATCTGCATCCGTAGGAAGGCTTTCGGACTTTTTTACAGCAGCATCTATCAAATGCAAAAACGGCCCAACCCAACACTGGACTTTCAAAGCATATCAAATTCCACAACCATAAAATCGAAAAAGTACATGTCAAATACGAAGCACACACTCTGATAGACACAAAAATCAAAGAAACACATGCCATCATGCAATACAACCATGAACTCAACATAGATAGTGGTCAGGCACACCACGCCTGGCGTCCCTTACTGCCGCAATTAACATCGGTGAACAGCAGACAACACATACAGACATACAAGCCGCAACAGCACACCTAGCAGCAATTTAGGAAGAAACAGCAGAAACGTGCCAAGCAACGACACAAAGAATTCCAACAAGGATGGTGGCTACCGAAATTAATAGAAAAGAAAATTACCTAAAACAGCTTCGTGGAAAACGTGAGTACCTGAATTGAAATGAACGTTGTCAATCTCCGGGGGGGGGGGGGTCAGCAGACCAGTTTGACCCCCTCCCAATGCCCATGCTTTCATGCATTAATTCCAACAATATTTGATAGACTAACTTACAATCCCAGGAATTTATGCATGAAAACAATTTACCATGCATACCTAACCCAATCACTCAACTCAAGATTCCATTACATTCCATTTTCAAAGTTTGAAATAAATTAAAAGACCTGTTTAGAGACAGAATGGGGGTGGGGGCTTCCCATTTTCTCTTTCACTTTCATCTCTTTTCCTCGAGGAAGAGGAAAGGAGGAAGAAAAGAAGGGGGGGTTGTTATCTCGTCTCTTTCTCTAGGGTGAGAGAGATTGTGTTATTTGTGGGTGTCTCTTCATCAAATCATCACTCATCATTGTGATTAGCCAAAACAGGCAGACAAGCAACATAAAATAATGTAAATCAATCATTCTCTCTTGTTTTCTCTTTTCCCCGTAGGAAAGAAGATATATATATATATATATATAGAAATTCTTCTTCCCTCTCCTCTCTTTAAATAAAGCAAGGAGAGATTGAGGAAAGAGAATACAGAGAAATGAGAGAGAGAGGAAACTCTCTCCTCTTCTCCCTCATCTCTTTCAATTTTTCCTCTCTATCTTCTTTATTTCCTCCCTCTCTAGTTCTTCACCCTAGAGAAAGAGAGGAGAGATTTCTCCCACTCTCTCTTCTCTCTAGCTTCACTCCTCATTGTCTCTATGGGGAAAGATGAGAGAGATGGAGAAAGATAGAAAGAAAAAGAGAGAGCTTTTTCTCGCTCTTTCCCGAATGGAAAAGAGGAGAGGGGGGAAAGGAGTGTGGAATGTGAGAGGAAAGTGAGTGAGGCACTCACCTGCGACCAACGATGTGACTCAAGCGAGCACAAATGATCCTTGCTTAAATGGGTGTTTCATACAAATGCTCCCTGTAAATCCTTTTCAATTTTCATTCAGGGACGTGGACTGCATTTCTTTAATTTCCCAACCCCTAGTAAGATTTCAATTATTCCAGGTTTAATCAATGCTTTGGAGTCCTCGGTCTGCTTGATCGCCTACACGGAACGGACACTATGTTCAGGAATACTCGAGCTTACACACGACACATCATGATGCTGAGTCTTGTTCCCGTGAGGGACCTCTTCCCAGACGAGCAGAAATGCAAGGGCAACTGAGGGTGGATGACAGCTATATAACACTGAATTCTAAAAATGGAAATTTATCATTGTTTTTTTATATATTAAAAGTACATTTACTTGCGGTTGCGACTCGCAAGTAATAAATAGTTGGTGTGTCATGTTGAATTTCTTAAGATAATCACAGCATGAATTTACGTCGTTTAGCAGGTCCTTGCATCATCATGTTACAGCTGTGATTTCTTCATGTTGTTATTTTCCTCTGTTTCTTTTTGAAGAATAATTAATGTTACAGCAGCTGTACTTTTTTTTTAATTGAATAAGGTTTGTGTAGAAAGACCGGAGGAAATATGTGGAGACTAGTCATTACAAATATCTACATTGGTTCAATCTGAAAAGGCATTGTTGCACAACAATATAAGGTAATCAGAACTGTTCTCTACATTATGTATAATGACGAAAACATTTGAAACAATATTTTTCATGAATGTAATTGATTCAGATGTGCAGAAATAAGTTGCAACTAAACGGTTTGCCAGTCTAATTTCATATGAATTGCATAAAATATGCAAAACATGTTCAGTACTTTATGAAATTAATTGCGTCATGCTATCATATACAATTACCTAAGAATTGTAACTCTTCCCGTAATTTCTTAATCCAGTTCATTTTACAACATGATGTCTCCATGGAATTTTATGGAGATGCATGTTACCTAGTGTGTCAGTCAGTGGCGAAGCTAAAGGGGGGTCAGGGTGGGCAATTCCCAATCTTTTAGAAAACATGAAACTAATAATATAATGTACTTATATTTGACATCATAGCATTTCACGCAAAAAAATGGACATTTGAATTTTCATGAATTGGTGCTGATAATTTCCTTCTAAGATTTGTGTGTTGATTTCTTATAATAATATATTTTTGATATGCAAATAATATTAATAATTTAGTTGGAAATCTTATTATTTACAGCAAAGTGTATAGTAGCATAGTCTGAAATCAGCTACGTCAATATTCACTTTGTCTTAACTTCAGCAAACTATTTCTTGTAAAAAAAGTCAATAAAAACATAATTGAATAATTTTCATACAAGAATTTTTGCATTCCCTGCAATTTTGACCCCTCCCCCTGGTCTCAGGCCTCCACTGACTGCCTCTGCATTGTAAGTGTGACATATTTTAACTGTACAATTTTTAATAAGAATACAAATATATATTATTTTACACTAACTGTACCAATAATACGTGTTTTAAACAAAATACAGGGTTGAAGATTGTTGACATTCTCAGTGGGTAAATTAGAAAAACCGAAGGACATTGACCATAAGTGTAATGTGTATTTAGCGTATCATATGGATGTTACCATGGCTCTTTAATTGTACACGTTTCATCTTAACTAGGACCACAAGTTACCTACATAGTGTTAGCAAATAGACATGTGTGTCGTACATATTTCCTAATAGAGAAAAGAGACAGTTCATCATTTGCTCCTAAGGATTTAACATTAATAAGCTAAGAGGAAAGAGATTGTGGTGCATTATACGGTTAAGTTTAGAAATACGCTTAATAATTTCATGCTTTATTGAAATATTATTAGCATTTTCTGTATATTTTTGTAGATGAAAGATTGTAGGTATTGTTAAGATTTAGTGTTTGTCTATTGAGTCTATGTAGACTAGTCTAGTCAGGCAGTCTTTCTCAACGTATAGTTTGTTAGCAAAAGCAACAGTGGTATATTTTGATTGCAATATTAGTCCTAAATTAAGTTAAAAATAGAGCTTATAAAGTGAAATTTTATCAGAAGTTATTTCTGAGTTAGGAATAAATATACAAAGAAAGTACAAGGTATTGTAAAGATATAGAAATCATGATATTAATTTTATATTGATAAATGTACTTCGTTTTATTTTTGCACTAAGCGTGTGTACAGCTAATATATTAGCTCAAGATGTGGACAAGTATTATATGCAAATTTTAAATTCTTGAGATAATAATGTTTCAACAATATATAGAGTGAACTTTTGTGTTATGTCAACATTTGTTATAATTTTCTCTTGTTGTATAGAAACTTGAAATAGGTACCCGAGATATCACACACAATAAACATTTGTGAACTGAAAGTGGAGATCACGCTATCAGTATATGTGGCAAAATAAAGAATAAATGGCCTCTACATGCTGTAGGCACAGGGTAAAACTTTACCATTTTGTTCTACTACCAGTTTCTGATTGTTATGGTTAGGTACATAAGGGAAATGGTAATGTAAATAATAACAACATGAGTGTTTAATGTAATGACATTAATAAAAAAATACATGCAAAACACAATTGACACTGTACTAAGACTTAACAATATGACCAAAAGGAATTAAGTAAAGCACGATATTGTTGTGTTATATTTTAGTATACAGCTTATCTTCGTGGAACTAGATTTTCTACTTCAACGGCTGAGAGCTGAACTAAGAACCAGACTGGAAATGCCTACTGGTCAACCACGAAAGACATGCATGCTAGTGGACAGATCCAAAAACTGTGCAAAGGGAAGTAGATAGAAACTATGCTGACAGTTTCAGATCAATATTTCATTTGTGTTTGGTATTGCTCACTTTTTAACTACTCTATGTGATCAAAAGTATCCGGACACACAGCGAAACGTGTGTTTATCATAGAGGGCGACACAGTACTGCCATCTACCGCGTGGAACACATAGTGAGCGAACTCAGTAGTCTGCAGACAGTGTGAGACAGCAGTATGGGATGGTCTGAGGAACTCACAGACTTTCAACGTGGTCAGTTGGTTGGGTGCCACTTGTGTAGGAAGTCTGTGTGTGAGATTTCCACCCTCTTAAACATCCCTCTGTCCACTGTTTCCGATGTTATA
The DNA here is from genome assembly GCF_977018435.1 of Lepisma saccharinum. NCBI lineage: Eukaryota > Metazoa > Arthropoda > Insecta > Zygentoma > Lepismatidae > Lepisma > Lepisma saccharinum. The sequence continues at coordinate 59,630,730 of NC_139241.1, read as the reverse complement.
GAGAAGGGATGTGTACAACCCAAAAGCGTGCAGGCCAACCTCCCATGTTGACCTCCAGAGACCATCGAGTGTTGAAGAGGGTCGTACAGCATTATCGTCAATCATCCATCGCCACCATCACACAGGAATTCCGAACTGCATCAGGATCTACTCCAAGCACCATTACTGTTTGGCGCAAGGTGCGGCAACTTGGTTTCCATGGCCGAGCAGCTGCCCATAAGTCAAACATCACACAGACAAATCCAAAAAGGCCACCTCGTGTGGTGCAAGGAGCGTCGAAACTGGACCATAGAACAGTGAAAACCGTTGTGTGGAGTGATGAATCACAGTACACAATGTGGCGATCAGTTGGTAGGGTGTGGATGTGGTGTATGCCTGGTGAACAACATCTACCAGCCTGTATAGTGCCTACTGAAATTCGGAGGTGGCGGGGTTACAGTGTGGTCATGTTTCTCCTGGAGGGAAGCACCCTTGTTGCTTTACATGGCAATGTCACGGCACAAGCTTACGTTGACATTTTAACAGCTTTCATGCTGCCTACCGTCGAAGACCAGTTCGGGGATGACCATTGTGTCTTTCAACACGACGGAGCACCCGTCCATACTGCAGGGCTTGTGGGGGAGTGGTTTGACGACAACAACGTCCAACTAATGGACTGGCCTGCGCAGAGTCCATTCCTCAGGAAACCTTCCGGCACCTGATTGAAAGTGTGCCTGTGAGAGTGAACGCTGGCATCAAGGCTAAGGGTGGGCCCACACTGTATTGACTGTCAGTGTTCCCAATGGAGGGTTGCCCAAACTTGTACTTTATTTTCAGGTGGGTGTCTGGATACTTCTGATCACATAGAGTATGTTTGAAAGTTCCTGGTTCCCACAGCAACACACGAAACTCCTACCCTGCCTGCATTTAGGTGTGGTTGCATGGGGAGGGCAATAGGGGCAGGCATCCTTCCCAATTGTTAGTTGTTCTTTTTTTTTTTGGTATGTATTTATTATGTAGATGCAGTGGTCTAATTGGTAGGGTGTCTGACTGCATGCGGGGGACCTGGGTACAATTCCCAGGGTGGGCGATCTAAGGTCAGAATTTTTCTGGCCTTGTCCCTGCATAAAGTGGCTCTGTGGCTCACCCAGCCTCAAATCAATGGGTCCCTAGGGGGTAAAGGCAGCCAGTGCATGGTGCTGATCACATCACCTCCAAAATGGCAGATAAAAAATGTGAGGGGCCCTGCCACCGACATCCCCTAAATGTGCCTTCATGGCATGGTACTGTGGGGAACTTTACCAAATGTTCTGTCTGATCACCAAGTGTAACAGGCATGAGCATATTTTTTTAGTTTGATTTAAATCTACATTATTCTCATGATAGGCTAATCAGAATGGACCTACAGTTTCAATTAGGATCTGAACCACTGTGCAATATGTCTCAAAAGGGCATCTAACCCAAGACGCTTTGGGACAATATGTTTTTGTGTACTTTGTTTACTGACTTTATTCATATCTGATCAATTTACTGTGGCAATAGGAGAAATTATGTCAACCATCTGTTCCAGCCCTGGACCTTATTTTTTCAAAATAATAAGCTAATCTCTAAAACGTGGAAGTCAGCTTGCTTCCTATTTGCAGAACTATATTTGCTTACATAAAACTGTGCAAGTGTAGCTTAGAATTGATTCTCGATGAGGTGAGGTACCGGACTGAAATCCGCCCCTCGTAACTGCAACTTCTGGATCTGCCATCGTCTGCAGCCACAACTCCTATTTTGCCTGCTACTGGACTAGTCCAGTTAGGGCAGGCACTGTTGCATTGATGGTTGTTGCTAAATCAGGTGGAGTGTATTTGACTTTTAGCTATTGTGCTTGATGATGAGTTTCCATAGCACTAGATTATATGTGCTTGTCAATGAACATGGCTGTGAGCAACCACGAGGGCAGTAGGAGCTATTAGGCTTATCTGAGAGCAGGGACATCAACTTTTGGGTGAGCTCAAACACTTGAGTTGTAAGTTCACCAAAATAAACCCTCCTAAATCTTCCCTTTCACGTATCGTGCTATTAATGCACAAAAACAATGTATCCTTATATTTTTTAAAAAAAATCTGTTATTTATTGTTACCATTACGTAGTGACGTGAAATTTTCATTGTTGATGAAAGCAAAATAAAGTGTTTAAAATATATTTGGGTAGGTAAAGGAGGCAAGTTTTAGGTGTTTCGGAATCGCGAAATAACGCGAATTGTGCCATTTTTCAGAATAACACCCAATTTTGCACTTTAACACGAAAAACACTGTGAAGTATGCAGTATAAACTGCGGATAACACTTCTACAAAAAAGTACTACCTTCGATTTTTCGCCCATTTTGAGATTCTGATAGCTCAGAAGCTGTACTATAAGAATGAGAACGGCCTTGGTTGGGAAACGGTGAGAAGTGCCTGAAAAACGCATTATTATTTTGGCATATATTGACGTATTTATGAATAGAAAAATCTTGTTTTTCATTTCCTGGCAAATCGTCTCGAATGAATATTCATCGTTTTCCCCCCTGGCCCTTCATTTGTGAAAGTTTGATTCAAAAGAGATTGTTACGCTTCTTTTTTTGCAGTTTGTCACAGACAACTTTGACTTCGTCCTGAAATAGAATTCACTCGGAGGATCTTTGTAGGAACGGGAAAATTTTCAGGGAGAAGCACCTGTTGTGTTTTGGGGGTTGGGAGGGAGGGTGTGTATGTATGTGAGTGTACACAAAACAGTATTTTAAGGATGAAGAGGGATTTTTTTGAGCATTGTTAGGGAAATATGATTTGTATGATTGTGTTCAAAGTTTAGGTGTTATCACTCAATAAACATTTCATACTTAGTGGCTGATGAGATTAAATAGTTTTCCAAATGGAAGAAATTTGGTGATTTCTCGCAAAGGTAAGCCATATTTTTTTTGCCATTAAAACTAAAATTTGTCTCAATTTTCCACAACTAAAACAATGTGAAAATCTTAAGCATAGAAGGAACAGTAAAAATGTATATAAAAATACACCAATTTTAAATTAATAACACAGAATTTTGCCCTAAACCACACAAAAAACAACAACAAAAAAAAAAACACCGAATTGCAGTAAAATATAACATCGAAATTTAGGGAAAAATAAAACTTCACGTCCCTACCAATAAGCAATTCACCATGAATGATAACAAATATATAATAATAACACAACAAATTGTTGGGTGGGGAGTGCAACGGGGCTCCTGCCTGACTGCATGGACAGAGCTCTCAACTGTGGTCCAAGTAGTCACTGGGTTTGATCACCAGTGGGAGTTCCAAAATGTTGATGTGAACCAGCATTGTGAGGACAATTTGGAAGCTATTCGAAAATAAGACTTTTCTAGAAAGACAGAAAATTGTGCCAATGGGACCTGACTAGCTACCATTAGTTATCTAATAAAGAGCTGCTTGTCATGTCTTACCCCTCGAAGGGTTGTTTTGTGGAGAGTGTATCTTACCCATCTATTATGTTTTTGCTTGAAGCTATTAGAAATCTTGAGATAAATATTACTGAAATTTCAAGTATACTTAACAGCAATATAATTCGTAAGCTCACATAAAAAGAATTACACATTTTATAACAAATTACATTCCACTTTATATTGCTAAATGCAAACAGTATTATCAAAAAACAAGTTTACTTACACACACACTCCAGAATTTCCATTTTGTCGAAAAAGAGATGTCAAAAACACCAATCCTTAAAATGGAGTTTTTCCAGATGGATAGTCATGCCAGCATCCTACTGGAGCCAAAGATTTTCTCTGATTTGGAATGCCCTTGTAGACGATCTTCTTTCCTTGGAAGCAGAGGAAGTCCGGCAAGTTTCTCTCCGGCACTTTATACTTGGCAGCAGCGAGGGCTATTTCCTCGTCTGTCATCAGCTTCGATGTGGTCTGAAGATTGCTTAAAATGACCTGCAAAGTGGGATTGTTTTATCATAATTTGAGATGAGGATGATGAAATCACAAAATAAAAAGTAATGATGCTTGTAACTCAGCTGAAAGTATTAAAGTGAAATCTTGGTTGAGCATATTTGGGAAGTGTGATAATGCAAGTAACATGTTAATTCATAATGTGTTACTTTTTGATACGCATGTTACTTTTTGATACTTGTGTTAGTAACATGTTACTACATTTTTGTGAATGGGTGACCACTGGCCAGATTATCAAGTACAGTGGGATCCGTGAGTATTACCGTGCAAATTGTCCATCACCATGTTCGTGCACTTTATTTGACCCAAGAATTAAAAGAAAACTCAAAACAAGCTGCAGTCAACTTCTGCACCAGCATACATAAAAATCCATCGCTTATAAACACACAGGATGCAAGAGAAAAATTCATGAAAATAGTCATGGACAATTTGCACGGTAATACTCATGGATCCCATTGTACCATCCTTAACATGAAATTCATAATTTGTTTCCCAACACAACACACTCTGAAGTCTGAATAATCCTGTGAGTTACGAAAAATCACGGAACATTGATTAACTCGTGCTGTAAAGTTTGAGAAGCAAAAAATTGACTCTTTTTACATAGGAACAAACTTGATGTCTGGGGCAGGATGCCCAGACTGCGGCCGACCATGCAGCTCCATTTCTCCACTTCCTGAAGCCTTAACTCTGCACCCAGTATCCAACGGTGCTCCTATCGACCGCAGAACTTCCACACACAACACACAACCATTTGTGTATATTTTCCACACTTTCTTTCTCCGCCACTAAGAATTCAATTACAGCTCGTTGTTTGTAACATGCCCACTACCACGATGCTATCTGATGGACGACCATAGACTTGCACATATGTGGGCATTAAACTTCAATGTTACTACCCTTCCATTTTCACACTGCTCTCTTCATTCTGGCATGAGAAAAAAATTGTGGGTCATTGCTTTATGAGCAACCCACGTACATTTTTCATTGGCACTATATCATAGCAATCTTAAAAATTAATTGTGCATAAGACAATCATTTAATCACATTAATCTTGCAAAAATAATGTAAATGCATAATTCCCAGAATATTTAGACTACACAGAAGTGTCACGTGGTTATTTTGGGACCTCTAGAAAAGTATTGGCTGGTACAGTGCATTCAAAAAGTAACTATACACCTGTCATGCACTAGTACAACAATATGTAACATCGATTTACACTATGTCAATTAGGAACTGGTGTATTTGGAAATGTAATGGAAAATGAGTCTCACAATGAACACATAATGAACAACAAAGAAGGAGGCACACCTTGTCTCAAAACAGCAGCCTGTCTGTCTCACGGAAGCAAACTGCACACAACGCAGGATTACCAACATTTGCAGAAGACATTACTCGCAGCGCACGGAATACAATCCCTCAACATATAATCACGTTTATACAGTAGAACCTTGATAACTCGAATTTTAGGGGGAAAAGAAAAAAATCGAGGTATCAAGGATTTTGACTTACCAAGGTTCAAGTTATTGAGGGCCAAAATCGCCGACTTTGAGTTATAGAGGTCTAATGTTTACTGACCCTTCGACTTATCAAGGAATTCGAGATGTTGAGGTTCGAGTTATCAAGATTCCACTGTATAGGTGTATAGTTACTTTTCGAACGCACTGCATGTAAATTCTTTCAGTTTAGGCATTTGAACCCGGAATGCTCAAAACAAAGCCTAAGATCTTGCTAATTTCTTTCTTAAATGGCTGAAAGTATCTTTTTTCTATACTTCCTGTTACTACTTCATTCACAATCTCACAGAAAGGTAACCATGTAAAATTTTGCTGTCAAAGTTTTGTATGGCTTGCTGTACTGATATTGTATTGAAAGGAATTGAAATTTCACGACCTTTATTGTAAATGAAATATACAGGAGAAATAATATGTCAATACAGGTGTCAGGATGATTTAAAAAAGGAAAAAAAAAACTAATACGGGAGAGTTGGTCACCCTACCTGTAACAGTGGTGGAAGAGTTGAAAGTAATCATAGGTCAAAGAGCATATATATCACTAGAGTTGAGAAAGCTGTTTCCTGCATGAACCAATCAACCTCCACCCAGCAGAAATATATAGGCAAATGAGTCGAGGTCCCATAAGATCACATGCAAATTCCAGCAGAAATCTTTGTTAATAATGAACAAAATTTTGGTGAACAGCTGTGCATCAAAACTTTTATTTACCATGTTTTAACGTATCTAAGGGGGATTTCAGCCACAGCATGACAGGCGACACATGCAGCTTGGTAACTAGCCAATTAAATTCAACCGATACTTCCCGATACTGACACCAGTGGTATCAGTTGATATCGACACTTCAGTATCTATATCAGCTCAGCCTAACTAGCCTATCATTAGTCCTGTTTTGCATAGCTTTCTTATGTCCTTTCTATTAGTACTGTACAGACACCTACACCGCACATAAATAGCCAGAAGACATCTAATGGATATCTTCTGGATATCCAGAGGATATTCAAGAATTTACAGTAGACATCCATTGTCCATCCTGGACGGATATGTTTCGGACATTGTAATTTCTTGTGGAGACACCTTGCACAGCAGTTTGGATTTCACTTTAAATTATAATCCCTATTAGCCTATCTGAGTATAAAATGGACCTAGACTTTTGTTTACCATGACAATGGATCAATTACAGTAATAATAGAAGACAACGATGAACATGCACAATTCACCCAAGGACTAGTTTTAGAAGAGTGATACGGTAATCTGTAGACAAACTAGACATGCAAGCCAGCATGGTTTGTGGTCCTATGCCTATTCAACCCACCATATTTAAGAGAGAACCCTCTTGTATGCAGTTGTGAACTGCAGAGAAAGCAATGGTACTATGGTGGCAGACAAGGAGTGAGACTTTGTTGGTGACATTTGTGCAGTGGGGAAACCTTTTGTCATCTAATTCGCAAGTGACTGTGCAGTGTGGCATTATAATAATGCCAGCAGAAACTACTCTACCACTTGCTAGCCTTGAGTTGCAGCATGCACTGCACGGAATACTTGCTGGCCTTCACAAGTGCAAGAGAGTTGCTCTACTGAAAAAGTATAAGTAACCCCCCTCCCCCCTCTCCTTTCAATAATCCTTCTATAAAGTGTATAATATTTGTGTAAAACATGGAAAGTGACATTTTGGTCATTTCTGAGTCCATTAAGAAAAAATATTATTAGAAGCTATATTGTAGATAAATTGTTTTCGTGTTGTGTTTACCAATTTCACAAGGCTTCACTGAGTCCAATGCAAATTGTATGACATGGCAATTTCACTCGAAAATTGAAGGATGGCACATTTTACTATGTAACACAAAAATGACCAAAATGTCATTTACCATGTTTTACACCCGAACCCTTAATTTAATTTATATAAAACAAGGCAAACATAGAATCAAAGTTAGTGAACGCACCTCATTCAGATTTTCTTCATCCACAAGACGTTTGAATGTGTCCCCTGCTTGATACAATTTAGGAGCTTGAAATGGCGTAATGTCCAACAGCACATCGGTTGGAATGCTCGGATGGCAGAACGTGAAGGAGTCGTAGATATTCCATGGTTTCTTCTGACCAAACGTTCCAACAAAATGACCTAACAAAAAAAGAGTAGACATTAAAACTGCTGCTTCAAAAAAAAAAAAAAAAAAAGGTACATGACAAGAAGTACAGCATAAAATGACCCTTTGACAAAAACTAGTCATTATGCTTTCTTGAACGTTTGCATAATCACAGTTTTTTACTAATAAAAACAAAAATAGAGCTCCTAAGCTAGAGAAAATTATTTTTTTCTTATTCCAATATTTTGGCTCCCATTACTAGATCATTTTTTTGTAGATGCCCAAGAATTGAAGCCTTGAAAGTTTAAATTTTGTAATTACAGTCCTTTTTTGACACTTTTTGGCTAATCGTGATGAATTTGATGAAGGGGGACACACAAAGAACAATCATGCTCAGGACAGGACTCAAACCCAAAAACTTCAAAAGTAAACAGAATAACATGCTAATCTACCAGGTTTATTCACATATTATTATTACTGTTGTTGAGGGGATATCTAGGGACAGTGGCGGCGATTAGGTTCCAAAACTGGGGGGGTGGGGGGGAGGCAGTATATTTCCATTTGTAGATAAGGTTTAGCATAGTGCGGGGGCATCCCCCCTAATTGCCACCACTGTCTAGGGATGTAGAACTTAAAACAGAGGGTGCTTGCACACCCACTTAGGTGCTGCCTATTTCCTTACACCCCTCTGAATGTTTTAAAAGAGGATCTGATATGGAGCAAAGAATAAGGTGCAATTAAAGTACAAGAAAGTCCTGTATGATATGTATTTTGTTCCCCACTTGTAACGTAATTCAGAAATGTGGGCTATGAGGTAATTGCCACTTTGGTGTGCAGTTTGTGGTGAGTTGTCACTGGGGGTGTGGTGACATTTGGGAGTCAGGCAAGCAACCGAATAGGATTCCATTTCACACAAATATGTAATATAATAATTATAACTACTATTATGATATTCCAATACATATGCAAGTTCGAATCTGCAATACTATCATTTGAACTAAACAACTCGTATTCAAGAATATGTACATGGCTTTTATTTATTTCCCAAAAAAGAATAACAAAATCTACTAACACTTCTATGACACAATGCGAAATGTAATGAATTCTAATGTTTGTGAGAGATTTCTGTAGTCCATTCCATGAATGAATAAGATAAATGAAGTGGAAAGTTGCAGCTCTCCCAGTCACCCACAGGCAGGAGGCAAAAGTGGTTTCTTCATCGTGTTTCAACTGGCCGAGACCTGCATCAACTTATCGGGCAAAAAGTGGTAAGGGGCAGGCTGCAAGCATATGAGAATGGGGAGAACAAGTGCAGTTGAAAAGGAAGCGGGAAAACATTCTATGTGTGGTTTCAGATTTTGAAAACACTTTATCCATCCATAGAACATGCAGAAGCAACAAATGCATGAACTATTCTGAGGGGAAAAAACCCTACACAAGCAGTGCTTGCCCCCACCCCCTTCTTATCGCACCCTACTCCTGGTTTGCAGTTTGGGGTGTGAAGTTCCACTTGCCACTTTGGTGGGAAGTTTGTGGTGAGCGTTGGGGTTTCTTGGGGTCTGAAAGGGGCAGGACCCATTCAAAATATAGGCTAGTATATCTTAGAACTAATGGAAGTCATACCAGCTGCATTTAATGTATATCAAATTAAAAATATGGAATACTTTGAAAAGTTTACCTTGTTATAATATTTCTTGTGTATCAGTTCTCTTCTCCAATTTTTGGTTGTAACAAATTTCTCAATCAATGTGTTTTTTCCGTTGCATAACATGCACGGAAAACAAAAAAAGGGAATTAGCTACATATCCATTCCCACTTTTTCGTATATATTTCTATTAAATTTTCTGTTGTATGTTCTGTTTTTATCTTAATCTTTGAACACTGGATTTAGACAACGCTGTGGTCTTGGTGGGCTTGGATTTAAAATTTGACTTTGCACTTGATTCATTTCGCTTTATTTTCATGTGCACGGTAACTCGTCAATAAAGAACTCGCTAAATAACACCAGTTTATAAAAACTTTTCAAAGCACATCGAACATCGACAAGACTTCCCGTCTCCTTCTTCCCAAGTTCCTTCCCATTCCTTTTGTTCGGTAAGCTTCGTAAATGGACCCAGCCACCATCTAGCGGGAAACCGAAAAACAGCACCCCCAAGTGTTGGGTCTTGGAAATATTGTGACCATTTGCAATGAAAACACCCATAACCCCCGTGATCTCTCCCGCAGCTTAGAATGTACGGATGATGTTAATGCAGTAAGGCAGGAAGTTCGCAGCCAGAATGTGACCCCTGCTATGTTGCCAAGTTTCTTCCAAAGCTGTCTTAACTCTAATGAAGACTGCTTTCAGCACAGCATATACAAGCATTGCAAACAAGTAGAAATTTTTATAATTGTAGTTCTTTTTAGATACATAATGGATGGAAGGGCACGTGACCCTGTGACTTAAGGGTAGAACCGTGCCTGGTGGTGAGGTGTCTCTTGCCATTTGGGTGTAGTTTGAGGTGAAGTATCACTTGCCACTCTGATGTGAAAACCCATATAGTTCCCATATAGCTATGACTAGTCAAATAAGGCTCACGTTAGACGGAAGCATTTCCCTTAACATTTTTGCTAGCATAAATGTTTCCAAAAATCTTACATTTTTTATAGCACACAAGACTTTACACTGAACCATTTCCTGTAGCATTCCGGTTAGCATTTGCGATTGCGATGTGAAATGTGCAGAGAACGTTAGACAATATATACAGCATGAATTGTATACGAGATGAGCCAGTGCTCGGTGTCTACAATTGAAATAACTTATTTATTCCTCCATATGTATACACTATAGAGTATACATTTAAGCAGGGCCATTCATTTGTACCTTATACAATTTTATAGGAAATATTATTCCTCTAGGTTGAATAGTTATTGGCTTTTAAAAATGTGAAGTGGTACATCTCACTCAGCCACCATTCCATCTTCACTCATGACCTAGAGGTTGCTTCTGATTGGTTACGCTACAGAAATAAGGCCGATTGTATCCTTGAGAAATATTATGGTATTTGAAATGCCATAAGATGTTTCACTTTACACAGTAGCATTTGCTAAGGAAAATGCTTTCGTCCAAATTGGGCCTAACAGATTCAAGAACTCTCGGTACTGGGCAACATTCCCAGGAGCAGAGCTCTATGCTGCCGAGCGCATCCCCAGGTTGCGGATAGGGGAACGGCCTACAGATATGTAGGCTAGCTGCGACAAATAAGCAGTTGCGGACAAGGAGCGTCAGTGTCAACAGGATGTGGAGAGAGTTATTTCTGGCAGGATAACTCTCATTTAAAAACCACAAAAATCCAGCGACGACACTGAGACATGGCGAGTAAGTGCCGCCATTAAATAAGCACTGCCCCTGATGCCTTGCAGGTAAGAGAGGGATCTCTAAAGGCTAAGGGAAGGAAAACCCTAACAGAAAACCAAGGGCGGGAGGAGCTCAATAGGCATAGAGAAGCCAATCTTCCTAAGGGAAACAACCCTAAAAAAAAAATTCCTGGTCCTCCAAGGTATGGGGGTTGGGCGCGAGGCCAGCACCCTAGCACCATAAAAATACCACCCGCTAAAAATTCTCAACAAGGAAGAGCCGGACAGATTCATGGATGCCGAAAAAAGCATGTGAAAAGGACTAGGAATACGTTAAACATAGGAACTTGGAATGTAATGACACTTCTGAAACCAGGAAAGATGCAAGAATTGTCTGAACAAATAAAGAAAACACAAATTGAAATAGTAGCTCTGCAAGAAACCAGATGGAGTGGATATGGTGTAATAAATAAAAAGGACTACACAGTATTCTATAGTGGTGCAAGAGATAAAAGAGGACTGGCTGGTACAGGTTTCATTGTACAAAAAAGAATACAAAATCACATAATAGGATTTGTGCCTTACAACGAAAGATTATGTAAACTGAGAATTAAGGGCAAGTATAACAATATAACCCTAATCAACACATATGCACCAACTGAAGATAAAGAAGATGAAATAAAAGAAAACTTTTATGAAAATATTCAAAATATGATAGACAGTGTTCCAAAAAGTGATATAATGATTATATTAGGAGATTTTAATGCAAAGTTGGGAAAAGAAAAAATATATAGTAAAATATCAGGTAGGCACACATTACATGATGTAACAAGTAAGAATGGTGAAATATTATGTGAATTTGCAGCTGCAAATAACCTGATGGTTATGAGCACCCAATTCCAGCATAAACGAATACATAAAGGAACGTGGATATCACCTGACCAAAGTACTATTAATCAGATAGACCATGTCTTGATTAACAGCAGGAAAAAGGATTTGATAAATGATGTAAGATCTTTAAGAGGCCCAAATATTGATTCTGACCACATATTGGTGCGAGTAATCCTAAAACAGACTATTCCTGCAATGTATAAGATAAAATCTTCGCCAAAAAGCAAATGGAATAAATCAAACCTACAAGACCCGAAAAAAATGAAGGAATATCGAGCAGTATTACATGAAAAATTGAAAAATCTCCAGGGAAGCAAAGGTGTTAACGAAGATTGGGGTAACATACAGAATGCGATAAATGAGGCAGCTAAAGAAGTTATACAAAAAGAAAGATATACCCCCAAAAATGAATGGTGGGATGAAGATTGCAGAAGGATTATTCAAGAAAAGAACAAAGCAAGAAGGAGAGCAATGCAAATAAAGACCAGGGCCAGCCAAGAATTATATAATGTAAAAAGGAAAGAAGCTAATAAAATGTGTAGAGAGAAGAAGAAGAAATGGTTGAATGATAAAATAAGGCAAATTGAAATTAATTATAAGAAAAATGAGACAAGAAAATTTTTCAAAGAGATACAATCCTTTAAACAACAGCAAACAGTATCGCCAATGATGTGTAAAGATACAGAAGGTAACATCATCTCAGAAAAAGCACTAGTCCTAAATAGATGGAAGGAATACTTTAAAAAGATTCTTAATAATAATGTAACAACAAGTATGCAGGCACCAATAGAACAGAATGACAATAATCAACAAGAACTACATCCTCCATCGTGGAACGAAATAACACACATAATACAAAATCTAAAAACAAATAAAGCTGCCGGATCAGACAACATCCCTCCAGAATTAATTAAAAATGGAGGAAGAACATTGAAACAGAAGTTGCACAAGTTGATATTAAGTGTATGGAATGATGAAAAGTTACCAACTCAATGGAATGAAGGTATAGTGTGCCCAATTTTCAAAAAGGGAGATAGATTAAATTGTGATAATTACAGGCCAATTACACTCCTAAACATTGCATATAAAATACTTGCTATAATACTAAATAAAAGGCTATTGGAATGCACTGAATACAAACTTGACGAATATCAAATGGGATTCCGAGCCAACAGATCAACTATAGATAATATATTCATAGTAAGACAGATTTTTGAAAAAAGCTATGAATTTAATATTGGACTCTACAACTTGTTTATAGATTTTACCCATGCATTTGACTCGGTGCACAGGAACAAAGTAATAGATGTTTTAAAATCATATGAAGTACCATCTAAACTAATCAGACTAATTATGTTAACCTTAACCAACAATAAAGGAAGAGTCAAAATTAACAGGGAAATGAGTGAAGAATTCGAAATAGAAGGTGGAGTCAAGCAAGGTGATCCCTTATCTGCAACGCTGTTTAGTATAGTGATAGACTCTGTATTGAAAAAGATGAAATTGAGAGGAAACATATCAACAAGATTAAAACAATGTATTGCATATGCCGATGACATCCTTATAACAGCAAGGACGAAAAAGACATTAATAGAAATATTTGAAGAACTAAAAAGTGAAGCTTTGAACATGGGGCTCGTAACTAATATGCAGAAAACTAAATATCTCAGATGTGTAAAAGGTAAAAGCAGATTACAAGACCTAATTATAAACGACGAGAGAGTAGAAGAAGTGAGATCTTTCAAATATCTTGGATCAGTTGTTAATGGCGACAACACAATTGAAGAAGAAATTAGAGAGAGAATTATTCTAGGTAATAAAGCATATTTCGCCAACTTAGCCCTATTTAAGAGTAAACTAATATCTAAATCTGCGAAACTGAGACTTTATTATAGCATAATAAGACCCATAACCACATATGCATGCGAAACTTGGACCCTCAAAGACTCATGTAAACAGAAACTCTCAATATTTGAAAGGAAAATCTTAAGAAGAATTTATGGCCCTCTAAAAGAACCTGATGGAAATTGGAGAATACAAACCAACGAAGAACTCAACAAGTTAATCAGGAATGAAAATATCATAAATTTCATAAAATCACAAAGACTAAGATGGTTTGGGCACGTAAATAGAATGTCTGATGAAAGACTAGTAAGAGAAATATATAAATGGAAACCACTTGGGACACGAGCCATAGGAAGGCCAAAGAAACGGTGGGAAGATGAAATAATTCAAGATCTGAAAGACATGAAAGTAAAGAATTGGACGAAGAGCATCCGGGATAGGAAAAAATGGAGAGATGTTGTTGAGAAGGCCAAAACTTTCAATACATGAAGTTGTAGCGCCTCAAGAAGAAGAAGAAGAAGATTCAAGAACTACTTTACCATTGTAGGTCCAAATGGTAACGCATCCATCGTTTGAACCAGTGACAACCATGCGGTGGATCTCAATAATATCGATGACTCGAACTCCCACTCTATGAGCTTTCCACATCTTTGTGACAGTCGGCAGGCCTCCTGTACAGATGGGCTTCATGTCAAACAGCAGGACATGGCCGCCATTGCTTCCTCCTGCAAGAAGGTCAACTCTCTGGGCTTGCACCATGCAGGAAAGGAAGCAGTCCTTTACCTTTCCCCATGGATTGACCTTTCCTCTATACGGGAACAGACGTTTCTTCCAAATGATCTGCAACAGTACAGATAATTTAACATGTTGAGCATGTACGGTAGATTGTGTTCTCTTACCTTTCTCCAGCAATAAATACACATTTCCTTACTACAAGTATCATAATTTTGTTCTCTCCTAGGGTAAACTGACTTTTGGGCCACCCTGTATGTATAAATTTGAACTAAGGAACAAAACCATTTGTATTTTTTTTATTATTGTGAACTGTATATTGTATAAAATATAAATAAATTATTTTATTTAATATTATTCATTCCATGAACATTTGCTGGAGTGATGCCACGCTGCTAAAAACATGCAAAATTTGTTATGACTAAATCTCCCATTAATTCAATGCTGAAAGTTGAAAATCTATCTTCAATTCATGGTCGAAAGTTTGTCACCCTAGCTACACAAGACATATTGTTCTCCATCCTTCATCTATTTGGGGCATAATTAAGAAGCACATGTAGTGAAAAACACCTTAATTTGCTAACGATGCAGTCAAGGGATGCACAGTCATGGCCGTAGGCAGGAAAATTTTTCGGGGGGGATTCATTCATAATTGTTCTCATGGGCGTCGCCAGAAATTTGAATAATATAAATAATAACAAAAATCATAATTATAAACCAATTTTATTCCAAAATAATTATTATTGCTGTTGTTATATCCTTGAGGAGGCTTACTCTGTCCAGCAGATGAGTGAATATCCAGCACAAGTTTCTTTTAAATTTGTTTTTTTACGTTTCACACAGCATACAGTGTGTACTGAAATGCACAATTATTATACTTTGTTATTAAATTTTAAATACCTTCAAGACAAAGCTTTAAACGTTAGATGGAAATTTCAGTCTTAAAGTTTTTGTTGTTTGACCTTAAAAATTATTTTTTGGTATTTTGTAAACTATGTAACCACTTATTATTTTTAAAAACGGCGCATGTATAGTAACCTCAATCGCGCCACAAAACTGAGGATCCGAGGTTTCAACTCCTATCAAGGGGGATTTTCAACTTTATCGGATTGGGAATTTAAAAGTTGGAAGGGAATTTTCAGTCTGACCCAGTAATAATACTGGAAAGAGGACATCAGAAGTGAAATTGGAGGGGGTCACACGGGTGGGCTGCAATTCCGAGAGAAAATACTGTTTCGCTCAAGTTTCAGAATTCCAAATGTATGAAAATTCTAGATTTAACATTGTTTCATTGTATTTCTGTGAAACTTCGAATATATTTTTGAAAATGAGTTACATATTTTAGTTTCGGGACTTCCATTAATCCAACATGTGAGAACTTTCGGGGGGGGGGGGGGTTGAACCCTAGGACCCCCCCTCTAAATACGGCCATGTGCACAGATGATACCAGAGGAAGTGTAAAATGTGTTTACAAGAATGCAGAGACAACCCATGGTAAAGCACAAAATTCTGAACAACTTACATCCCATGCATGAAGCATATTGTTTGGGCCTGCAGCAAATAACAGCACATCCTCCTTTTGGTTGTGTTCTTTCACTTTGTAGAACAGCAGTGACGTCACCTTTGCAGAGTCTGAATAGAGGTCACTTCTGTAATGAAACAAGAAATCTATGTAAATTCGCATGTGCTTACGTAACATGTAAATATAAAGTCTTAGCAATCTAAGCTGTATTTGGAAAAAGTTATAACCTACTTGCAAGAATACAGCACAACCATACAATAACACTCCTTTGAGGACCAGGGCTTGAGAAATAGATATCTTTGTCACTGGGTATTTTTCAAGATATTCAATTGAAAACTAATTTAGTTATAATTATTTACTAGTGGATTTATGGGCAACAAACTTCTAAAAGAGGCAAGGAAATAGGCATTATGATGCAAATAGACACCAAACTAGGTAATGAACATGAACATATAATTGCAATTTTCTGTTTCACATTCGGTGATTTGTCATAGTAATCAATCAATAACATTTTTCTTATTTTTTTTAGTAAATGTTGTTCTAATGTCTAATGAAATTTACTTTCATTGTGAAAAAGAAGTTTTTACACTTCACTGGTAGCCAATGCACAATATCTGAAGAATTCAAGGGTTTAGACCTCTGGTGTATCCTGGAAGGGGGAGGGAGCTGATGGGGCTACAACGCCTCTCAAAATTTTGAGGAAAAAAAATCAATGCAAGCAGCAAAGAACTCAGGATAAACGAAATCAATAAATGCAAAATCCCCTTCAAATGATTTCCAAATCTGATTACCATTTTTGTCTTTGAACAATTTTTAAAGCAAAGTTTAAAAATGCTAATCACAAAATATTTTATTGTGGATCCTGCCCACCTCTAGAATGCAGCTAGGTAATATCCACCTTTTCAAGTCCAGCTCCCTCCGAAGAAATCCTGCATTCACAAGTGGTTTAGACCATTTCGCTTAAAACATGTGTAGCCTCCATTCACTGTGGTGATAGATAGCCTTCTTTTCTCTAGAACGTCGATTTCAACTGACAAGCTACAAAATGGCATTTGATGTATGATAGTTTAGCATGCACACTTAAAAACAAATACTGCAGCTATGGCTACAGAAAGCCTAGGATATGAATAAATGTGGTGTAAGAAAATAAATTTAGAAATAAAATATTTTAGGCAAGGTTATGCAAAATGGACCTATAAATGTATGTTTTCAGGCTGAAAACAACATGAAACGAATTTAAAAGAGCACAGGTTACATTTTACTGCAGAGTGCATATATATATATATATATATATATATATATATATATATATATATATATATATATATATATGGGTGTCCGGGCTTCAGGCAAACAAAAAGAACATGCTATAACTTTCAAACGAATTGATAGAAATGTGCAAGCAAATACTCATTCGATAGTAAATATCATCAAGATTTTATAGCCAACATGGCAACACTGCAACTGCCAGGCTGCATTATGGGAAATTGCAAAAATCATTAGGTATACAAATGAAAAGAGCAGAATTTCTTAAGCAGCCATGTTATGAATGAAATGATTTTCATGTTACAAGTTACAAATAATGAATGGAAACTATGTATGAACTGTTCATAATTGTAGAAGAATAGCTGAAAGTGTTCATGTGTCAATAAATCTCAATATGAGCACCATTTGTAGCTCTACAGATATCAAAACGATAATCTACCTTTTGCCACACATTGACAAGCATTTGGGGCATTATAAGCTGAACAGCATTATTGATATGTTCTCTCAAATCTGCCACATTTCGAATTTTTGTTTGGTACACACTGTTCTTAATGAATCCCCAAGCAAAAAAAGTCTAATGGCGTCAAATCTGGTGATCTTGGGGGCCAAGGTATCGGCCCACCTCGTCCAATCCACTGTTCCGGAAATGTCTGATTGAGCAATGCTGTGACGTCTCTGTGATAGTGAGGAGGGGCCCCATCCTGCTGGAAAAGAAAATCAGGAGGTATCTGAGGAAGTACAAAGTTCTCCAACATGTCTAGGTAGACCTGGCCAGTCACTGTAGGCTCTATGGAAAAAAAAGGTCCTACCACGCCATTCTTATGCAGTCCTAACCAGACATTAATTTTCGGTGTATCCCTTTTATATTCTATCAGCTGGTAAGGATTCTCACTACCCCACACACGACAATCATACCGATTTAACTTACCACAAACATGGAAGGTGGACTCATCACTAAACAACATATCTTATCAAGAAAATTTTCATCTTCTTCAATCTGGGTCAGCGTTGTCACAGCGAAGTCAGGTGTGGAAGCAGTTGCACTTTGTACGCACGCAAACATAGACGTTTGTGGACAATATCGTGTACTGTTGAGCGAGGAATCCCTAGTTCTCTACTTGCCTGTCTTACCGACTTCCCTGGACTCCTGCAGAACGAGTCCCGCACACATTCAACAGTCCCTTCAGTTACGAGCTTCTTTGGATACTTCCCTGCCTGAGACAGCAAACTGCTGGTTTCCTTTAGAGTCTTGTCCCACTCGTAAATGGTTTTGCGTGTGGGAGGATCCACATTCCATTCCATTCTGCCACACCGCTGAACACTTGTAACGGATTTCAATTCAGCTAGCCGAAGCAAGCACCACTTTCCGCTGAGGCAAGTGAATCATGAATAACATCATGAATAACAAAGCAAGCAAGCATGCTCCGATACCTAACGATTTTGCGATTTCCCATCATGCAGCGTGCAGCATGGCAGTTGCAGTGTTGCCATGTTGGCTATAAAATCTTGAAGATATTTCCTATCGAATGAGTATTTGCTTGCACATTTCTATCAATTCGTTCGAAAGTTATAGCATGTTCTTTTTGTTTACCTGAAGACTGAACACCCTGTACTATAGGTCCTGCACCATGGCCATGTGGTCTAAGGCATTTGGGCTTTGGGCTCTGGCTGCAGGACGTGTGCGTGTTCATCTTCCAGTCTCCTGGAGGAAGCATAACTTTTCTGGGACCAGTTACCACTCACCATCATGAGGAAATTATGGAGCTACGAATGAGTAGTATAACCTACATCAATGATTGGGGGTTCGTTGTGCTGACCACATGCCACCCCATAACTGGTTGGATGATCTGCCACCCGTGCTAGGAGTGAGGCCGGCAGTCTGTAGGCAGACCCTGGCCTACACCACGGGTTATATACACTATAGATATCCCACAAACTACATACTTTGGTATTAATCTTGCTTATTTAAACTACAACTGGAGATTAAAACTTACAATGACGGATCAAAACTACAGTTATTTGTACATTCAACATACTTGAAATCAGGTGGCGACAGCCTTCTGTCTATATGTCCAGACGAAAAGTTCCAAAGGATGATAGTACCATCAAAACTAGCTGTTGCTATAATTTCTGGATCTTCGCAGCTCGCAATGGCCCATACATCTTCTTTGTGGCCATGGATGTCTCCAGGCCATACAACCTCGGGCTCTTCGGCCTTGACCTGCGGCCGGCAGCTGAAGATGTTGATTTTCCGGTCCCAACCGACAGCAAGAATATTGCTTTTTTTGTGGAATTTGGCATAGCGAACAGCAGCATATTCCGTGGCACGAGTCCGGCAATGGTACATACTCTTCAAGCACATGCCGTTCGAGAAGTTCCATTCTTTGACAATGCCTTTCTGGTGGCCTGTTAGCAGCCTTTCCCCATCATTTTCCACATAGAGGCAGGTGATCGGTCCACAGTGGTGAGAATCAGGACATTCAGTTTTACGTAATGCCACCTTATTTTTATCAACATGATGCTCTGTGCCTGTATGCGTGGTAATGCGTTTCACAAGTTCCGCGTCAGCATTTACTTTGGTAGAAACTATGCTTCCGTCAACCTCCTTGTAATGTTTGACAAAAACCACCTCGTCGGTGGATTTTGTGGGATCCGACTTTTGTGTCTTAAACTCGTTAACTTTGTTTCCAGTGCAAATATCCCACACTTTGATTTGGTCTTCCGAGCATGTGATTATGTAGTTGAATACTCCATTGTAACCAAGTCCGATGATTGGACCTCGGTGTGCACCAAAGATCTCGTCGTCTCCAACCATCTTCCCGACACTCATGTAAAAAAGGTCATCTGATGTCTGCACCATGAGCTTCTGCACCACATTTGAGTAGTAAAAGAATATCACTTGCTGACCACGGATTGAAGACTTAATCGCAGACAAGTTGTGCAATTCTGTGTATTCTTTCAAGTCCCATATCTGCAAGGAGGAAAATTGTGTTCCAAAAATAATACATGCTCAGAGTTTGCAGGTAATGTAATGCAGATAACACATTACTGGAATTACATGAGTAGTTGTTAATGGTTAGCATTACCTTTATAAATTTAGAAGTACAGATTTATGTGCTAGGAGGAAACATGCTTTGTTGTGTTGTTTTAAATGTGTGTTTTACTGATGAAACATTCACTAAAGAGAACATAAATGATTGTGATACTTATGTAAACAGTTCAACATCCTTGTTGTTAGAGGCATGCATATTTCGTTTTTGACTAAAGCAATGTGAAATAACACATTGTAATGTTAATTTTTCATGTTTCTGAAAGGTGTGAGGTCCATTTTCCTACCATGTTTGGTCACGAAATAATGCGAAATGAACTGCAAAATGTGAAACACGAAATTTAGAGTTTATTTACCGATGCGATATTTTCTGAAGTCAGAATTATCCTGAGAGTTATGCAATTCACAGAAAATTAATTAATTCTATTGAAAATATTATACAGGAAGAGATATAATATTCTGGTAACGACATAAATGTCCTATTAGAAGGGATAGGTTTATTTTTGTGTAGGAAGTGCAGTTTTTAAATCAAATCTGGGATTATATTCAAATTTTTTAAAACCAAAATGTCATTTTATATGCTACTTTTTCACTGCTATAACAGCAAAATTTTATTTTATTTACCGCTTTTGAACCTGAAATTGACTGAGTTTTTGTAACGAAATTTTGCTTTTCCTATTTACCAAAAATATGTGCCTCTAGGCTACTTATTGTATTAGAAGTACAGATAGTGTCAAAAGCGAGCTCTTCTGCATAACAAGGAAAATACATTGATGAATACCATGCAATTAACAACGGCATTATTTATCCTTAACATGGAATAACTTGAAAACGATTCAAGATATCTTAGAATCATGGCCGTATTTAGAGGGGGGGTTTCTAGGGTTCAAACCACCCCCGAAACTTCTGACATGTTGGATTAATGGAAGTTCAGAAACCAAAATCTGTAACAAATTTTCAATTTTTTTTTTTCGAAGCATCACAAAAATACATGGAGACAATGTTGAAACGATCGAGCTAGAATTTTCATACATTTGGAATTCTGAAACTTGAGTGAAACAGGATTTATTCTCAGAATCGTAGCCCACCCGCGACTAAAATTTCCATCTAACTTTTAAAGCTTTTCTCTTGAAGGTATCTAAAGTTTAATGATGAAGTACAATAATTGTGCATTTCAGTACACACTGTATGAAACGTAAAAAAAAACAAAAAGAATCTTGTGCTGGATATTCACTCATCTGCTGGATTGAGTAAGCTCCCTCAAGGATATAACAATAATATAATAATTATTATTATTAGTATTATAATTATGGAATAAAATTGTTTTATTATTATGAAATTTTAATTATTATTGTACAATTATTGTTATTATTTCTATTATTCAAATTTCTGGCGACGCCAATGGGAACAATTATGAATGAACCCCCCCCGAATTTTTTTCCTGCCTACGGCCATGCTTAGAATGGATTTCACCATTCAATTTGGCAGAAAATTTCACATGATTCTGATATGTTACTTGGTCCCAGGGGCGCCGACTTGTCAAAAATATTGAGGGGGGAGCTCTGATCACTGATCCCTCTCTTTTTAAAAATAAAAATTACGTCTTCGTATAGCAGTTTTTAAGCAGCTATTATATTCCTCATGCAAATGAAATGTAACATGAAAAACGTGTGTCTGCTCATTTGTTTTTTAGATAACAATTAACATTTTTATTTAAAAGTAGGCTATGTATTTACATTAAGAGGCCAACATAACAATTTTTATGCAGTCCTCGGTAGCCGAGCGTGTTTGGTGGTTGCCTCAACTCGCTTTGATCCGGTGAGTCTCGGGTTCGAGTCCCGGCGAGGGCATGGGTGTATTTTAATGTCCGCAACAGACTTGTAAATAAAGGACATGGGACGGGTGCAAACAGGGACGTCGTTAGGGGGGGGGGTACGGGGGTCACTTGCCGCCCGAAACGTTCACGTGGCGCCGGCAAACTGTTCTACATTTGCTGAAAATTTTACTTTCATGACAAATATTGCAAAATAGTTTTTCAGTAACTTTTTCTTTCAGTTAGAAACACTGTTCTTAATTTCAGTGGCACGAACCCAAAACCACATTTCTTTCTCGTTTTCCTGGTTCTAGCCATAGTGGATGTCAGTGTAGGAACCTAGAACTTCGTTGTTTCTCGAAATTTTGAGGGAGCTGTCTTTCCACCCCTAGCAGTCGCAGGTCAACAACAGGCAGGGTTGGGCGTTGAGTGTTGCCGTTGCGTCCAAACAATGTTTTGAGCTTGAGTAGATTGAAGAACGACCGCTTGTGCAGCGGTAAACCACATATATGCAAACAGTTACAACTGGTCCCGAATCAGAGCACAATACACGCTAAATAAGTATAATGGTGGCAGGATGCCTCATATCTCCAGGTAAGTAGTATTATTCGCACCAAATATCTATTCTACTATTGAAACAGTCTAAAACACGCAACGTGTTAAAAGTAATTATCTTCACAAACTGTACGATTTCTCGAGTAGCATATTTTTCTCGATATCGTGAAGACCGATTTTGAGAATCCTCCTTAACAAACTATGCCTCCCCGATTGCGCAGTGATAGCGTTGTTGCCTTGTAATCGGGGGGTCCCGGGTTCGACACATGGGTGGAGGTACACAGTGGTCCGGATCTTACTTTAAACTGTAGGTCCAGTCCCGATTAGCCTTACTGTGCATAAATTGGACTAAAAACACAAACTCAACTCAACTCCTTAACAAACTTTTCGAAGAATCGAAAATTTAAACAAGAACAAGTAAATACATTTTTGTAATTTTGAAGTAAATTATTATTATTATTGTTATTATTTTGGGTATTTTTTGTTCGTATGAATCTGCCTCACACAGTAAGCTTATTTTGTTGATTCAAGTACAATAACAAACCCCTGCAATAAGTCACTGGAAACACATGTGAGGTTACACATATATTTAAGCATCTGGTTCGACAGCCCTGGAAGGGCCTTGGTCTATCTCCCGACTGCCAGTCCTTCCCACAATCCTACCTAAAATTTTAGAGGTGTGGAGATCTTTAACCAGTAATGGGGTGACGTGGGGTCAGCACGTCGAACCCCCAACCGTTATAGGGGATATCCGTAAAGAATAATTATATTCTTGTGGTAAGGAGTCGTTGTCATTTAACAAATTTTATTATTTTTTTCCATCAGCATTATTTAAAATGTAGTGACATACTGAACTTACCAACTTAACAAAGGCACATTGATTGCTAAATGAGGCATTTTCCTTGTGTTGCAGAGCAGGTTCAGTTTTTGGAGTATTGCAATGTTTTACACAGTCCGTTCGAATAATTTTGAGAATATTGATGTTTTGTCAAAGGGATCACCCCCGAATAAATATCTGTGGATGTTTTACAGGTTTCATCGTATTTAAGAAGGTAATTTTTCCGGTGCAACTTTCCTCCGTACAACATTTCTTTTGCCACTCAAGCTGAAGAGCCGATTCATAGGTGCAACGACCTTGGCAGAAAGAAACTCTGATTGGCACCATGTTGACAAGAGACTCAAGAAGTCCCGCAACCGACAGAACTCGAAGCGCTCGGATCCTACGGTGACATACACTTTGGTTGAACACAAACGGATGCATTGGTAGGAAACGCAGTGATTTTATGGGTCGTCCCTTTCTGGGAAGTCGGGGACCTTTTGAAAACACGCTTTCGCTTCATGCACACCAGGGGGCCTAAGACAGGTCACCCCTACCCACAAAATCTTCTCTTCATCTGGCTCTGGTTATCGGCCGCGCCGAAACGCACTGCAGGTAGCTAGGACTTTCTGGGTTAATTACTTTATGGTTCAGCATGGACATAGGCTTTTCAAATTGCAAGAGACAAAATTCTACTGTTTGTCCCTTTTCTGGCGGGAGATGAATGACAAAGATGTCGCGGTTCCTTCAGGTTCCCACACTCAACCCTTGTGCTCATAACCTGCAATGAAAGGAAAGGCCATAATAAGCCTTTTGTAATGTACCTACTTTATATCCTTCCTTGGTAACTTTCCACTCATTTTCAAGAAACATCTGCTTCTTTTTGTCCTACTGTGTTGATTGGTCGACAATTGATGACTGTCAGCTAGTTCGAAGAACAGTTTGATCCAAGCAGTTGTTTCGTAGTTAGCTTCTGTAAACGTGAGATTCCGGTAGTATCACGGAGTGCTTGAGATCTCATTTTCATGCTTTGCGAGTGAAATTTCGATCGATTTGGTTCATTTTACTTCGCTCTTCTGCCACATTTGGCTAATTGCGAAGATGGGGATGAGTGATGATACGATTAAATTCATCAATGGACACAACAAACACCCATGATCAGTCCGGAATTCGAACCCGGCACACCTGGCATCGTAGCACAATGTGCTAACCACTCCGCCACGGGGGTAGGCGAAGTGAAATTTCGAGTGTGAAGATGCCAGCTTGTTTTCCTCTCGAAAAAGGTGAAGTAGTATCGACCGATCAACCAAATGTCCAACACATTAACTTTCTAAATTGGTGTCCAACTACCACACAGGAGACCGCGTTTGACTCCCAGGGCGGTTGATCTCACATGTGATGAAGAATAAGTCACATTTCAATTAAGGAAGGAAACGAGGTATGTAGTCAACATTTTATAGTAGTGTGCATGCTCTAGAAATAATACGTTTCAAAATTCTGCATATTTTGTGATTTTTCTTCATTTAGCCTCCACCAGGGTTGTCAAAGGTCCATCTACCCATAAGTTCTATGGGTTTTATTGAGTTCCGTTGCAGGATCGGAACCTTTCTTCTCGCACAATTTAAATTCGGTCCTAGTAGGGTATTGTTCCATTAAAAAAAGTTACTGGATCGTATTTAAATTGATCCGGAAAAAAAATCCTGCACCGAATTTTAATTGATCCTGGAAAAAAAAAGGTTCTTGGATAGTGTTTAAATTCAGCCGCAAATCAAGGTTCCTGGACCGTATTTAAATTTTACCGAAAAAAGGTTCCTGGACCGAATTGACGCCTAGAACCCATTTACACTTTCTTATTTTCTCTCCCGGATGGGAAATGAATTTATTTACAATACCTGGACCAATAACAACCCTGGGATTGTTAAAGATTAGGGAACGCATACATTCTAATCCCATTATAGGACCGGAACCTATTCTCTCGCACAATCTAAATTCGTACCAAGTTGCGAATTGTTTCATTTCAATACGGAACTTTGACCCTATTTAAACTGATACGGAAAAAATGTTCCTTGACCGTATTTAAATTCATCAAGAAATAAGGTTCCTGGACCGAATTGAAATTCATCTGGGAAGAATATTCCTGGACCGAATTGAAAACTTTACAAATGAAAAGGTTCATTACGGTCCAGAACCCATTTACACTTGCTGATTTTCTCTCCTGAACCGGAATTGAATTTATTTAAAAATTCCTGAACCTTTAGCAACTCTGGCCTCCACCCGCAAATGCAGACGCTGTGGCTGCTGCTTAGGCGGGAAAGTTCACTACGCACACAAATAAAATTAACCCAGAGTTATATAGCGAATAATAGTTACTTCCATAATAATATCATGAAATACGGAGAGCCAAATTACTTATCAAGCATTTTCTGTTATTTGCCTATCCTAGTGGGAGCGAAAATCTTTTTCCCTTGCTGGTGAACTCGGTTCCTGCAAATTCAATACGGCGTTTTCTAATTTACATTTCTATTTGGGCCGACAATTCCGTGTTGGAGTGGTTAGCAGGTTACGCTACGAAGCAGAATGTCCCGTGTTCGAATCCCGGCCTGAGAATGTGACTTCTTTGTGATGGTCCTTTCATCAAGTCAGTCTTAACTCATTCTCATCTTCACGATTAGCCAAAAAGTGTCAGAAAAGTGAAGTAAAATGAACCAAGTCAATCAATAATTTCTGTTTCGTTATTTTACGCCGCTTTTCTACCTCTTGTGTTAAATGCGACGATGAGACTGAATGATGATCCGAAGGAATAGCGATGCGAGACATGATGCATCCACACCTGTCCAAGGTCCGAACCTTGGACCTCTGGTTTCGTAGTGTGTCATGCTCATGCTTCGGGAGTGGAATCCTTTGAATTAAAAACTATAATAGTAGGGTGAAAGAAAACAACATTGTACTGTGCATAAAAGCCATGTTTAGGTCCTCTAAAGAAAAGTACAGTTATTCAGTAAAATTAATTTTGAAGGACAAAGCCTCCGAAGTGTTTTTCCATTCGGTGACGCATGGTCATCACATCGAGTCCCATCTAGTTTTGAGAGTGGAATTCGCTTACATATTGATTTCAAGTAGCTTCTCAATTTTCCTCACGATGTTAGGCCATCACAGAAATTTTGGAGTTTCTACCAGGGATCGAACCTTGAAAGACTAGAGCGCAATAATTTGAGCGCACGAGAATTTTGTTGTTTCTATTGCCATCATATATTCAGTTTTGCACGCGCAAAGAAGATTACTTTTAAGAAACTAGATGTGAGCATAAAATTTCGTATATATCGTCATCATTCTCCAATGTGAACAGTACGACGCCACAAAAGACTCGTTCGTGCATGTCCCATAGAATAGTGGTTAAGGGTGTCGCCTTGCAATAAAGGCCGCCGGATTCGATTCTGGTATAAACAATAATACATGGGATGCCTATCTTGAACTCATTACACAAACATTTCATTTTCGCACCGTTGTCATAATTGTACACCTGATTCCAGCACCCTTTTATATCTAAACCCACGGAAGAGAGATTTCTCTACTTCTCAATTTTCTTCGAGCAAATTTACAAATCTGAGTAACGATTAATGCCATTGTTCTTTGTATCTCACATCTGACAAATACATGGATTTTGAAAGACTGTCTAGATGCCATTAAGTTAATGCGTTTATTGTGCATTTAGATTCCCGAATAATGGCCGTGGATTTCGCGAGTCTATATTCGTAAATTTTAGGGGGCTACAGGAGAATATAATGTTCTCTTTCAACAATATATATATATATATATATATATAAATAAAGCACACACACATACTGTACATATATGTAGGCCTATATGGTATATTAATAGTTTGTTAGTTTTTAATGGTTTGATAGAAAATAATCTTAAGTTTTGGGCCCCCCCCCGAACTGATGAACCTAGCTACGTCCCTGGGTGCAAAGAACCTTAGTGTTGACGTACCCATAAAAAATAGCGAATATTTAGAATATTTAACAGTTTTATTTAATTATTTACATAAATGCTAACACAAATCGCAGGCAAATAGTTTTACTTTTTTGTTCTTGCTACAATATTTTACTTTTTAAATTTAATTTTGCAATAATAAATAAACACATAGCACGCCGTGCTTTAGCAATAATGCCTTTGATCATAGCCGTTCCCGCTTTCGCAATACAGACTTTTCATAAGCTTTCCTTGCGTACTTTACTGCAAGCCGTGTTAAATAAACTCAAAGACTTTAGAATTATTTTCCCCTTATTCTTTGGACTAGAGGAAGAGATTTCGAGGATAACTAAATATCGTACATATCAATATTGCCTGAAAGTCGTGTTTACGACCTCAAATTGTTCAGAATTCACTAAACAACATACTGGTATAATTGTCATATCACCTCGTTATTTTGAAACTCTTTTTAGTAAAAATGTTAACAATACTCATAATTATATACTTAGTATATAGTAATAAGTCATGTGTTTTACTGTCTCCGTTCATAGCCCCCCAAAGTTGATGGTTTAGCGGTCTCAGCCCCCCAAATTTGATGGTCTAGAACATTTCAAATGTGTATTTAAAGTGAAGTTCATGTTGCACAATTCAGAGTAAACTTTACAAGAGAAGCAAAATAGAAAAATTATTTGAGGGGCTCTGCCCCCACATCATTAACATGGGGGGGGGGCTCGAGCCCCCCCCCCAAGCCCCATGGAGTCGGCGCCTATGCTTGGTCCTATTCCCATTTGAAAACTTGAGGTTGAATCGAAGATGGCAGATGGAGTGGGTAACACGCATCAAGAATGCAGTATACAGGGTGGGAAATAACCTTTTGCTAGGGGTCTGCAGGAAAAAGTAACAACAATTAAGAAATTATGGTAATACCAAAGGTTTACTACGACAATTGTGGTTACAAAAACAAAATTAGAAGTTAGTTCACGACAAAGCCCCTTGCTTCAAGGCAAATGCTAAAACCAATACCTTCTTCGGCAAAGTGCCATTGACTTTTTCAGCAGTTCTGAATGGCCGGGTGCATCACCGGACCTGAATGCAGCGGAGCACTTTGGGGCTATTCTGAAGGACGCAGTTGAGTCCTTGATGATAGTGGAACGCGGACCGGACCGCTATTCCTGGCCAACACTCCTTGCACATCTGGAACAAGTCCTCCGTGACATGGAATGGAATACGGACTGTTTGCGAATCTTCTGAGCTCCTACCCTGATCGTCTTCGTGCTGTGAGAGAAGCAAACGGCGGACATACTAACTTTTAATTTTGTTTTTGTAACCACAATTGGCGTAGTAAACATTTGGTATTACCATAATTTCTTAATTGTTGTTACTTTTTACTGTGGACCCCTAGCAAAAGGTTATTTCCCACCCGGTACTTGGTATTGTGGATACTGCATAGTTCCATTTTCATTACCAACTCACACTATTAATAAAAAAAAAACAAAGATAACAGAAACCTGAACCACTATACATAAAGAACTCTTAAATCTTAAAAAAACAGTATCCAAGTTTAAACAACTCAACCAAGATGCTCTGTTTGCTCGACGTTCTTGGAATGAGCTGAAAATAAAGACTGTGCAGTGATTTCTAGAAATTTTGTGGGTGGTTCCATATTTTTTTGAATCACACTGTATATACAGGGTGTCTCATCTAACTTTGCGACCT
Source organism: Lepisma saccharinum (assembly GCF_977018435.1). Lineage (NCBI taxonomy): Eukaryota > Metazoa > Arthropoda > Insecta > Zygentoma > Lepismatidae > Lepisma > Lepisma saccharinum. The sequence continues at coordinate 59,601,649 of NC_139241.1, read as the reverse complement.
GAAATATTTTCAACACGAAACAAAATATGGAAAATCTACTGCATGGAAATGTACCCACGTCAGGGGCTCACAAAATGATAGAATATGAACAACGCAGAAAATTCAGAAATTATTGTATCCAACACGAAGTTAATTTTTTTTTATGGAACATGCATGATTTTTCTGGCGAAATGAAAAGCAGAGGTAAAATTATGGATAACAGAATTGGTTTCACCTTCCTACACCAAATATCTGCAGAGATAATGAAACATTTGCCCGATTGTATAAAGCAGTAGATCCTCGATTAGCCAGTAAAATTGATCTGCAGTCACGCTGAAATCTGATAACATGCCTGCCTGTGTTCTTTTTTAAAGCACTGAAATGTTCTTGCTCTTTACTCTTGGCTGCATATTTTTGAAATGCAAAAATCAAATCATGCCGGGTCCAACGAAATCCACAATCTGCTCTGGAAAGCCCGTTAGAGGACAGGCCAGATAAACTGTTTACAATGTTGCAACATATTTGCGAAATCAGGAGGAGTTACATAAACTTAAGTAAAATGTTGTCGAGTCCACAAGCGCCGCCACGGGAGTATCTAAATGGATGGTTTCTTAAGTTTTAAAAGAATTGGATTGGATTGATTTGTTGTTTTAAGTCCACTTTATGCACAGTAAGGCTAATCGAGACTGGACCTACAGTTTAAAGTAGGATCCGAACCACTATGTGCCTCCACCGGGAATCGAACCCGGACCCCTTGATTACAAGGCAACGACGCTACCACTGCCCCATCGGGGAGGCCAAGTTTTAAAAGAAGGAAAAGAGTCATTGGCGAAAGGTGAACTGAATTTCTGTTCTCTGACAGGTAGAAAACAGCCCAGGAAAAAAACAATACAAATTTCGTTGAAAAACCTCAGACCATCCCGCTCCCTCCAGGTTGCAACACTACGAACCAACGTCGCTGCGGAGAATCGAGTGGGGAAATGTGCTGCGAGATGCGCAACAGCTATTTGCAGCGTCTTGTTTTTAAACTTGTCAAGTTATAGGACACTTCGCTGCTCTTCGCTGTGTTGAAGCCGTTCAAAGCATGTGGAACATGCGAAAAAGTAACGTCTAATGTTCAGTTTTTCCTCCAATTCGTTTTGTGTGTCAGGACAAGTGAAAGGCTTACATGTATTTCCACCCAGTGGAATCAACAAAATTAAATTTGTAAATAAATCAGGGAAAACAGAACTGATTGACAAGATTGGCATAACTGAAATGCGGCAAGGAAATTACGAAGAACGCACGAGTCTATTCACTTTATTTTTCCGAGAGATGAGTTTATTACCATGAAAGTAAGTTTTAAATTTTTCCTTATGAATATAACATTTTTTCTTCGAAAACAATGTAGCATGTAGGCTATGCAATTTAGAACAGGTGCAAGTCGATTAAGTGCGAAGATGAAAATACCGGTAGTTTGAGAATTAATTAGTGTATGTAATCATAAAGGAAATTGACATGCTAATGTTGCAGTTTCATTCAGTAAGTCAATTTTCAGTGAAGACTGAAGGTAGCCTCAATGAAATTATTGTTGTTATTGTTATTATTATTATCCTGTGTTGCTATTAAACCAGCCTGGTTCTTTGGCGAAAGAACTGCAACGGCGTGTTTACATTTTTCTCCTGTTCAAGCTTTGCAATACAGGTGAATTGCTTTATTTTCAAATAATTTCTGAGAGCCCCAGTTACATCCGAGGTGCAAATGAAACTGCTTTGAAGAACCAGTGCGTATACATTAGTTTCGTCTGCGATTTAATAAGGATATTAAATTAGGCACATGGAATGTTCTGAGCCTTTACCGGCCTGGGGCATTTCAGTGTACAGTTAATGAGATAATTAAGTATAAATTAGATGTAGTAGCTGTCCAGGAAGTTAGGTGGCCAGGAGAAGGGAATTGTAAAACTAAAAATTATACTTTTTTCTATGGTGGTACTGAAAATCATAATTTTGGAACAGGCTTTTTCATAAATAATAGAATTATCTCGGCTCTTAAAACAGTAGAATTTATTAATGATAGGATATCATATGCAGTTTTACAGGGTAGGTGGTGTAAAATTATTTTAATAAACATACATGCACCAACGGAAGATAAAGATGATTTTTATACAGAGTTAGAACAGGTCTTTGATAAATTTTCTCAGTATGATATGAAAATTCTGTTAGGTGACTGTAATGCACAGATTGGCAAAGAAGAGACATTTAAACCCACGATTGGTAAAGAAAGTCTTCATGAATTAAGTAATGATAATGGTATAAGATTGATTACTTTTGCAACCTCAAAGAATTTAATTGTGAAAAGTACCACATTTAAGCATAAAGATATCCATAAATATACCTGGTCTTCTCCAGATGGTAAAACTCATAATCAGATAGATCATATTCTCATTGATAAGAGAAGGCATACTAGTATAATTGACGTTCGTACACATAGAGGTGCTGACTGTGCCAGTGACCATTATTTAGTAATTGCTAAATTAAGAGAAAGACTCTCAGTGATAAATCATAAGCAACAAAATCTAAAGGTTCTAAAATTTAATACAGGAAAGTTTACTGATGAAAGAATTAAGAAAGATTACCAAATTAAACTGTCAAATAGATTTGATGTTTTGCAGGATTTAAATGATGATGAAAATATAAATGAAACAGACGTAAATAAGAATTGGGAGCACATACGTAATGCAATAGAATCAGCAGCTAAAGAAAGTATAGGATACCATAAACCGAGAAAAAGTAAGCCATGGTTTGATAATGAATGTCATAATCTAATAGAAATAAGAAATCAGGCTAGACTTAGGTGGTTAAATAACTCTGATGATACAAATCTAAACAATTATAATAGAATAAAGCGAGAAGTTAACCGCACGTTTAGAAGTAAAAAAAGAGATTACTTGAAAAGCAAAATTAACGAAATTGAAACAAACAGCAAAAATAAAAATATCAGAGATTTATATAAAGGTGTAAATGAGTTTAGAGAGGGGTGGCAACCTAAAGTAAACTTGATAAAAGATAAAGACGGTGATTTTCTAGCTGACCCAAGCGATATTCTAAATAGATGGAAGAACTACTTTAATGACCTTTTAAATGTCCATGTAGGAGATAAATCAGAAGTAAATGAAGTCCACACAGCAAAACCTTTAGTTCCAGAACCTAACTTGACTGAAGTTAAAGATGCTATTAAAAGGCTAAAGAATAACAAAGCACCTGGCATTGATTTAATACCAGCTGAGTTAATTAAATATGGTGGAAATTCATTAATATGTCAAATTCATAAATTAATTTGTTTAATATGGAATAAAGAAGAAATCCCTCAACAGTGGAAAGAATCCATAATTGTTCCTGTGTTTAAAAAAGGTGATAAAATGAACTGCAATAATTACCGTGGAATTTCTCTACTCTCAACAACATATAAAATATTATCTAACATTCTTTTAACAAGACTAACCCCATATGCTAATGAAATTATAGGTGATTATCAATGTGGATTTAAACGTAACAGATCAACTACAGATCAAATTTTTCACATCAGACAGACACTTGAAAAAAAGTGGGAATATAATCAAAATGTCCATCAGCTATTCATTGATTTAAAAAAAAGCATATGATTCAGTCAAAAGAGATAAATTATATAATATATTAGTAGAGTTTGGAATACCTAAGAAGCTTGTTAGTATGATAAAAATATGCACCAGTGAAACAGAAAGTAAAATTCGTGTGGGTATTAATATGTCTGACAAATTTACAATTCATGATGGGTTAAAACAAGGAGATGCATTATCTCCATTGCTCTTTAATTTTGCCTTAGAATATGCTGTTAGGAAGGTAAAAGAAACTAAAGAAGGACTAAAATTAAATGGTGTGACTCAGTTGTTAGCATATGCAGATGATGTAGACTTACTGGGGGATGATGTGAATACAATTAAGAATAATGCTAAGATATTTTTCAAAACTGCTAAAGAGATAGGTTTGGAAGTTAACAAAGAGAAAACTAAATATATGCTTACAGGCCGAAACCATGTGTTAGGTAATAATCAAAATCTAATTATTGATAACAACTCGTTTGAACCAGTTTCCAAATTCAAATACTTAGGAGTAATATTAACAAATGAAAATTATATTAAAGAGGAAATAAAAAGTAGGCTTAATTCAGGAAATGCATGTTACTTCTCTCTTCATAAACTTTTGTCTTCTCGTTTAATATCTAAGAAACTAAAAGTTAAAATATACAAAACAGTAATTTTGCCTGTAGTATTATATGGATGTGAAACTTGGTCCCTTACATTGAAAGAGGAACATAAATTGAGAGTATTTGAAAATAAGATCCTTAGGAAAATCTTTGGACCTAAAAGGGATGAGGAGACAGGTGAGTGGAGAAGGTTACATAATTTAGAACTACATAATTTGTATTCATGTCCAGATATTATTAGAATAATTAAATCAAGAAGACTTAGGTGGTCAGGCCATGTGGCACGAATGGGAGAGGAAAGAGGAGTTTACAGGATTCTTGTTGGGAAACCTGATGGTAAGAGACCTGTAGGAAGACCAAGACGAAGATGGAGGGACAACGTTGAGATGGACCTAAGGGAAATCGGTAGGGATGGAAAAGAGTATATAGAACTTGCTCAAGATAGGGAAAGATGGAAGGCCTGTCTTGCTGCAGCCATGAACCTTCGGGTTTAAGAAGGCTAGGGAGTTAGTTAGTTTTGCGATTTTCGTGTTAGTTTTGCCTATCATAATTAAATGCTTCGCTCTCAGGACAGCTTCACCTTCGTTATAGTTCCAGGAATTCACATCGCATTCGCAATATTTAAAAATATCGCGTATTTTAAACGTCTCTTCCATATCAGTAATGACAACACGCTGCTATTACGTATTACTACTGAATGTAAACAAAGATTTATCCTACATAGAGCGGCCATATTGGAAGCGACACTAGCGCTCAGGTGGTAATTTTAATCGCGAATAGTATCCGAGTAAACAAATAATAATCGATCAGACAATTCGATTATAGATGGCAAAAAACTAACTTCCGGGTTGACCAAGTGGAATACAGACTGCCTTCGAGCTTATTTTGTTACAAAAGATCGGATACAAACGGGATCACTTGAAATTTCTAAGAAATATGGAAAACCAAAGGTACCTCGAAGAATTGGAAAGTTCCCGGAGCTTTTCGATAAAGATTTATGAAACAATAGTAATGTTCTACGAGACAATGTTGATCTTCTACCAGCGGTTTCAAGGAACTTTACTTTTCGTCAACTGGATCTAAAATTCTTCTTTTGTTATTCAATAAATATTTTTAATTTTGGCGATCTACACTACATGTTTTGTAAGCTATAATGAATATGTGCAGTTATAATTTTATTCTTATATCAAATAATACGTATAATAATGTCATAAAAAGTAAAAATTATTATTATTATTATCAGACACTTGGTTCGGACCCCCTGAAATACAGGGTGGACACAAAGTCCCGTGACCCCCCCTCCATATTGTGACTGCAATGGCTAAATTATTATTATTATTATTATTTGTTGCTAATGCATGTATATATTGCGTGTTGCAAGTGGTAATCATGGCTGACACAAGTGACTACACCATTGAACAACGCCTGATTGCCAGCTGTTGGGTCCACGAAAGGAAACGAACTGAACGAACATTGGAGAATGTGCGAACAGACTTCCAACGGCGGTTTCGACGAGCCCCTCCTCCCAAATTCACATTGCTGCGATGGGAAAAGAAGATTTTTACCATCGGTAACGTGAAGGACAAACCACGAAGTAGCAGACCGTCCACCAGACAGGACCAGTGCAGAGAAGTAGCCGAATCCGTGGTAAGATCCCCAATGAAGTCGACGCGGAAGAGATCCGCGGAACTGGGCATACCCCGGTCCACAATGCGTAAGCACATGAAGTTGGATATAAAGGTACGACCATATCGACCGAAAACCCATATTTTTACGAAGAACTGGAGAACAACCCTCCTCATATCATGATATGGGCGCACATGGACAGTAAACGCCTTTGTGGTCCTTATTTTATGGACAATGTTGTGAATCAGCATGAATATCTGAACATGCTCCGTAATTGGTTTGTGGCCCTCTTGACAGACATGGGGGTTAGGCAGACATGCTGGTTGCAGCAAGATGGTGCACCCGCTCATTTTGTCATTCGAGTTCGCGAGTACCTCAATGAAGTCTTTCCACAACGTTGGATTGGTCGTGGCTCTCCTGCCTTACCGGCTCCACTTGACTGGCCACCACGCACGCCTGACCTCACAACGTGTGACAATGCACTACGGGGTTTTATCAAGGAAATTGTTGCCAAGGACCGTTATGATACGATTGAAGAATTGAAAGACGCTGTGCGGAGAGCGTTCACACACGTTACTCCAGCAATGTTGAGGAAGATGTCACACAGAACATGGCGACGAATAATTCTGTGTTAAGAAAATGATGGGGTTCATAGGGACCCTTTGGACAGTTAGTGACAGTTAAGATGTAGGGATATGATCTGTGAAATACTGGATTGGTATACGTCATCCCATATATTAGTGGGGGTCACGGGACTTTGTGCCCACCCTGTATATTTCTAGATATGTGCCATGTACATATCTATGTATGTATGTGTGTGCATATTTAATTGATAACATTGAAATACTTCGATTGCAAGTAAAATGGATAATTTCCGAAATAGTGTATTCCAACACAGCCCCATAATTTTATGTCTTGGAGAGAGCTTAGTTCCGCCACTGGTTCCAACACTTTCTAGGCTATCGTCGCACAACTGATGAAAACAAGTGTTCATTTCTTACTTCGTATGCCGGTAAATCTGTACTGAAAACAACGGAGACTGGTGCAAACCGAACTATTCGTTCCTGACCTCATGTTGCAACCAACAGCCACGCAATTATTGTCGCCTTTTCTGTAATACCTTACCCTTACACCTCTGAAATTCATGCTATTTTTTTTTTAAAAAAGCAGCATCCCCGCCTGCGCCGAACACGGATAAAAATGTAAACATCTGGTGAATAGCCCCTATACATTACCTATGGCTGGGTCCGAAAGTTATAAGTACACACTTGAAGTATTGTCTTGACGGAAGTGACGTCACCTAGTGCAGTTCGGAAGTGTCAAGTACACAAACAATCAAGACCACAGCTCGGAGCACAGATCGTTGTAGACTTGATCACGTGATTTCTGCACTCGTCGTTCATTTGTTTGAAATCACGGAGGTGCCAGCAAGTTGTTGGTTGAAGTTCTTCTAATGTGTGGAAATGTATGTACACAGAAAAAACTGGTTTGTTTGGAATTACCAAAAAAGTTTGGTTGAGTTGTTTGGTTATGCTTTTTGTTTCCGATAACCAAATGTTACTTGTAATTACTAAAGCATTTTGTTTAAGAATACAAAAAAATTTGGTTAGACGAAATATGGTACTCGTAAACAAAATTATACACATTTAAGTGAAGAGAAACAAAACGTTTGGTTAAATTTACAATAACTAGATAACATTTACCATTACGCACACGCTAAAAGTATACGTCTGTTATGGCGTACGCACGTTCAAAAACACAAACCGCTGTATCTGAACGATCGCACGGTGAATTTCAGCAAGAATTTCAGTTAGTGATGGGTTCAAGCCGTTCATTTGTGCGAGTCGACTCATGAGCGCTCGCTCACTGAGAAGAGTCGTTCAAATGAGTCGTTCAAAAGAGTCGCCAAGCTTCTTTTTCTCGAAACACATGCCTGAAGAGGGGGAAGGGGGTAGGTGGTGTTGAAGCAGATGATTGTATTTAAGTAAACGAACACAACGTACGTCCTTCAAGATTAATAAATTGTATTGCATTTTTGTGTATGTGTGTGTGCGTGTAGCCGACTAGATGGCCAAGATTCTGAAGTAATCGACATTTGATCTTGCCACAGAAGTTCCCGGGATCTAGTCCCGGTATGGGCAAGGATATTCTTTACGAGTGTCCCTTCATCTATATCATCGCGCATCATCCTCATCGTCGCGATTACTTAAAATTTGAAGAAAAGCGGCATAAAATAAGAAAAATACAAATACGATTCTGTATGTGTGTGGATATACATATATGTGTAAACAGTAAACACACACACACACAAACAAAATTTATACTTTTTTTTATACACATACTTGTTTTCATTACTCTGCCTCATGAGTGAGATTTTCTATATTTGTATCTTGTTTCAGTTTACATTTCATGCTGCGGATAATGCAAATTATGCAGTACGATAGCATACACAGAAATGCTATATAATTATATCAACCTTTTATTAGTAATAACGTGCATTTACATATTCTTCCTTTTTTGCATTCGATCACTGGTTTTAATATCGCAACAAAATGCGCTCCAGATCTGCGCTGCGACACATGCTTGCATTTCCACGAGCATCGCTCGTTCACGACTCTTGAAACAGCACGAAGAGTCACAGCACAGTCCCACGACTCTTTCCCCATCATTCGTTCACGACTCGCGAGTCGGCACGAAGAGTCATTAAGCACCTTAGCGACTCTTCTCCTCCCTCATCGTTCACGACTCGCGAGTCGGCACGAAGAGTCATTAAGCACCTTAACGACTCGCTCGCCTTAGCGACTCTTCTCCTCACTCATCGTTCGCTCGCGAGTCGCGAGCTCTCTTACACAAGGCGCGGCGGCGGCAGTCTCGCCAGCAGACTGGATCTATAGTTTAAAGTAGGATCCACCCGCTCGCTCTCCGCGGATGGCTAACAGCTGTGTTTAAGAAATATATATCGCTCTTGAACATTATCCATGTCCATCCCATATCCATGTTTTTGTTGTTCTACAGTCATTCAATATAAGTTTCTGCCAATATCATAATGTATGATCGAATTTCTATAAAGCGGGCCAAATTATACGTATGTATTTTTTTTTAATGTTGCTTTCTACTAGTAAAACACCTTAACACGTAGGCTCACCGCTGATGGCCAACAGCTGTTTATATCACTCGTGAACATGACCCATGTCCATCTTACGTAGTTGTGCCTAATTCTGCAGTCATTCAATAAAAGCTTTTTTGCAGTATCATGTACGATGAGATTTATGATTAAACTTCTATATTTATTCTTTAATGCTGTTTTCATTAGTAAAATATTTACACGTTAATGTTAATGAAATATTTCACGTCATATGAAAACGATTTTGTCAGACAATGTTTAAAGTTCACTTTATGCTCAGATAGTCTAATCGGGATTGAAGCTACATTTTAAACTGGGGGTCTAAATCACTGGGCAAGGTGCCTCCACAGAGGATCGAATCCGAGACAGGAAGCGATTTCCTTACCAGGATTTAACAAGGAATGAAAGGATGGCTGAATAAAATAAATAAAACATACTCCATGGTGCATGTTCTTTGTTTCTTGGTTTCTATGTTGGCCAGCTTGAAATAATCTTGGAGTGACAGATAAGTGGTGTCGCCCTCCTCAAAGTAAGCCTATTGACACCGAAAGTTCCGGGTTCGAACCCCAGCCCAGAGATGAGTGATAATATGTATTTAACCTCTTGTCAATTACTCTAATCACCATCCATCCTCCGTCGTTGCCTTGTAACGATACCTGGTGGATCCCACTTTAAACTGTAGATCCAGTCCCGATTAGCTTATCTGTACGTAAAATTCATTCATCCTCGCTGTCAATACTAAGTAATTAGGTATAAAAGATGCATAAAATACAACAAAGCGTGTTAGGCAGTTAAAATATTAAAATTTAATTAATAAATTATAAAATATAATTACTGCATGCTAATTTATAAGAAATTATAGCATTTTAAAATTTGTTTGTTCCTTAATGGGAAAATAACTAGTAGCTTATTTCTTCTGTTCATTCTCATGTTAACAGATTTGTTTTCTTGGATAAATAAAATTGAACGTGTAAATTAAAAGGTTTACATGTGCACGAAGCGGAAGAGCAACTCGATCGAGTATCGTGGTGAGACAAGATGACTTGGCACATCGTTTCAACTCGTGAATGAGAATGCATATCTTGTTCGTGATTTGATTTCAAGTTAAAAACACCTGTCAGGTCTTGTTCGCTTATCGATTTCAAAGCATAAATCGGTATCGTTACTCCAATGAGACGAGATTCTCGGACAGTACATTTTACACAGTGTCTCTCATCATCTCACCAACTTTGGAAGGGTTGGCCCTGTTTTCATTGCGATTTTGTAATGCCCTGCTACTTGTGAAACTGATTCACTTCCAACAATTTCAGTCGCCTCTGTGGAGGAGTGGTTAGAACAGTGCGCTAAGAGGAATCTCGGAATTGAGTGTCATTATATCATCACTGATTTTCATGTTCGCGATTAGCCAAAGTGGCAGAAGAGCAAAGCCTGGGCAAAAGTGGTATCCCGAGCCGCTACGTGTTTCCACCAAATATCGACCTCAGGATTCCCTGCCCTCGTGCCGCGATGTGCTAACCACTCCGCCACGGGGGCCGGCCCTCCCCATCACATCTCTGTTTTATACTAAAGGCTATGATTGAATATGAATTTAAAATTTTGTGTGCGTCACTTAGGCTATTTTGCACCCTTCACTTTATACGGGATCCAGCCCCTTACCAGAACTAAAATAACATAACTGTAATGTCCTGTAGTAACTAAAATATTAAAATAATCTGACCGGTTAAAAGCTGAGGCTGTAAAGGCGCTCTGCACACATAAGGACAAAACACAGGACAACACACACACACACACATTCCTACGAAAATTATACTGGCCGTAGGTATAGACGCCAGAGCCTCGTTAGTCTGCAAAATGCAGTCCAGGGTGTACTATGTGGAACTGAGGTTGACAATTGGGTGTACTACGTGGAAGGATCATCCCTTACATCCCTTAAACTATATTTCTCGAGACCCTTGATGTGCTAACCACATACATTATAGAATACTTGAGTTAGTTTTGTCAATATTAATTTTATTGATTGCATTTTTGTTTTGCAATGATTTTGCGCACTGAATTTTCATATTTATCTTTGCTTTTCATTTGTGTTTTACTTTTATTTTGTATATAATGCTGTGTTTCTATTGGTGTAAATTTGTGATTCGTCTCTAATAACGTTATCATTTCAATGTGATTTAAATTTTAATCTTCTAATCTCACGTGTATAATATATAAGTATATGTATGTACACATGCATACAGAGAGAAAGAGAGGGAAATTGCATGATATGATCGTTAGAGGGGAAATCCCCACCGTTCCCCGCATAATTTCAAATTTGTTCCTTGTATTACACAAAATATATTAAATTAATGTTATAACAAATTGAATATCTATTATAGATCGGATTATAAGAAATTATGTATAACTGCGTGTGTGAGCGTGTGTTTGTCTCTCAGGTTCTTTATTAAAAAATCAGAAAAACAGAACATAATGTAGTATTCAAATATAAAAAGACCTTCATTTCACGAGTCCACTTATAATTAATTCATTATCATGTGGTTTGTTCTATTAGGTAATTCTTAACTGAATATAAAAAATTGTAAGTTATAATTTTTGTTTTAATACATGTTTGTTATTTTCACTAAAGGTTTATCATTTGAACTTGTGCTTGCTGCTTGTATTACGTCATTTTTGGATTTGGAGTAACATAAAACAAAAGGTGTTTATTGTCTTTGATCTTGCTTTAGAAAATAATGATTGGTTGATTGATTTGGTTTATTTTACTTCGCCTTTCTGTCTCTTTTTTTGGGTAATCGCGAAGATCAGGATGAGTAATGAGGTGTACTAACCACTCCACCATGGAGGCCGGCGCTTTAGAAAATAATTAAAAGTAACAATCGCTTTCCACACTAAGTATTTTGTGTTGCAAATTATAAATTACTGCCTGCCTTTTCTGATTCACTTTAATAGCATAGTGGTTAACGCTGTCATGTATTAAAATGGTTTGCTTGGCAAAAATTGTTATAAGTCCACTTTTATGCTCCAATAGGCTAATCGGGTCTCCCTGATGGCGTAGTTATAACGTCGCCGGTAATCAAGGGGTACCGTGTTCAATACAAAGTGGAGGTTCGGATCCCACTTTAAACTGTAGGTCCGTCCCGACTATCCTATCTGCACATAAAGTGGACTTAAACAATAACAACTCAAAATAGGCTAATCGGAATATTGTAATCAAGAGGTCTGTGCCTAACACCTTCCCAAAATCTTTACAAGACTCCCCTAATATTTTTTACTAACATTTAATTTCTTGTAATTTTAGCGCTAATGGTTTGGCCGAACTTGAAACTACAGGACAAATTTGTTGGCTGTTCTTCGCTGCCCGTCATGGGCTGAAGTTGCGCGCTCTCTCTCTCTGCAAACAACACTCGCGAGCTCGCGAGTCGACTCTTTCCTTCGTTCAAAGAGTCGCTAAAGTGTGCCACGACTCTTTGAACGAAGGAAAGAGTCGACTCGCGAGCATGCTCCTTCCCCTCTCATCGTACACGGCACATTTCAGCCAGCTTTACTCAACTAGGGGAAGGGAAAAGGAACAGAGAGGACCCCCCCTTCCTCTCCTCTCCAGTCCCCATTTGCTGCCCGCAGAATCGACTTGCTTTCTTTAAAAAATTCCGGCCGCCAGGCGAGTATACACTTGCGCATGCGCCTTCCTCGCAAAATTCGTGGAAAGGAGAGGGAATAATGGAATAATAGTTGCTTGGCGGGCGGAGGAGTCGTGGCACACATACGACTCTTTGAACGTGTCGTTCAATTCTGGTGAACGAGTCGTTCACCGCTCACAAGAGAGAGTCGTTACTTTTGAACGACTCGTTCACGAACGACCCATCACTAATTTCAGTGAATTTTGTGCGTCAGGACTGTTCTCAGCGCATGCGCAAAACACGAGTGCGAGTGACCACAAGGCAAAGACAGTCTTTGTCTAGGCTAGGTCATTTCTTTAGGATTTTGGTGGTCGAGCTCGTCGGACTGAAAATACGGACCACGGAACAGAAGAAATATTTTTCCCCCTCATAATGGATGATGTTGTGAAGTCGAGATTAGAAAGTTGGGGCTTGGCTCCACTTATCGAGATTTTCCGAGGTAAGTGAATAATTATATTAATAATTTAAGGTAAAATTCAAGTTTCAGGCTAATTATATTTCTTTTTTCTTTTCTTCGTTGCCACGTGGTGGTAGTGGTTGGCCAAAAAGGAACTTCTGAGTATTAACTACGTTCATTATAGTAGAGCGAGTTGAATATATATTTATGTATATATGCACAGTTATTTGTAATTTTCATCCACCTAACGAAAGTAGCACTTTTTCGTATTCACATAACCTTATTTAGGCAAGTTCATAGCCATTATGTGCTGTACACCTATACCAGGAAATGTACTCCATCTAGTGTGAAAGCATTTACATATTTGGCTTTATGTGATCAAAATTAATGTTATCATCATCCACGAGTTCACAATGTATCTAATATTTATGAAGATGGCGTCTTTTTCAAACAAGGCTATGTTGTAAGAACGGCCCTAGAGGCCGAAACACGCCCGCTCCAATAAAGGCGATTTTATTATTATTATTATTATTTAGTATTCTCAAGCATTTACACCAATATGCATCTGGCATAAAATTATTATGATAGAGAGCAAATTTCGAGATAGATTATTTTGTTTGTGTGCAGCATGCGTGTTTGTACTATTGCAAGATAGTTGCCACATGGTTTAAAGTGCCCCTAGGTCTAGACTTCTATCTTTGCAATTTAAGTTTTCTGCAACTTCCATCCAAATGCAAATTACAGAAAATTAGAACAGTTTATTTGAAGAAAATGTGTTACTTTCATGAGATTTTATTTCACCGCGAGGGGATACTGCATGTAGCACGTGCCTTAAATCTTTTTTTTTTTTTGTAGTCTTTAATATTATCAAAAATGATGATTACACAGCAAGTTTCAATTAATAATTTTTTAGTTGAAACTGTATGTGTTGTGTGATAATTTACCATTCAAAATTAGTATTGGTGAAAATTGAAATTCTTGGACATGTTACGGTGCTGCAGCCTGTAAATGAAAAAAGCATTTCTGCAGAATATTATGTAAAGTAAGGAACTTTTACTAAATTATGGCTAATATTTCACTCAATCAATTGATTTCAAAGTTAAGTAACTAGCTGGAAAATGTAAAAATCAAGATTAATATGAGAGAGCTATTGAAACCTGACTAACATACTCAACTACAGAAATTTCCCACTCATTATTTTTTTAGAAAGGTGCTAATGGATTATTTTTTTGGTAGAGGTACCAAAAGAGAAATTTCATACAAGGTAGACATGAAAAATAATGTGACTTTCTGAAAATAGAACAAAATGTAGTTTTACCACCTGATGAAGCCTGTTACTCTGTGTTAATAATTCTGAGTGACTATTTTCACCAGGTGGTGAAGCTACCTTTTGAGTTATTTTCACAAGATTTTAAACTATGTGCATGATCTACAACCTGGCGTGGCCTGCTACATCGATGTGTGTATTCTTTGGTTGCTGATGTGTACAAAGCTTACGTCTGTGTGCAATTATTTTCGTGCAGGAAACAAAGTACTTTTTTTTCTGCATGCCATGGAGTTGGGAAAATACCACACAATGGACTGGTGCTGCCAATATGTCACATGAGTATGAGGGGCTATTATGTTCCCAATTGCTTTCATTGTTAGGTTAGGCAGGTCAGGTTTAGTGCTATTAGCATTAAAATTACTTCGGTAAATACTTGGGTATGACTTGAGATGACCGGACCCCTCCGATTTTCTTCATATTTGACATACTCATTAATTGAGGCATCCTAATCATGAATCTAAAGTTAAAATTTGTCGGAAACGTCTAGAAATTGCAAAATAAGCAAATCAATTTTCGCAACCGGACCGCTCTCCGATTTTTATAGTACTGCTCATACTTACTGAACCATTGGCGCGTGGTTAGGTTAGTTTCGGTTAGGTTAGGCAAACATAGTTAAAATTTGGTGTTGTGATAGTATCAGGAATTTGGTTGTGAAACAAATAAAATCACGAAAATCGACAGTTTCCATTCCGAAAACTAACTCCTTATTTTAGCTTATTTTGCAATTTCTAGATGTTTCCGACAAATTTTAACTTCAGATTCGTGATTAGGAAGCCTCAATTAGTGAGTATCCCAAATATGAAGAAAATCGGAGAGGGGTCCGGTCATCTCAAGTCGTTCCAATACTTGTGTACGAAGCTTACGTATGTGTGCAATTATTTTCGTGCAGTAGATAAGTATTTTTTTTCTGTATGCCATGGAGTTGGGAAAATACCGCACAATGGACTGGTGCTGCCAATGTGTCACATGAGGGTGAGGGGGTATTACGTTTTAAATGCTTTCATTGTTAGGTTAGGCAGGTAAGGAATAGTGCTATTAGCATTAGAATTACTTAGATAAATACTTGTGTACGAAGCTTACGTCTGTGTGCAATTATTTTCATGCAGGAGACAAATATTTTCTTTTGTTTGACATGGAGTTGGGAAAATACCACATGATGGACTGGTGCTGCCAATATGTCACATGAGTATGAAGGATATTACATTCCTAAATGCTTTCGTTGTTAGTTTAGGCAGGTCAGGTTTAGTGATATTAGCATTCAAATTACTTCTGTAAATACTTCCCATCATGTGATCATGTAATTCCCGGTCTTCAGCACTTTCTGCTATTCTCACTACGTGGTCACAGTAGTAGCAACACCCATTTTTAATTTAAAATACCTTTTTAGCAGTAAGTTATCAACACTGCAAATGAATATAGTAAAATGAGATAGGACAATATTGTGGTATGATTCAGGTAATTATTTTCCTGGTTAATATAGCCACATACGCTGTTCTCATTCCCTTGTGAAAATAGACCCACATGCTATTTTCACCACCTAGTGAAGATAGTCATAATGCTATTCTCACCATCTGGTGAAAATAGTCAAGGCCTAAATAATTACATTGACATTTTATTTTAATAATATTTTACTGTCTCTTTTGAGTGATTTAATGAAAGTTTTTGAGAATGTGTGAAATTTTTATTTAAGAACCTGAGTACATACATTGATGCAAGCACTGATTTCTGTTCTTCTCACCACCTGGTGAATGAAAACGTTCATTTTTAAATGAGATACAGATTGCCTTGTATGAGATTTTTTGTTAATATTGACCACAACTACCTTCATCAGGTGATGAGAAGAGCAGATAGTGCTGAAACCAGGAATTGCATTGTCACATGTTGGAAGTATTTACAGAAGTAATTTTAATGCTAACAGCCCTAAACCAGAATTATTAACGTACCCCTTCAATCGTATGTCATGTGACACTTGCAGTAGCAGTACAAATTGTCGTTTGTTTTTTTAACAAAAATGCATCTCAAGCAAAGAGTATTGTGCAGAACCCAGTATTCTTTAACATGAATCATAATATAGTTCCAAAAGAGCATGGTTTGAAATTCTGAAAATAAAAGCATCTAGATTTAAACCTTTTGCACATATGATTGTGGAATTTCTGGTGAAAAATACAACCACAAATCAACTGTGATTGCATATTCAAAGTTGACTTACGCATTAATTTTCTAAATCACTTTAAGTGTAAAATTCTGGAGTCTCTCACTGGATTAGTAATTATGTTTTCTCCATTTGTCTGTGAGTGGGGATTTATTTTTGTACAAAGGTTAATGCAAGTCTCACAAGGCACTTAGGTCTGTCCTCACTTCCTTCCTTCTAGCTTCCTTACTTAAGGATCGTTGAATTGTTAAACCACACACTTAAGGTTCTGTGTAAATAATTTAACTTATAGATCCATGGTAGTGAGAGAAATAGCATGTAACTACATGATGAAAATAATTTTCCTGCAAAAACAGTTTCTGCTATTCTAACAATCTGATGAGGTACTTACTTGTGTTCATTTCTGAGATATACATTTTCGTAACAGAATGAGTTTCTGCATTTTGAATATTGTTGTGAAGTTCATGTAATTAATTTGACTAGTCCATATTGGGGAATATATTTCAAAACTGTATGGAGAAGGAATTCATTAGAATATGCAGCCTCTGTTGTAATGTAAGAGTACTGAAACTTTATACTAGTGTGTCCGTTAACTGCTATCAGTGGTACATCAACTTGAAATATTATGCACTCATTGACTGCTACGAACTACATGTGCAGCATTTTTCAACAGAGCCAACATTATTCTCTTATTAGTTTTGGAGAAAACATTACTTTTCACTTTATTCAACAGTTATTAGCATCTAAACTTGTGCAGTGGTATATAGTTTGTTCAGTTGCCATTGTTTTAAGGATCATGTGAGGACCCCCTCCCCTTCCCCCCTCTTGCTGCCTTTGCGAACTGAGGGCGTAAAAATATTTTATGATAGTTTCCAGTCTGAGGTGGATCGGCAAGTGAGCAAGTGAGACTGGCTAAACTCTCAGATTATATTTCATCTTAATTTGCACTGGTTGTTAGATTAAGCAGTCAAATTCTATGCATCTCTTAAAAAATAATTTCAGGCAAAAATAAATATGGTATGTAGGTTAGGCAGGTTCAAGAATCTCTCAACCTAATTGAAATAATTATTACTTAAGGTTCTGTGTAGATCCATGTCAGTGAATGAAGTAACTATGTGATGAAAATAATTTTCCTGCGGAAACTCTTTCTGCTATTCTAACCATCTGGTAAAGTACTTGCCTTTCTGAAATGAAATTTTATTTTCTAAAAGTAGACAAAATTCCTCCCTGCATCAGAAAATATGTTGAGAACAGAGCTGAGTACATGCACATTTTTAATTAAGAAATTTGAAAAGCAATAATATGTAAATTGCAATGTTCTACACATATTTAACTTGTTCATAGCTCTATACTTGTCCAAATCACAATAGGAATGTTATATATAGGTGTGCATAGCCATCACGCAGCAATCATTCCTTAATTTGCATAATATATACAGAAGTGATTATTTGCACTGTAGAGCGATTCCATGTGGTGTCACATGGAACTAATAACAAAATAAATTTACAGGGAATGAATTATTCCTTAAAGGAAAAGATAGGACTTAAGATACCCTTTTCTTGTAGCAACTATATTTACCCTCTAAATAAGTTTTCCTGTAATTTAAGATATTCCATAATATTTGCGTTGAAATTTATAATTTGCTGTTACGCATAATCAGAGAACTTGCATGTTTGTACAGTAATATATTTCTGTGAATTAATTAACTTTCCAAATAAGACTTTGTTCAAAATATTGCAATATTCATGTCCTGCACCATATTCGTGAGGTCTAAGGTGTCATGCTTTGGGCTCCAGCTATGAGATGCATGCAGGTTCGAATCCTGGTTTAAAGCATAACTTTTCTCTTGAGGTTTCTGTCTGTGTGTCATTAGGAAACTGGGGAATTACAAATGAATAATGTAACCTGGTGAAAGAAACTTTACCTCGACAGGTGGGAGTAAAGCCAACAGTATGTATGTAGGCATAGGTCCTTATGGTCTGTTGTGCCATGGGTTAATTTTATTAAAATTTTCATACTATTCACTGAGTGCAAGAACCAAAACTAATAATGGATAGTTTTGTCTCAGTAAAATGTGAGGGTCGAAAGTAAAATTCCTGGAAAAAATAGTTTCCGACATAAAATTAACTAACTGCAAGAGACAATTTACTTAAAATAGCTAAAATATTTTTGCACATTTGAACTTACACTTCAAACCTGTTGGTAAATGATACTTCAATAGTTATTAACACACCAGTGTAATGTAGACCTATTTTTGAATATTTTTTTAATTTCAGAAGAAGAAATTGATGATGAGGCATTTAATGTCCTCACAGAAGAGTTGATTGGCAAGTTAATCCCCAAAATTGGAACAAGAGCAAAGTTTCTTACAAAGTGGAGAGAATTCAGAGGAATAGATAATTATGTAACATGCAGTGTGATGGATGATGGCTCAGTGTCCTTTACAGACTCAAACATAAATCTCGAGCATGATCCACTAGAAATTACTTCAGATAATGATAATTCCTTACAGAAGGAAGAAGTATCTGAACCATGCAGAAAAAGGCAACCTACTGTTTTGAACATTAATGATGATGCACAACAGCCGCTCTGTAAAATAATGAAGTTATCAGACTTTGTAAGTTTTATGCCCAAAATTTAATTATGTAATCTTCGTATGTGAATATTGGGGAAACTTCTTAGGTTACATGCATGTGCAGACTAAAGTTTCACATTCAGGAAAATCTCAATCTGTCTCTGTCTCTCTCTCTCTCTCTCTCTCTCTCTCTCTCTCTCTCTCTCTCTCTCTCTCTCTCTCTCTCTCTCTCTCTCTCTCTCTCTCTCTCTCTCTCTCTCTCTCTCTCTCTCTCTCTCTCTCTCTCTCTCTCTCTCTCTCTCGTCGCCTGAGTGCACAAAATAGGCGACAACTAGTGTCACTGATTGTCGACCATTTCCTACAAATAAATACCCATTTATCGAACGAGGTATTCCTGGATTTGAGTATCAAAATTACAGAGGTTTTTCCAACAGAGCAAAAGGTAAGACACAGGATGAAGTTAAATCTTTACGTTGCTAGATTAAATGAGATTACTTTTTTGTATATGAAATGCTACTGAATTGTAAGTAAAGGCTGATTTTGAGTGACTAAGGTACAAATATGTTTTGTTTGTTTATTCAAGTATAATTCCAATCTGACTGAACCATTCTAGTGCTGTTAAAAGTATTTTTATTTTTTTAAATAAAAAATAACATGTTGTACTTAGTCACTATGTACATATGTCTAATTGAACTAGCATAGTGAGGTTTCTTTGAACTTAAGCCAAACTAATGTCTATTAGATATGTATAGATGTATAAGACATTATACATCTTAATATATTTTCACAAAATTGTTTTAGACATTCAATGTTCATATTTATTGATTCTAGTTAACTTGTGTGTTTGACAGAACTTAAATGTTTTGCAGGAAATTTATTACATAGAACCAAAGGCTCAAGGACCAGATCAGAAAATTTCGAAAGGAAAACTTGTGGATCGATACCGAAATACCAGGAGAACATTACGTAGAAGTGGTGTAATAGGTGCTGTGAGACAGCGTAACCAACATATACCGGACACCAGTTCTGTGGAAGATGGTTTGACAGGTAAGCTGGATAATTGAATATACTGTAAATGCCACTGTAGAAGTTCTTAAATTATGTGAATGTCAGTATTACAGTTTTTTTATGGTAGGCTTATTCTTGTGCACTATTGTACCGGGTTCGGTACCCGGTGGAGGCTCATGGTGGTTCGGATCCCACTTTAAACTGTAGGTTCAGTCCCAGTTATCCTTACTGTGCATAAAGTGGACTTAAAACACCAAATCAATCAATCTTGTGTACTATTCTAGTAACTTCTAGAGTTTGTTGTTAACCTCAATATTGTGTATATTTCCATTACCTTCCAGATTATGATGAAAACACTGACAGCAAAGCATGGCTTCAATACAATGTTGAGCCATGGAATGATGTAATTGAACACTGGAAGAAGACATTCAAATTTCGTTCCAGGCAAGAGAGTAAAACTGTACAGGAAGTGTTATCATTGTGGCCAGCATTGAAACAACCTCTAGGCTACACACTGGTAAGCATATCTCAGACATCATTGTTCTTTCATTAGTTGAATTGTTGGTGGCTGCTGATTCAAAGTGAACTTCTAGCACCATGGCTACGCTGTAGAGATCATATTCCTTGCCTTTTTAAGGGATGGGAAGGGGTGACATTTGTCTCAATCACATTTATGAAGTGCACTTATGTCATTCATTTCATGGGGCATTTCGAGAAAGCGTATGCAGTCAATGGTATGTAAACGACTAACGTAAGAATGTGAAAACTCCAAAAAAAAAATTGGTCACATAAAAACACTTCCTTTCAGAGGATACCTAACTTAAATTTACACCATGTCAAACCCTGTACATTTAGATTACACTTTGCTGTGACTCTTTTACACAAATGTTTTGCCACTTCAACGCCCTTTTCACAACACAATGTTTATACTCGGAGATCCTCTCTATCAAACTACAGCAGCCATTAAAGAGGGGGGGGGGGACAAACTATATTGTCACATGTTAATGAACTCTGCTACAGTGTGTTTGGGTAGTTCAGATTCTGCATTAAACTGTAGGTCCAGCTCTGATTAGCCTACCTGTGCATAAAGAGAGCACAAATAGTGACTTTAGATAGGTAGATAAGACTTTGTATGAAGATGAGACATTGTATTAATGTTTTTTAATTTTCACAGATTGATCTAGACTTCAAGAGAATTTTTCCCAATCACAGACCATTATTTGCAGAATGGGAGTCTATATCTAAGAAGCTGACAAACTTAATGGTTGACAGGCTCAAAGATGATGCATCAGTAGAACTTTTAAGTGTCTTAGACGATGAATCTGCTACAAGAGGTAATAACTTCATGATTTATTTTCCTTGCTATTATGCAATGTAGATTTTTAAAATTTATTTTAGGCTTAAATATTAACTTTCATCAAATACTTAGTTCCCCTTCATTCATGGAGATTATATCATATGAAAGTTATAGCAACCAGTGTGTAATATGTGGACATATTTTGATAATGTAGCCTCTTGTAACTTTCCTTCAATGTACATATTAATTGTTGATTGTCACTTGAAAACACCAAGAATCAAATAATTTGCACTCAACTTGCACTGCAGATTTTTTCTTTCAAACTCGAAAATTATTTTCTTTTTTTAAAAGAAGTATTTGCCACGTACAGCAATGGATGAGAAAAATAACCTCTGTCAATAGGATAAATTGTAATGCCAACAATATTTTTTCAGATACTAAAGCAGCTATAATACTGATTTTGCTGAGTCAGTTGTGCCGTTCAACTACCCAGATAAGGCATAAGAAAACTTGGAAACCAACTGTGAAGGAGTCTCAGGATAGCTTTGTCTGTCACATAAAGGTAACTATTAAGGCTTAATAACTTATAAACTAATTATTTCAGGCCATGTTTGAATTGCAGATATATTAAGTAAATATGACATCAAGAATAAATACATGTAGATTTTGTTATTGTAAATATTTCAAATTTCAGCATTTGGATTTTTTAATAATATATGGTAAATTGGAGATATTGAGGCATGTTAAAAAGTTTTAGGATAGTTAATGTACCAAGCTGTTTAATGCAAATGTCTCATATTAAGCCTGCTTTACAAGTTTATATATGTTTATGTATGTATTTATAACTTTATCTCTGATATTTCAAAATATACTTACCAAGCTTATGCTATGCTTATGGAAACAGATGCAGGTAGTATTTTAGGTGGATCATTAGGTATGCAGAGTGTATTTGTTGTTAACTTGCATAATTAATATTTTCGATAATTCATTTCATAACTTGAAAGCCAAGGGAATTATGTTTAAGCAATAATTTTGTTTTCTTTTACTTGTGTTGATCCTCCCAGCTGTATTAATTTGCCAAAAAAAATTTAATTTGTAGGGAATTGGAGATGTTGAGCAATTCATTGAAGACAAGAATAGGAAATTGGCCTCATATGGTCTCACAAGACAACCGCTTGTGATTTTGGTGGGACCTTCTTTGAGAAGCATTACTGCTTCATATGCAATAATCAATAGTACTTGGTACTTGTTTGATAGCGTGCTGAAGGCAGTAGACATCTGCTTCAAGAGTTTCTTCACTCTGAATGCCGAATACCCAAGAGAGGGAGAACACTTGTGGCTTCTGCTTCAAAAATGTGTGTACAACATTTCTACAAAATCTGACAAGCACATTATGTCGGTGAACACTTTACTGATTGACCTCATTGGATTGTGATTTCTTGTTATGAATGCTCTTTTTTAATGAGAACTTACTTGCAATGTTAGTAATATAGTGAAATATATTAAGCCTAAACCTAGATGTAAGGGTAGACTGTTGTCATATGTAACAAATTCAGATTTGTGTGTTTTACCATATAGTACAAAATGGTGTTGTGTTATATTTGTAACAACCATTATCCAAATTTTTCTGCACTAATATTGCACTTAAAATTTCAGCACATGATATCTTCAAATGGTGTATTCAAATGTCGTGATGATGGTTGTTTACGAGACTTCATTGGCATAAAATCATTTAGGAAACACCACAGGAGAACACATCATGCAGGTTGTGATATTGAAATTACTGCAAGTTCTGATATTGAAAATACTGCAAGTTCTGATGTGCCTGCTGAATTTGAAAGCAGTGAACCAACTAATGATCAGGGTATAGATACACACCTTCAATTAATTGATGATAACTTATTTGGGGAAAACATTCAGTTGGAATGTGTAACATTCATTTCACAGTTGTATGCAAGAGCAGATTTAACTAGGTCACAGATCCAACACATTATATCAATGGTAACAAACTTCTATGGACCTCTATTGTCATCCCTACAAACAGAAGTTAAGGCAGCATTTCAGTCACCAAACCCAATAAATCAAGAATCAGTTGTAAGAAAACTTGGTTTGCTAGAGAATGCTTTCGATGGCTTGTCATCGGAATATTTAAGAATAAAGTATTTAGAGAGCAATAAATATTTGGTTAGGCCTATTGAATATGTGATAGGAACAAGGTTAGAAAACAGAGTCATTTCTGGCAAACGTGTCCTTACTCCAGTGCAATCCAAAGGACATTTCATTCCCCTACATAATATTCTGACTCTGCTTTTCTCTATCCCTTTTGTATTTGAAAGAGTTTTTGATTATGTTGCACAGTTGTTGCAATCAGATACATTGTCAAATTTCATCCAAGCCAAATTATGGAAGAAAAAGGTAGAGCTATTTGAAAACAAAAAAGTATTGCCATTGTTAATCTATTTTGATGAATTTGAGACTGGCAATCCACTAGGATCACATGCAGGGATTCATAAGTTAGGGGCAGTATATGCAAGCATTCCATGTATGCCTCCTGAGTTCCGTTCACTACTGGAAAATATTTTTTTAGTTTTGCTCTTCCATTCATCAGACAGAGTACAACTTGGAAATAATGCTACATTCAGGGTCTTGATTCAGGAGTTGATATTTCTTGAAAATGAAGGCATATCAATAAACACAGAACAAGGAGAAGAAAGAATTTTTTTCGCTATTGGACTTATATGTGGAGACAACTTAGGACTCCATGGTATTCTTGGTTATGTTGAAAGTTTCTCTTCTTTGCATTCATGTCGATTCTGTAAAATATCCAAAGACCGGCTGCAACGCAGCATTGACGTAGGTAATGAGGTTTTAAGAAGTAGATGTAATTATAGTGAAGATATTGCTATTAAAAATTTATCTGCAACTGGTATTAAAGAAGAGTGTGTGTTTAATGAAATTCCATCTTTCCATGTGACAGAAAACTATTCAGTTGATATAATGCATGATTTGTTTGAGGGTGTTTGTGTGTATGATCTTCTAAATGTTATGAGACATTACATTATAACTTTGAGGCTCTTTACGCTTGACATGTTGAATTCTCGTATTCAAGCTCTAGATGTTGGTGTTCATGAACAAAGCAACAGACCACCAATAATTACAATGGACAATTTAAAGAAGAAGAGTTTGAATATGTCTGCAGCACAGATGCTTTTTCTTGTTAGGTATCTGGGACTCATAATTGGAGATCTTGTTCCAGATGAGGATGAAGTGTGGTATTTCTATTGTACATTAAGACAAATAATAGATCTAGTAACAGCACCATCTTATCAACTTGGGTGTGATAAACTGCTGGGTTGTCTCATTGAGGAACACCATGAAATGTACTTAAATTTGTTTCAGGAGCCACTGAAACCTAAACACCATTTCATGTGTCACTACCCTGAAGTGATGCGCCAGTCAGGTCCTTTAATTAACATTTGGTGCATGAGATTTGAATCCAAACACAGTGTTTTTAAAACAATCTCTTCTGTAGTAACTACAAGGAAAAATGTTACTTTTACGCTAAGTTTCAAGCATCAGTTGCAGCAGGCAGAACGATATGTATCACAAAGAGGTTTTAACACTCCCTTGATTTCTTTTGGACCAGGTGCTGAAATAGAAACAGCATCTCTTTCCTATTTTGCAGAAATCTCCGATTTCATGCTTACAAAGCTGTCTGCAAAAGTGAATAGGCTTAATCATGTAACTGCAAAGGGAACATTATACAAACAAGGAATGATATTAGTTACTGTCATAAGAGATGACTTCCCACAATTTGGTGAAATAATTGATATTTTAGCTGATCAGGACTCTTCTGTTTATTTTGTGTGCAGCGAATTGGAAACAATCAGTTTCAATAACCATATTCATGCATATAAAGTATGTACAACAAGAAGATATACTTGTGTTGCACACAGTGCTCTCATTGAACACAATCCAACATGTTTTGTACATGTAAAGGATGACAGGTATGTTCCTCTAAGGAATGCCGTGTAGTTAAATTCTTCACCTTTAAGGAAAAGATTTCCTGGTGACGATGATGAAAAGATTCTCTCGGGCTGTCAACCAGGTGAGTTGTGGAAAGAATTCAAAGCTTTCGAGAGCTAACATCACTCTCATCTTCAGGGTAAAAGCTTGTAATCTTTTCCCAACTCACCTGTTCAATAGCCTGGGAGAATCTTTTCATTATTCACCTTTGTTTATATTTCCACTTTTCATTATGTATGTATTATGGATGAGACTCATTTGTAATGTTATGTTCATTTTGTATCAATTTGGGTAATTTAATTATTTTCTCTGATGGCATATTTGTATTTAAACATTGTACTCACTGCAAGTAAGGAGACTTAAGTATAAATATTAAAATTTGTTTGTTCTAATTGTATTTATTATCACCTTTGTTCATATTTCCACTTTCATTATGTATGTATTATGGATGTGAGGCATTTGTAATGTTATGTTCATTTTGTATCAATTTGGGTAATTTTATTATTTTCTCTGATGGCATATTTATTTGTATTTAAACATTGTACTCACTGCAAGTAAGGAGACTCAAGTATATATATTAAAACTTGTTTGTTCTAATTGTATTTATCATCACCTTTGTTCATATTTCCACTTTCATTATGTATGTATTATGGATGTGAGGCATTTGTAATGTTATGTTCATTGTGTATCAATTTGGGTAATTTTATTATTTTCTCTGATGGCATATTTATTTGTATTTAAACATTGTACTCACTGCAAGTAAGGAGACTAAGTATAAATATATTTTTAAAATTGTATAACCTGTACATTTTATTTTATCCTGATGCTATTTCTTCTCATATATTTTTATGTTGCATGTGTTCACTGTATGCCTCATGCAATGAGGAATTGAGATAAATTTGTTTTAATTGTATATGAATTTTATGATATGAAGTATTTTTCCAATTTTCATATTCTCAGAATATGGTAAGGAATTGCATTGAAACATTTGAAAATGCTTGTTCTACGTTGTATATAAAGATATCTGTTTTGCGGTTACGCGGAGATAGGTAAATTACTCTGATCAGCTTATCAGAGTAAAATGCTTGTTCTTCTTGGATGTACACTTTATAC
This sequence comes from Lepisma saccharinum, assembly GCF_977018435.1. NCBI lineage: Eukaryota > Metazoa > Arthropoda > Insecta > Zygentoma > Lepismatidae > Lepisma > Lepisma saccharinum. The sequence goes on along the minus strand of NC_139241.1, from coordinate 59,575,130 downwards.
TGAGAATTTTTTTAAAAAAGTTTTGAACTGCAAAAGTCTGTAATTGAAAAACCCATCGAATGGTCTCATTTGATATCCTTTACGCAGCTGGATCCGTGATTGTGTCAAGTGGCCAACTTTCAATATCTACTAGTTTTTCTGCTAAAGTTCTGGCCTGAAATGGGGAAATCTGCATTCTTTTACAGAGGCTCATTCTCATATGTTACATGGTATACCACCGGTGAACAGACTTGTTATACTGTATAGACATTGCTAGGAAATTAATTGTCGATCGCGTGCTTTTATTTTACTTACATGCAGGCTTGGATGTAAAACATGGCGACATTTTGGTCATTTTTGAGTTGCAAAGTAAAATATGCTATCCTTCAATTTTAGAGTGAAATTTCCAGGTCATACAATTTGCATTGGTCAGTGAAACCTTCTGAAATTGGTAAACATAGCATGAAAACAATTTATCTACAGTATAGTTTCTAATAACCTTGTCTCTTAGAAAATGAAGGAATGATCAAAAAGTCACTTCCCATATTTTACACCTAAGTTCTTCATATAATAAATATATACAATAAATAAGAATTGTGTAAAAAGTCAAATTTTCAAAATATATCCAGTTTTATGCTTATGGTTTCCTCATGATTTTGTTTCTTAGCTCTAAAGATGTTAACATTCCAGGTACTAAACTATGTAGTCATGCTTAACATTGTTTTCTCTAGACATAATTTGGAAATTATATAAATGCACTAACATTAGCCAGATTTAGTAATTCTGAATATCATTTTGTTATTCTAAACAAATCATTTGGTAAACATAAATAAAACTACTTGGTAACATCAGGTAAATTTAGTAGATGTTACTAAATTATTTTGTTCCTGTAACAAAATTTTTGGTAATGATAAACAACAATGCAAGATAAAATTAACCAGATTTGGTAATTTTGAATAAATTATTTTGTTACCCAAAACAAATCATTTGGTAACCTTAAGTAAAAACATTTGGTAAAAGGGGAAATTTTGGTAATTTTGACTAAAATATTTGGTTTTCCTAAACAAATTGGCTCGATTTGGTTCGATTTACCAAAATAATATTTGGTATTGGTAACAAAAAAATTGTTTACGATAAACAAATAGAACTTGACCAAATCTTTTGGTACTGGTGAACAATTGTTTGGTTGGCGCCTATTTAAACAAACTATTTGTTTGCCACTACCATTTTTTTGGTTAATCCAAACAAACATTTTTCTCTGTGTATAAGAACATTTGAATATTCTATGTGATTTTTGTGGTGAAAAACAAGGGTTTAAAACACTGGGAAAACAATGTGTCCTCAGTTTTATCTACTGATTGTATTTGGTGCTGCAGTCGAAGTACAATTCGAAAGATTTTCAATTCCAGTCCACGATTTCAAGACCGAACTACGAGACCATTCTGGGAGGATGTTCGCTTCAAGTACGGTCTTGCATCTTTCGGACACGGCCAGAGAAGTGTAGACTTACAGTAGCACAATAGTAGTAACTTAAATCACCTACCTTGATACTTTTCATCGCAGATATACTGATGAGGACTTCAAGAGCATGGTGGAACTGGATGCAGTATATGGGCGATGTGTGGCCACGAAGGTATCCGGCTGGCTTTCCGTGCATGAACATATTCCACACCCTGATAATCCTGTCGATCCCTCCTGCAGCTAAGATCTTCTTCTCGTCCCACACCGCCAGAGTACGGACTCCGTAAGGCACTCTCAACACCTTCTCATCAAACCTTGGTCGCCTCTTTGCTGGGATCACTATTTGGTGACCGTGGCGTACAAGAAGTGCAGTTTCTTTCAGCTGTTCTCCGTGCACGGGGATGGTGCAACCTATCACCACAGCTGTGTCTGGGTCGGACGAACACGATATTATCTAGAATATAGAAGTTTGGTGTCAAGCCGTTCGTACGAGAATCATTATTCACTGAAACAGAGAATTCACGCCCCAACAAAATCGAAAATTGAACAACGTTCTTATTAGAAATTTTGAAAGGTCTGAAATTGCTAATGTACACCAGTGGCAGCTGTCCCTCAGGTGACAAAATTGCGCAAGCACCACATATTTGTGGACTTACGTAGATAATTATTAAACTGATATTGTAGAGAATAATAGTTAGATAATGTATTCATAAGGGACATTTCTTCCCCAGCATTTTCTGTTGTGTGCCTATGTACGGGATGGAAACGTCCGTCTTTCCGCACGGTGGTGCACTTGGCTTCTACCACTTCAAGAGGGTATTGGAAGCCTCCCTATCTAGTCTATGGGCCAAGTGGCCAAAATCACGAATTTGGTATAATTTGGGGGTACTAATTTTCCTTTATGCCACAGTTATATGGGTGAGTAGGATACGAAAAAACATGATTGCCATTTGAAAGTGATAGCTAATAGAAATGGTCGAGCCAAGATGGTGGATGTTGACATTTGAAACAATATTTCTGGAACTAACCGTCCGATCTCAACGATCCAAATGAAAGCTTAATGTGTGTTCTATATTTAATGTTATCTTAAGTTTCTTGACAGGAGCAACCGTTAAGTAGTTCATCACGGATTAGTAAAAAAGAATTCGTATTTCTTACTATTAATTTTATGTTTATCATTCATTAATAATCTAGGCATTTGCATCAATTGATGCATTAATGTGTATCACATATAATGATGCATCTAAACGTTTGGTCTGGGCTACAAACTTTTATGCAGGCAAGTGCATTCAAGTGAGATATAATTACGCATCAAACGATGCATATTTTAATTATGGGTTGCATAGCCTTAAGGGTGGATACTGGCACCCAAAAGAACTTTACTTCCGGTTTTCAATAAAATAACATGGAGTTCAAAGGTATAAAGGCAGTGTCTTAAGAAAAGGCGACAATCATTGTGTGGCTTTTGGTTACAACACGAGGTTGGGAACAAATATTTCTTCTCTGGTATCTATGAATAGTTTTCAGACAGATCCGATACGGAAAAATCAGTGAATTCAGGCAGTGAAGCGAAAAGACTGGACACAAACACGAGGGAATAGGCTCTATAGTCGACACTACATCACCGAAGTAATTCGAATCAAAATATTTTACGTGTTTCGAAAATCATAATTGTCTAACGCACATATGTTGACTATATTTAAAAATTGAAAGTGTTTATAATCATCCAGAATCCCAAAAATTATAATTTAATGTAATCAATGTAAACTTTACTAGTAACATTTTACTAACTTCTATCCTTTTCTTGAACGACACTTGCAAAAGTTAATAATAAAATACAATAACTGTGCATTTCAGTATTGTAACTGTTGTGCTGGATATGCACTCGAATAGCATTAATAAATAATAATAAATTTAAAATAAAATTTGTTTATTTAATTAGTTTAGTAATTATTTATTGTACAACATTTATAACAGTTGTAATTATTATTATTTCTACTATTCAACTTTTATTACTGGCCTTTACCCCCTACAAAAATTCCTGAAGACGCTCTCTCTAAAAGCCATATGATAAAATTAAAGGGACTGTGTTTGACTACACGTACACAATGTCGAAAAGTATACATTTTACTGTTGTAAAATTGAAGTATTTCAATGTTTATAATTTATGTAAGCTTTATTTCAACCTGCAGAAGTCTTAACACGAAACTGTTGGTAGAAGATCAACATTGTCTTGGAAAAGACTACTATTTCTCCGTAAATCTTCATCCAAGTGATCCGGGAAATTACCAATCTTTTCTAGGTACCTTTGTTTCTCTATATCACTCAAAAATTTCAAGTGATCCATTTTGTATCCGATCTTTTATAAGAAAATAAGCTCGGTGACGATCTGTATTCCACTTGTTTACATTGGAAAATTGCCCAAACCGGAAGATCTTTCCCCGCCATCTACAGAGCATTCCCTGACATTCGCTACGAAACTCGGCGGCAAGCGGCCCGGCGTCAGCGCTTGTCTTTCTCGGCGAACGGGGTCGCGACAGTCGCTAGAGTCGGCTATTAAAATTACAGTTTTCATATTGTGTAATAACCTTGACTACAGAAGGTGTTGAAAATGATATCCCTCTGCTGCAACACATTCCTGGTATCTCCGAAGGAAATTGGCATTTACACGTGCAAGTTCGTCTACTGTAATTCTCCCGATTTCTCGTACAATACTCTCTTCTAACTCACGGATGGTGTGCGGATTGTCTTTGTATACTTTATTTTTTAGATTTCCCCATAAATAAAAATCGCAGGCTGGCAAATTGGGGGACCTAGTGGGTTTTTGAAACACCAGTTTCTTGTGAGAGGCGGCGGATAGATTTCCGAGGAGACTGTTCTAACTTTTGTCCTATCTCATCGAGTTTTTCCTCAGTAAGTACACGTGGGTTATTCTTTCCACTTTTATTCAGAACTGATCCTGTTACTCTAAACTTTTTTACGAGGTTTAATATAGTGGTCCTATGTGGAACGGGAACACCAGGAAATTTCGTTGCAAAACGTCGTCGCACATCTCCACAATTCCTCTTTCCGAAGTAACCCTCGACAAGATAAATCCTTTGTTGTAATGTAAACTTTTGTGGTGCCATATTAAGCCACAATCTTCAACACACGGACACGACACGACACAACTTCCGAGGGAGGATTATACTGGCGTCAGTCTGCAACGTCAACAGAAAGGAAAAGAGAGCGAAGGCAGGGGAGTGAAAAAAACAGACTATAGCGTGCGACTGTCGCGGACCCCGTTCACCGGGAAAGACAAGCGCTGACGCCGGGCCGCTTGCCGCCGAGTCTCGTAGCGAATGTCAGGGAATGCTCGAATTGTGTGATCGATTATTTTTTGTTTACTCGGAAATAACCCCCATACGTTATAGGCCAGCAAGTTGTTGGTTGAAGTTCTTCTAATGTTTGTATAAGAACATTTGAAAATGCTATGTGATTTCTATGGTGAAAAACAAGTGTTTAAAGCGCGGTTAAAACAACGTGTCCTCAGTTTTATCTACTGATCGTATTTGGCGCTGCAGTCGGAGTGCAATTCGAAAGACAACACTTCCAGTCCACGACTTCAAGACTGCACTGCAATGCAAGACCATACTCGGAGGATCACAGTCTTGCACTTTTCAGACACGGGATAAGTAACAGCCCACTCCGTGGCGAAGTAGGCAGCGTCAAACGGTGCGACGCCAGAGCTCCATGCTTCGAACTCAGGTCAAGGCATGGATCTATCATTGCGTTTGTCCGGTTCATCCATTTCATCTGTTCATCGTCGAGATTAGATAACGCAATAATCTCCTTCTTGCAATATAAGGCCATGGATGTTCCCAAGGTAAAATATTCCGGAGGTAAAATAGTCCCCCGTTCGGATCTCCGGGTGGGGACTACTTTGGGAGGTCCCTGGACTAAGGATAAGATCTACATTAGGAATAAGGATATTAAATTAGGCACCTGGAATGTTCTGAGCCTTTACCGGCCTGAGGCATTTCAGTGTACAGTTAATGAGATAGTTAAGTATAAATTAGATGTAGTAGCTGTCCAGGAAGTTAGGTGGCCAGGAGAAGGGAATTGTAAAACTAAAAATTATACTTTTTTCTATGGTGGTACTGAAAATCATAATTTTGGAACAGGCTTTTTCATAAATAATAGAATTATCTCGGCTCTTAAAACAGTAGAATTTATTAATGATAGGATATCATAAGCAGTTTTACAGGGTAGGTGGTGTAAAATTATTTTAATAAACATACATGCACCAACGGAAGATAAAGATGATAATACTAAAGATGATTTTTATACAGAGTTAGAACAGGTCTTTGATAAATTTTCTCAGTATGATATGAAAATTCTGTTAGGTGACTGTAATGCACAGATTGGCAAAGAAGAGGCATTTAAACCCACGATTGGTAAAGAAAGTCTTCATGAATTAAGTAATGATAATGGTATAAGATTGATTACTTTTGCAACCTCAAAGAATTTAATTGTGAAAAGTACCACTTTTAAACATAAAAATACCCATAAATATACCTGGTCTTCTCCAGATGGTAAAACTCATAATCAGATAGATCATATTCTCATTGATAAGAGAAGGCATACTAGTATAATTGACGTTCGTACACATAGAGGTGCTGACTGTGCCAGTGACCATTATTTAGTAATTGCTAAATTAAGAGAAAGACTCTCAGTGATAAATCATAAGCAACAAAATCTAAAGGTTCTAAAATTTAATACAGGAAAGTTTACTGATGAAAGAATTAAGAAAGATTACCAAATTAAACTGTCAAATAGATTTGATGTTTTGCAGGATTTAAATGATGATGAAAATATAAATGAAACAGACGTAAATAAGAATTGGGAGCACATACGTAATGCAATAGAATCAGCAGCTAAAGAAAGTATAGGATACCATAAACCGAGAAAAAGTAAGCCATGGTTTGATAATGAATGTCATAATCTAATAGAAATAAGAAATCAGGCTAGACTTAGGTGGTTAAATAACTCTGATGATACAAAATCTAAACAATTATAATAGAATAAAGCGAGAAGTTAATCGCACGTTTAGAAGTAAAAAAAGAGATTACTTGAAAAGCAAAATTAACGAAATTGAAACAAACAGCAAAAATAAAAATATCAGAGATTTATATAAAAGTGTAAATGAGTTTAGAAAGGGGTGGCAACCTAAAGTAAACTTGATAAAAGATAAAGACGGTGATTTTCTAGCTGACCCAAGCGATATTCTAAATAGATGGAAGAACTACTTTAATGACCTTTTAAATGTCCATGTAGGAGATAAATCAGAAGTAAATGAAGTCCACACAGCAGAACCTTTAGTTCCAGAACCTAACTTGACTGAAGTTAAAGATGCTATTAAAAGGCTAAAGAATAACAAAGCACCTGGCATTGATTTAATACCAGCTGAGTTAATTAAATATGGTGGAAATTCATTAATATATCAAATTCATAAATTAATTTGTTTAATATGGAATAAAGAAGAAATCCCTCAACAGTGGAAAGAATCCATAATTGTTCCTGTGTTTAGAAAAGGTGATAAAATGAACTGCAATAATTACCGTGGAATTTCTCTACTCTCAACAACATATAAAATATTATCTAACATTCTTTTAACAAGACTAACCCCATATGCTAATGAAATTATAGGTGATTATCAATGTGGATTTAAACGTAACAGATCAACTACAGATCAACTTTTTCACATCAGACAGACACTTGAAAAAAAGTGGGAATATAATCAAGATGTCCATCAGCTATTCATTGATTTCAAAAAAGCATATGATTCGGTCAAAAGAGATAAATTATACAATATATTAGTCGAGTTTGGAATACCTAAGAAGCTTGTTAGTATGATAAAAATATGCACCAGTGAAACAGAAAGTAAAATTCGTGTGGGTATTAATATGTCTGACAAATTTACAATTCATGATGGGTTAAAACAAGGAGATGCATTATCTCCATTGCTCTTTAATTTTGCCTTAGAATATGCTGTTAGGAAGGTAAAAGAAACTAAAGAAGGACTAAAATTAAATGGTGTGACTCAGTTGTTAGCATATGCAGATGATGTAGACTTACTGGGGGATGATGTGAATACAATTAAGAATAATGCTAAGATATTTTTCAAAACTGCTAAAGAGATAGGTTTGGAAGTTAACAAAGAGAAAACTAAATATATGCTTACAGGCCGAAACCAAGTGTTAGGTAATAATCAAATTCTAATTATTGATAACAACTCCTTTGAACCAGTTTCCAAATTCAAATACTTAGGAGTAATATTAACAAATGAAAATTATATTAAAGAGGAAATAAAAAGTAGGCTTAATTCAGGAAATGCATGTTACTTCTCTCTTCATAAACTTTTGTCTTCTCGTTTAATATCTAAGAAACTAAAAGTTAAAATATACAAAACAGTAATTTTGCCTGTAGTAAGTAGTGGTATTGATGATACAACCAGTGCCGGAAAGGAAGAGCTGCCCTCATGCAGATTTGCTATACTTAAAACAAGCTCAACATGGCCATATGAGCTTTTTGCTCTAGTGTGGAACCCTGCCTAATCCAAGATTTTTGTAAAAATGCCCTTCAGAAAGGAAGAGCTCCCTCAGATTGATTTGTCTATACTTATAAAAGGCACTTCTGTGAGATTGTTGTCCATAAATTTGTTAAAAATATGCCCCTCTTGGCCATACTTAAAACTAGGCCACCCACACCCATACATACCCACCTATACACACCTACACCCACCCACACCCACCCACACATATTTACTTCTGGTCCACTTCCGGTCCACTTTCGGTCCACTTCCGGTCCACTTCCGGTTTGCCTACTTCCGGTCCACTTCCGGTTTAAGTTCAACTGGATACCAGTTTCAATTTGTTTATCTATTATTAAAACAATGCCATATGCAGAGACCCTCTAGAATTGCTCTGTGACCCTCTCATTTCTTACATCATAAACATATGATTTTTCCCCTATGAGAATAACACTACAAATGGTGTCATCAGGTAAAGCCTCATGGAATTCACAGATAATTTTAATGTTTGTCCTGTCATTCACCACAACTTGTTTCCTTTTTGAAGTGTTGATTACAAACATGGGTCTCTGTGTTTTGAATTCATCTGGTGTGTAATACATGTCAGTACTGCCAGTAGTGACACGTTTGAAGGAAGAAAATGCCTCATATAATTTGAGGAAATCATCCTTGGACATGTCTAAATTATAATTTTCTCTAGGAAATACCTCATTTCTGCCATTTTTAAGATATATGTTCTTGATGTTGCAGCTATCAAATTTACTCGAATTTTTTTCCTGATTGTTGTGTCTCCCAGTCTGAAACAATACCACCACAAAATCAGGCATGTCGTATTGTATACTGGAGAATGAATTTGTAGCATCAAACTCATAATATGTGCCAGATGCGGGCTTCTGTACAGATTGATATGTGTAAAATTGCAGAGGAATCTGTGGATTTTTTATTATATCAGCTTTGTATTTAAGAGCATAACTGGCCTCATATTCAACAACAGGGATTCTTAGCTCCATAGTCTGAATAATGCATTTGCCTGCATCTGGTAAGGTATTAGGCAAAGCTTCTCCTGTAGAATTTAATGTACTGTACCTCATCAAGGCATTATTATCATTGGCAGCTCTTCTAAATGTGATTCTTAAACCACCCTTCCACATAATATCTTTGTAATCTGAGAAGAATCCTGGCAACAGGCGCATGGGGAACAGCACTGTATGATTTTTAGATAATATCTTATCACCAGCCTCAAATCCACCGATTTTGTAGTATGAAGCTTCGGTTTTAGATAATTTTAGTGTGGCCAAAGCTGTGGAGGTAATGCCGGGATAATATATTCTGTTTATAACAACGCCATGCTTTCTGATCTCAATTTCAGAGAACAGATGCGGTACAAAATTATCCACCAATCTTATATTTGAATTTGCCGGATAATCTGTTCCATCGAGCTTTACAACATCAAATTTGATGTATAGATCTGCTCTGTGGGGGTGTATAAATCCATCCCCTACATCAAGATCAACCTCAATCTCTGTGTTTGGTTGATTTAAATTTGCAAATGTCCTCCTGTTTGGGGGGAATGATTGTAGCTCATAACTCTCAATATTTTCCATTGTATGTATTTTTATTTAAATGTTAATCTCTATGATAGCAGTTGTTGTGGCTCCAGCAAAATCAACTAATTCTTCTTTTTCATTAGTGACCATCAATTCAATGTTATCTATTCTATTATGGCATACAGGAAAATATAATGTTGGGGATGGATTGTAGATGATTGGCTCCATGAATTCGGAATTAGGTTTGAATGTTGCAATGATGCCAGTTTGTTTGTGAGTGCCTATGCCATTTGATTTGGTGATCATACCCTCGGCCACATTACAGTGAATATTCAGAGTCTCTATGGCTAAGAATTTGGGTATATTCATAGCAGTGTGTTTGATGGCTGGTTCGAGTTTTGTGTTGTTCTCAAAGCCTAACAGCTCTCCTATAGTACCCAGATCCACTGTTTCTGTAGCAGATACAATCTCTACTCTGTGAGTGACAGAATTTTGACTTAACACTACACCTCTGGGTAATTGAGCATTTAGAGTGGATAGATTATACTGCCCTGGAGTGATGACAATTTTTTGATCCCCTACTGCAATTTTATTGTTGTGGTGTGTAATATTAGGGATTAGGTACATGCCGTAAAATGCTCTGAGAGCTATTGTTTTGGGATACACTATGTCATCATGTAATTTAAGTTTCAATATTGAATTTTGGCTGGTGAGATGGAATACCCCCATGATGTTTTAAATACCACAAGGCCTTTTGAAAATTTTCAATTGATGGTTTATTTATTTGAGACATATATCTGAGAACAGATAAACACAAATGTCCGCAATTAACATCTTTGAAATTTTGAACACTTGCATTATTGTAATAAAGATTAGGTGATTTTAGATATTTTACTAAATTTTCAGGTGGAACACCTCCAAATGAATCAAACACAAATGCCTCATTGTTTAAATATTTAAGATAACAAATCCAGTGAGTGCCCTGATTTTTGTACTGATCCAAATTAACAATGCCACACTCTTTGTTGAGTGGTTGTTCTGGCAAAGAATCAGACATGTACACACCCCTAAAATTTTTGATGCCCAGTGGCTTGATCAAAGCTTCAATATCTTGGTAAGCGGCTCTTGTTTTTTTCAAACTTATTCATGGCTCTCTTAACACCTTTGCCTTTTTTCTCCATGGCCAGGTTATGGCGCCTCTGCTCATCTAATTCTGCCTTATTTTTCTTGGCATCTATTACTGTTTTTGCTATGGCAGCTGATCCCCCAGCCAAGCTCCCCACAGCCCCGAGAGCAGCTAAGATGGCAGGGATGGTAAATATAAATCCCCCCACATGTGATTTTTTTCTTGATTGCTGTAATTTTTTTAATTGGGGGGTACTAAGCAACAATTTCATACCATGTCCCTTTGCAAGACAAGAGCTTTTTTTCTTGCGCTGCTTTTTGGTCAAGAGACTATCAATAGTTTTAAGAGATTTAAGACCTGCATAAGGTATTTGATACATAACACCCTTGGCCTTCATTGTAGGTTTATTATATACATATTTACAACCCCCACCCCAGTTTTTGTTTGGTGCTCATAGCTATGGTGGTTCCCAATGCTGCTATTTTTTCACTTAAAGAAGCATCTTTGCTTACAAATCTACCAAATGCAGCCTCTTCTAATTTCTTGTCTGCAACATGTCTCTTGTCAAGAGCAGTATGTGTGTTGTATGCTATGTCATGGTCTCTACAAGCAGCATCTAGGGGATTTACACCAGGATCCCCTCTGTTTAATCTATGGTCCAATTTTGTGCCTGGACCACAATACTGATAGCCTGGAATATGTAGTTCAAATGGCAGCTTGTTTATAATGTCATTAACCAGGCCCCGACCCTCAGAAATATTCCAAAATTTGGGGGGTAGAGTATTAATAATTTTTATGAGATATCCAATCCCCTTAGGGTCATTCACTATAAAATTAGACAATTTTGTGCTTATCATGTCCATAATTCCAACTTTTTCATTGTAAAAATTGTGGTTCCCAGCATTTTCCTCCCCAGCTATCACCAATAACCTATCTACAAGTTTCCTGACATCATCAACCCACACAAATTCTTTAGGCAGGGTGTTGTATTGTTTGATTCCACTGCCAGTCTTGATCTGTGACCATATGGGCTTGATTAAGTTGTTGTATTTTGCTCCACTGCTCGACTTGACTCTTTTTTGTGTGGGATCATTGTTCTGGTATAGAGCATCTGATTTTATTAATATTTCCTTGTAATCCTCATAATCTTGATCTGTATAGCTGCCAGGCCTTTTCCTAGTCATCAGTTCCCACAATCCAGGTGTGCCGGGATACTTAACAAAACCACCTTTTTCTCCGAGACGAGATTCTGAATATACAATTATATCATCTCCCATAAATGTTACTCTGAAATTGCCAATTCTATGTATGATGCTGCCATCAAGCTCTGTGTCAGCATATAAGCCAAACACCTCATCTTTGTTGTCTTTAGGTGTGGTTAAATATTTTTGAGCAAGAAGACCCAATTCAATAGGATCCTGAGTAGCTTCAATTCTTCTAGGAGCAACAGGACTAGGTGTATGAATACTGGAAAGTGGGGTGAATGGATAATCTAATATGTTCCTTGCAGCTACAGGTACAAGCTCTGTGATCAAATCTTGATTTTGCTCTGTAACAGTTTTGATATTCTTACCTAAATTATTAATAGCATCAATTACAGGCTGTTCTGCTTGTTTGTGTTTTTCATAAATTCCCCGGTTCTCTGATTTCCATCCCTTAAATCTTTTTACAAGATAATCTCTTAATTTAAGATCATCAATTATTGGCCTTTTCATGGTTATTTATATATGTTTCAACGTCTAGAAAATCGTTGATTTTATTTCTGTATTTTCCACTACTAGGTGTTCTTGTCATATCAATTGTGACAAACCCATAACTGTCCTGGTTCCAGCACCTGCTGCAAAACTTGGAAAAATCATTGTAGCTCAAGTCCCCACCTACATATTCATCATGTATGTGTTTGAGGTTGGTATGATCTTGATGAAACACACATATAAAATTGCTGTTGTCTCGGATCAGCTGCTTCGGTATTTTTGAAAAAGTCTGTGCCAAGTAAAAGCAATCAATGTTTTTGTGTCGGCCCTGTGTAAAGAAATTCCTAACCTTGTTTTGATTATCCAGTATAACGTCATCAAACACAACAACAGAATTATCGAGACATTCGTGAAGTGGCTTAATATCTGATTCAAAAGTGGCTATATCCAATCCATCATATAGCTTCATCAGCTGCTGATATTTTAATTGTTCCAAGCTCTTAGAGAAGACATACAAGTGCCTGTTTTTCCAGTCTAACCAGTTGGGTGCCAATAAAAAATTATCAACCATTAGTGTAGTTTTACCACAAGCAGATGGCCCGACAATAAGACATCTAATATTTTCAGGCAGCAAGTTGCCATTTCTCTTATTTTGTTGTTCAGGTTCTGGCAGCCTTTTTATAACATCCCAGGTGCTCATATTATTATTTTGTTTGCATCGACCCAGCTGTTTTCCGGATGACCCAGCCATTTGACAAATAACTTGTTGCCTTTTCTGCGGATGATTTTTTCTATGAGATATGTGTCAGGCTGTTTAGTTTTGCTGAGCTCTTGTTCATAGAACCTGCCTTTGAGAATTTCTCCTCGATGATCTTTTATTATATATGTGTTAAGGGTCCCGGGTTTAACTTGAACCACTGTAAATAATTCGGTGCTCCAGTTTCTTGTAAAGCCTCTTTTGAATAAGTGCTTATATTTGTTGATTCTTACTTGATCATCCACCCTGTATTTGGCCTTTCTTGTTGTTGGCTGGTATTTAGGATAATAAACAGTGCTGATCAATTTTTGCTCATCAGATGAAGTTACTTCAGAGGGTTTCATGTTGATTGTGGAATGGACCGAGTTGTTATATTTATGTAGAAGTTCTGGAAGAATATTAATCCATTTATAATTACCTTGGAGGGTAAATTGTTTATACATAAGATTTTTTAGGGTTTTGTTGAATCTCTCTACAATTGAGGCTTTGAGATCACTGTAACTCGAATAATGTTTTATTGCCTGGCTTTTAATAAATTGTTGAAACACAGAATTATAAAATTCTTTGCCATTATCTGTTTGCAAATAGCGCGGGGATCTTCCACTCTGATTGATGATTGTCCTGAGGGCTTCTGTAACACATTTTCCAGTCTTGGATTTGAGTGGCACAGCCCAGGCAAATTTTGAAAATGTGTCTATGACAGTGAGTAGATACTTGTAGCCCTTGTTGATTTTGTCTAAGTTTTTCAACTGCCCACTTGACAACTCAATCAAGTCGCTCTGCCATAAATCATCTATGCCCTTTGTGACTACTGGGAGTCTCTTAAAATGATGTCTGGCCTGTCTGTGTAATTCATCAACAATAATTTGTCTAGACATAATATGTAAACAAGAATATTGCAACTATGGGGTATTCAGCAGCTGATACTGCAGGATTTTCTAAATATAATTTGTCTCCAATATGTATTTTAAATTCCAAAGTGCCATCATCTTCAGTATAGGCTGTTTCTAATGTATTGGGGTCTGTAAAATCCTCTAACTCTACACTGGTGATTTTCACTTTGTTCTCAGCATTTGTTATTGATAAGGTAGGGTAGTGGTATGCCTGTGGCTGATGCCAATATTTGATCTTGATTGGTCTCAGTGTGCCCCCAACAAAAAATTGATAATAAAATTGTGCAGGGGACAGCATATATATTTTGCCACCTGGTGTAAATGGTGAATCATATTCTTTGTTGGGGATGCTGTACAATTCAAGAATTACTGAATGTTTTGGATTCTCGATTATGCCTGTTATTTCCTTTTCTGCTGTGAGCAATCTGCTTGTTACAGATTCAAGGTGCTCATTGATGGTCCTAACAACATCATCATGGCCTGGCTTAATTTTTATGTCCACAATAAGTTTCTTGTATTGTTGCACAATCTCTTGAAGCTGGGTGGCAAAAACAGACAGAGCATTTGCTTGATTGGATTCCATGGTTCCTAGCTGTTGCTTGATATTAGCTACAATTTGTTGCAAATTTTCAACAACTGCCAATTTTGAATTTTGAGCAGTAAGATCATGGACCTGTCTTCTGATATCCTCAAACAGGGCATGCAGTTCATTAATATGTTGATTGGTTGGTAGAGTGGCCACTGTCTGAGTAAGTTGTTTGATCTCTGTCTGGATATTCTTGATATCTTCTGATTTCAATATGCGATTCACAGCTCTCTTAATATTTTTAAGTTCCTGTGATGTGGGAAGATTTGATACTGTATTTTGCAAAAATTCAAGTGCCAATTTCACATTGTTTAATTCAGAAGCATCAGCCACATTTTGCATAGCATTTTGGAGCAGGGCTATATCTGCCTGAGTGGGTGTGGATTGTTGTAAAATTTCAAGTTTTGTTTGGATATCATCAATCAAGTGATGAAAATGAGATAGCTCAGATTCAGTGTTGAGGTTTTCAAGCTTTGTGATTTGGTGCTGGACACTAACAAGTGTGTCTACAATCCCAGGCAGGAGAGATTCTTGTACATTTGCCAAATCACTTTGCACTGCTGCTATTGTACCTTCAAGATGGGTTATGGTACTTTGAATTTTTCCAAAATCTTCATATGTTTCAAGTTGCAGCTTAATATTTGCTACACTCCGAGTTATTGCATTCAAAGCATCAGAAGATGGCAAATTGTTCATAAAATTTTCAAGTGTCTCAATTTTTTCTTTAACCTCGGCTATGGCATTGTGCAGAGGATCCAGGTTAGGTATCTGGAGTGATTGAATCTGTTCCTTTAGAGTGGAAATCACTAGATCAAAATCTTCTTGTAATTTTATGCTTTTGACAATTGTTTGGAGCTGTGTCTGGACATTATTTATCTGCTCTTCCAATTGCTGTTTCAATTGCACGGAGTTGGTGGCCTGGGTCTTAAATTTGGCTTGAAGAGCTGCTACAGCTTCTTCTAAACTTTGAAAATTATCCAATGTGGCCAAATCAGTATATTTCTGAAGCAGCACTTTGAGTTCGGAATCAATTTTAAGAAGAGGGTCCATGCATTGTGATTGTAAATTTGTAATTTCTAATTGAAGACTGGCATTGAGTGTGGTTTGTAAAGCTTGTAAATCACTTCTTAATTTCTTGACTCTGACATCAAGCATCAGAATCTCATCACTGTGATCTTCATGTCTTGTATGGCCAAATATATCATTAGGCATTTTTGTTTTAATGGTTATTTATTATAGAGTATCTGATTCTTAATTCTATAAAAAAGGGTATAAGCTTGTCATATGACCCAGGGACCTCAATATATAAGCAGTCACCAACAGAAACAGTATATACAGTGCCAGAAATCATGTTTGAGTGCTTAATTCTATAAATATTTCTCCCTATTGAAATCTTGACATCACCCTCAGGGGTTGTAATAAATTGCAATTGCCCACCTACAGGTAATTGGTAATGATTTAAATTATTGTTAAATATGTACAATGTTTTGCCTGTTTCATCATCAACATCTGTAAGTATGCTGTTCAGATGAATAATTAACAAGCCACTCAGTTTAGACAGCATATCAGAAGAGGGTTGTGGTGTCGGCAGCTCCATAATAACCTGTTTTTTGAACCCAAATAAGTTCATAGGCATGTTTATTTATTTCAAATCATGCTCTGTAATTGGGCATTGATTCCCATTTTTCAAATCACAATGCCCCCATGGTAGAGTATGTATGCCACATGATAAAATGCATCTCTTATCATCATGTGGGTCCAGTGCCACTTTTCTTACAATATTTGTAGTCAATAAGTGATCCTCACTCTGAATTCTATTTTCTGATGTTTTAATTGAATTCTGGGATTTGAGGCAATTTTTATAATCTTCAAATTCAAGATCTTTTTCCACAGTTACTTTGCCAACGCCCTTGGCCTTTTTGGCAGCAGCACCACTACATGTTTTAAAAGTATACACCTTGGCACTTAACCCAGCAAATTCCACAATAACATCACCAAGTGTCTCATCTTTTAACTTGCCAGGCACCTTTTTGTTGTGGGGTTGAATTCTTGTATGTTCACTGGTATCAAAATATTGAAACAATTCAGGCTGTGACATATCTTGATAAACATCTTCTGTTTGAATATCAAGAATAAAACTATCCGTGTCCATGTACAATAATTTTACACGATCACCATAAAAAGGTTTCAACACATCATAATACAATGTTAACATATGTAATTTGGACGATTCCAATATCACAGCCCCTACATAAATAGGTTTATCAAATTTGATCTTTGTTTTTTTCATGTTGAAAAGTGCCATGTGCTCATCATAAATTCTTCTATAATTGAAGTTGGGCTTTGCAACCAATTTTTTGCTCAGGCTGGGGTCAGTAATTATTTTAACATCGGTATGTTTTCTGACATTTTCAATTGTTTTGCCATACACTGAATTCACCATCAATTTAAACAAGCCCTTATCAAATTGGCTCTTTGCAGATGTTCGAAGCTCTGTGTTTGTATCAATATATGGTTTCAACCATTCTGAGTGCCTGAACCTTAAGACTTTGCCAATTTTGGTCACTTGAACACCATGCTTCATCAGGAACTGGAGGTTTTTGTAATATGTGACATATCCCTGTTTCGGCTCCAGAGTCATCATGAGCTTCTTCTGTTTAGAGCCAGGTGAGCACTGAACCTCGGAAATTGGGGGCAGATCAGAAAATTTCTTGTGCAAATCATCAGGAATTATCAGATCAACCTCTAATAAGAGGCCATATTCACTGTCATCAAAATTCTTAAGATCCTCAATATTGATATCTTCAACCCATTCAAGCCCTGCATATGGCAGTTTTTTCATCATGGCGTCACCATAGAGGCTGTTTGCATCTAAATACGTTATATAATTTGATGGCCGTGCTGGATCATAATCAGGCATATATTTGTTATTTGCTCTGGCATATCTCTGGGAACATTGCACCATCCCTCCTCTTATACCTTTCTCCATAAACAGATACGTATCTTGATCGTGGATCAGATCCAAATGCATGTTAGTGTTCAAAAACGTTGCGGCCCATGCTAGGCCTGGGGCACTGAAAAAATATATTGGATCCAGTTTATAATTTTGCATAGAAGATTTTCTGAATGCCTGCAATATATCAGCTAAGAGGGTGACATCAAGTTTTAAATATGCCATGTGATAATCACCAAATGTCTTGCATTTTAAATTGTTCCACATCAACTGAGCATGGTGATAATCTTCATCAGTGATTCCAGATCCTCTGATTTTGCTGTAAAACTCTTCTTGTGGTGGCAGGGAACACTCATCAAATTTAGAAAAATCTGTAACATAGTCATATGGATATACACCCTTCCGCCTAATTAATTTCAGGTCCTGATTTGGAAACAATGCACGTGTGATTTTGAATTGATCATCAGATAATTGATTTGCCAGTGTAGCCAGGCTAGCAGATAAAAATCTGTAAGAATCAAGAAATCTTATGTGAATAGGAACACCATCAACTTTAATTATCTTGCTAATAGATATATATTTTTCATCATTTTCAGCTAAAATATTTAAATTCTGCTTGTCAAACCCCTCGTACCTGATCAGATGATGGAAATCATAATTGGATGTTCCATGGCAAAATATGGGGACAAATCTTGGTCTCTTGATCTTAATATTACAGCTATTACACAGGGCCATTAAGAATTTACCATCTGTATGAGAATGGTGATGAACCTTGATATTTGTATCTGAAAATTCAGAATCACATACCGGGCATTTTTCTGCATTGTTGAAATCTTCAATCTGTTCCTCTGTTAAAGGCAACATGGGCTTTGATTTTAATAAGATGTTAGATGCTATGTCACGGCACTCATTTTCTATTCCATGTGCAAATATTTTGATGGCATCTGGTCCCATGTATAAGTGTGGCTCACTAGCTACACCACCCCGTATAACTGTATAACAAAAGCTGGAAGGTTCATGTAGCTGGTATGGTGTAATTGAAGATTCTTCATTATCTGGATTGCAGGATGCAAGAGGTTTGAGGTTCGATTCAAAATCACAGACAATATATGCGGGGTGTTCCAACAAGGCTTCAAACTTTTTGAATTTGCAATTTTCACTTGGATTGGGCATCACCATATGAACAGGTTTATGGTTCCCACAGTATTTCAGATGCTCAATTAACTTGTTTTTGGCAATTTCTGCATTCTCTTCCCGAACCCCCTTCACCATTTTTTGACCATCAAATACAGTTAAACATCTTCTGCACAACTTGAATATTCTATGAGTTTTGTCTAGTTGTTTTCTGACTAAAGCTTCAAGATTATGTATCAGAGTGTAATGATATGTGCCATCCCCTTCAATTAAGAGCAGATCAATCGGAACAGCAGAATCATCATCAATTGTACTGATTCTGAGAGGTGCTATCGGGCAATTGCCAGTGGAACAAATAAATACATTAATAGATAATTGTTTGCCATTGATGTGCCTGGCCCTTTTTTCAAATTTATCAATATTCTGAACAGACATTGGATATTTCAAACCCTCTATTGCATCGTCAAAATCATGTTCATGCTGTTTGTAATAACTTATTCTCTCAGGATTTCTTGAAACTGGATACAAAGCAGCTAAAATACACCACAAAAAGCATTTCTGGTCATTATTTTTTATATTAACCACGGCTGTTTTGTTTTTGATATTGGCAGGTAATGGCACATATGTAGATCCTTGTAATGAGCTGAATTCAGAAATATTAACATAGAGCTTGTGTGATGAACCGCATAGGCTCCATCCTGACTCTTTTGCCGCAAATTCAGAGTGTTTGATATTCAGTTGATCCATCAAACTGCTTATTATTTTGTCCGAATTTGCATTTGAATATACCGGTACAGTTTCTGTTATGTGGGGCTGTGTAAATTTTGTACCATTTGGTTTCTTATATTGTACAAACAATTTGAGGGACAGCTTATAAGAGCCATTTTGTGCATTAAGAATTGCCTGCAGATTAGAATTTATACTATTCAAAAAATTCTCAATGCCACATCTTGGCTCTGATACAAACCGATAATCCCTAAGTTGGGCATTAAAACTGCTGTGGATAGGTAGTGCATAGCGTGGCTGTTTTGCTGCTCTGGCATTAAGAGGTGCTTCGTGCTTCCTTTTCAGACCAGATGTAGATGGTTGAGGG
The DNA here is from genome assembly GCF_977018435.1 of Lepisma saccharinum. Taxonomy (NCBI): domain Eukaryota; kingdom Metazoa; phylum Arthropoda; class Insecta; order Zygentoma; family Lepismatidae; genus Lepisma; species Lepisma saccharinum. The sequence goes on along the minus strand of NC_139241.1, from coordinate 59,555,336 downwards.
GGCAATATTGATGACTGTACAGAGCAAGTATTTTTATGTATATATGTGAAGTATTGCATGCTGTATTTTCTATTGCATTTGGGGCAAATTTTTGTGGGAGTTCTGTATTTGTCTGGGTTACAAATCTTTTGGTGTCTGGCCCAATTGGGGTTGGATATATTCTTATTGCATTGATTACAATGTTTTTGATTCGGCATTTTTGTTGTTGTTTATTATATACAATTTCTTGGGATTCAAATCAAAATTCTATGCTGGATAAAAATAGCAGTTGGGTTCAACACTGTGCTTTGTGTGTGTGTGTGTGTGTGTGTGTATGTGTGTATACACTTAATATTTTTGGCTTTGGTATTTATATACAATTTCTTGGGTTTCAAATCAAAACTCTATGCTGGATAAAAATAGCAGTTGGGTTCAGCTGTGTGCTTTGTGTGTGTGTGTGTGTGTATGTGTGTATACACTTAATATTTTTGGCTTTGGTATTTATATACAATTTCTTGGGTTTCAAATCAAAACTCTATGCTGGATAAAAATAGCAGAAATAAGCCACAACTTGGCCACAAGTAGACCGGAAGTAGGCAAACCGGAAGTAGGCAAACCGGAAGTAGGCAAACCGGAAGTAGGCAAACCGGAAGTGGACCGGAAGTGGACCGGAAGTGGACCGGAAGTGGACCGGAAGTGGACCAGAAGTAAATATGTGTGGGTGGGTGTGGGTGGGTGTAGGTGTGTATAGGTGGGTATGTATGGGTGTGGGTGGCCTAGTTTTAAGTATGGCCAAGAGGGGCATATTTTTAACAAATTTATGGACAACAATCTCACAGAAGTGCCTTTTATAAGTATAGACAAATCAATCTGAGGGAGCTCTTCCTTTCTGAAGGGCATTTTTACAAAAATCTTGGATTAGGCAGGGTTCCACACTAGAGCAAAAAGCTCATATGGCCATGTTGAGCTTGTTTTAAGTATAGCAAATCTGCATGAGGGCAGCTCTTCCTTTCGGGCACTGGTTGTATCATCAATACCACTACTGTAGTATTATATGGATGTGAAACTTGGTCCCTTACATTGAAAGAGGAACATAAATTGAGAGTATTTGAAAATAAGATCCTTAGGAAAATCTTTGGACCTAAAAGGGATGAGGAGACAGGTGAGTGGAGAAGGTGACATAATTTAGAACTACATAATTTGTATTCATGTCCAGATATTATTAGAATAATTAAATCAAGAAGACTTAGGTGGTCAGGCCATGTGGCACGAATGGGAGAGGAAAGAGGAGTTTACAGGATTCTTGTTGGGAAACCTGATGGTAAAGAGACCTGTAGGAAGACCAAGACGAAGATGGAGGGACAACGTTGAGATGGACCTAAGAGAAATCGGTAGGGATGGAAAAGAGTATATAGAACTTGCTCAAGATAGGGAAAGATGGAAGGCCTGTGTTGCTGCAGCCATGAACCTTCGGGTTTAAGAAGGCTAGGGAGTTAGTTAGTTAGTTAGTTAAGAATCTCCTTCTTTCATGAAATAAGGAAGTAAAATGACTTGCCATGTTGTATTTTGCTATTATCACGATATTAAGGAATTCTAATTGTCGATGGTCTCTGTCACATCTACCCCTTCAATGTCTCATTTTTGTGCGACCCGCTGGACTTGTGGCCCCTAGGCCGTAGCTTAGAATAGCCTAGTCGCAAATCCCCTCCTTGATGGGAATGAAAAACGTAACAGGGATGGAAGTGGCAGACTGAGGAAAGAAAAGCATGGAAACACCCGAGTGTTGAGTGAGGGAAGGTCGGAGAAAAGAGGTAACAGAAAAGAAAGTGCGGCGATTGGGTTCCAAAACTAGGGGAGGGGGAGGACAAGGACAGCTTACTTTACCTTGTTAGATAAGGTTTAGCATAGTGCGGGGGTCAACGTGGCAAAAAGTAGTGAGGGGAAATACCCCCCGCCCTAATCGCTGTCACTGTCATGAGAGAGATATTTTTTAGTTGCGTATGGGTCTCCGTGACTATGTGTAATCAACATAAAATTCCTTATCGGGTCACCTACACGTGTTCCTTTCCATTACTATTATTCTTCAAAGAATGCATCTCACAACTGTACAAACACGTATAATTATAGGTAGAGCGTGGAGCCAGCCGACATGCACGAGAAGAAATAAATATATCACACATACGACATACTTTTCAGAAACGAATTACTGTAAAGGGCCTTTAGAAAAAAAAGGCATTTTACGAAGGCTAAAACATACAGTAGAAAGGCGCACTAGATCTAATCTAATCAAAGACTAGAATAGCACCTACCTGCTTCAGCGTTGGTGCGTACTGGATGCTCTCTATGAGATCATTGTGAACCTTCCACCTGTAAACCTTGATCTGCCTCTTCCTGATGGTTGTGTCAAACGTTGTCGTAGGAATTCCTGAAACCAGGTAAGAAATTAACTGCAACGTATCACAGGTGTACAGTCATAGGCAATAAAAATGGAACACCTAGATCCTGAAATACTCGCTTCCCTGCAAGGCGTTATGCGTGTTGCCTAACTCTACTACGATGGTAGAAGTTGCCATTGGAAATTTGCTATTAAAATCCACTTATTTCAGGATCTAGGTATCCCATTTATATTGCCGGTGACTGTATATACTTTACGATATTTTTATATCATGAGCAAGGCCATAAGCGTAGTTTCGTCCGTCTACTTGGGGAGGCTAACTTTTTTCATGCCTTTATCCATTACGATAACCATACTGGCCATTCTCCTTGGGAAACAGGTGATCCCAACTTCATCTTATCCAAATGAAATGGAATTGTGCTTATGCCGAGTGTTACTTTTGTGAAAAGAATAAATACACTATTATAGATGGATGCAAATTTATTAAAGAACAATAAAGAAGGTATAATTTTAGTGTTTTGTTATTGGGTAATCCATTGATCATGGTAGTGAAGAAATTTTAATGCTGCAAGGCTGTGACGTTCCTTTTGGGTGATCGCCACTGGATTACGTCACCGTAATTGCCCAATCCCCTTGTGCGGTAGAGTTATGGGACTCTCTTTTATGTGCTACACTGAGCATTCTCAGGACGTACGTTTAGGAAAAGAAATAGCTTCTTGCCATTTTACAAGTTTAATAACACATTTTACCTTTAAACAAACACTGCATATTAACACAACGATATTCACAAATACAAACACATTTCAATTAAGCTTCGGATTTTTCTTTATAACAGTGTTTTCACAACATTAACATCTCTCGCAACTCAACTTACTTTTCGCCTATTCTCGCACTGTTGTCCTAGCAACGGAATCAATAAAAGATTGGACAGTTCTACAAATATTTATAAACCGGAAATGACTTTCGCTTCCCATGCCACTTTTAATTACACATAAGTCTAGAAACTATAAATTTGATAACACAAACCGCAATGTTACAGAAAATAAATAAATCAAACCGATTTCTGTGTCACAGACAACAAATAAAATATTACATATGGCCTAAATAAACAAGGCGTATCATGGCGAAGCACTCAAAGGAACTTGCGAATAGTTTCGTGGAAAAAACTTAAGATATTACAGAATTACATAATTGTTTTCAACATTTTGTGCAATTTAAAAATGAACTTCTAACTAGGGTGCAATTTTTGCCCCAACCCTCTTGCCCCCACAAATTTGCGAATATACTTTCGGATCTTAAGAAAATGTATACTGAAGAAATGAATTAGGGAAACGAAGAATTCCAGACTATTACAAAAGCGTGAACCTTGTAAATTATTGAATTATTCGCGACAGGTACGATATTCTTGGTCTCTATGTAGGCTTGAGGATAAATTAGATCTTTTATTAAAATAATTATCATAGGCGCCTGAAGAGAAGGTCCGACTTAAATAAAATATAAGAAAGAACATACTTGTACTAAGCATGAACTAATAATAATTGATGGCTTGAAGGATAGATACAGAAGGACCCCAAAAATTTCAGTTTCAAACCAGCGTCGTGAGGACAATTGGGAAGCTATTTGGAAAGAAGAACTAGCGACTCCTGTCACGAAAGCCAGAAACAGCATCGATGGGACCCGATGCGATGACCACGGGTCACCCAATGAAAAAGCCGCTCTCGCAGGCCCTTGTCCTTCGAGGGCTGTTGAGCCACAGAGATTAGTTTTAGAAGAATTAGAAAGTTGCAATTTATGTGACATATTATTCAATTATCTTCAAAAACTAGACTTTTGATTCATTGATTTGTTTTATTTTACTTCGCTCTTCTGCCACTTATAGCTAATGTCACGTGCCAGTTTAGATGACACAATGAAAGTTGCAAGGAGGAATGGTTTCTCGGAATCGACGAGAGATGGCAGCACGCTATATAAAGAGGAGCAAAGGAAATTATAAAAAACTTAGAGAGAAGAAGAGGAATTATATATATTATAGTAAATTGAGAAATATATAAAAGAAGAGTTCAAATACTATAAAAGAAATAAATAGAATGTTGTATATAGTAAATTAAAAGAATTAAGAATATGGCCGCATATGAAACGTTTAGGAAGGTTATTAAGTAAACGAACGAATTCAGAAATCTATCTCTTTTTATTTTCCTGACGAGGAGAACATCGTCAGTGTTTTGGTTGTTTGTCCCCGGTGGCGCTGTTGTCAAATTAGACGCCCCGAAGCACTTTTCGGTTGCGCTTTTTCTTAGTCGCACTGGGCCATTGGCAGCGCTTGCTATTAGCGATCCTGGTTATTCCCCTTTGGTCGTTAAATAGGAGGTGGCGCTGTTGTCAGATTAGACGCCCCTAAGAATCCTCTATAGCTTTGGTTCAATTCTCTACAAGGAATGCAGCATAATGATTTGTCTATATTATTGAGAAGAGATACGGTAAAGAGAAATATTTGCGATAAATGAAAGAAATAAGATTCTTTTCCAGTGGCAAAGAAGAATAGAAGAAATAAGAATTTGCTGCGGAAAGAATAAATAGAAGAATTTATCGAGAATATAAGAATATCTCGGCGGAATATAGAAGATAATAAGAATTGCTGCTGAAAGAAGAAATAAGAATTGATATGAATAGAGGAAATAAGAACAGCGATGAATAAAAAAGGGAATGACTATTTTTTGTAAATAGAAGAAAGAAGAAGACATGCATATATTTTGTTCATAGAAGAAATTGATAATAAAAGAAGAAGAAGCCTTTTGATAATAAAAGAAGAAGAAGCCTTACGATAATCAAAGAAGAAGAAGCCTTGTTGATAATAGAAGAAGAAGCCTTTCCATATTAAAAGAAGAAGAAGCTTTTTAAAAGAAGAAGAAGCCCTTTAAAGAAGAAGAAGCTTTTTGATAATAAAAGAAGAAGAAGCCTTTTAAAAGAAGAAGCCATTTAAAAGAAGAAGAAGCCTTTTCCATATTAAAAGAAGAAAAGAAGAAGAAGCCTTGTCGATTATACATATATATATATATATATATATATATATATATATATATATATATATATATATATATATTTCTCTGTATTTTGTATTGTTATCAGAATATAGATCCGCATTTAACTATATCCTCTTGGCTATAAAACGCTTTCTTATTTGGAATTCTCAAATAAAAGAACCTATCCCCTGAGATTAAGATATCTGTAGCCGTGGTAAATAACATGTAAGTACGTACCCACAAGGGGCGTAGCATTAGTGGCGCCCAACGTGGGGCTATCAGATTTGTGAATAAGAAAGCAAAGAGAGAAAGCCAAAATGGAGGAAGAAAATAAAGTCGAGGACGAGGACAGAGAAACTATAATGGAAGACAGAAAGGAAATATTAAACTGCTGTGGAGAAGAGGGAAATAAGGAAGAAACTATCCTGTGCAGCTCATGCAAAGAAATGAAACATTGGCTATGTGAGAAGATAAGAAGAGAAAAGTTCATAGGAATAAGTGAAAGAGGAGATTACGTATGCAAAAATTGCAAGGAAGAAAGGATAAATGAAAAAGAAGAGAAGAAAAGGGAAAAGGAAGAAGAGAAAATGAAGGAAAAACCAAAGAGGACGGAAGAGGTGAACATAATAGAAATGTTCCAGAAGTTATCAATGCAGATAGAAGAAAGTAATAAAAAAATGGACGAGAATAATAGGAAGGCGGACGAGAATAATAGGAAGGCGGACGAGAATAATAGGAAGGCGGATGAGAATAGTAAAAAGATAGATGAAAATAGCAGAGAAGCAAAAGAGAATAATAGAGAATTAAAAGCACAGATGGAAGAAAATAGCAGAAGATTAGAAAGAAAGCTCGAAGAAAAGATAGATGAAAATAGTAGAGAATTAAAAGAGAATAGTAGAAAGTTGGAAGAAAGTAATAAAAAGATGGAAGAAAGGCTCGAGGAAAATAGCAGGAAATTGGAAGCCTCGAGATCCGAAACCCATGAGATGTTCTTGAGATTGAATGAAACGTGTGAAGGAAATAGAAAATCCTTGGAAAGAAAGATAGAAGAAACAACGCTGTTAATCGAGAGTACAAGTTTAGATACAAATAGAAGAATAGAAGAGGAGGTTTCGAATCTCAGAGAGGAAAATAAACAAAGGAACGAAAATTAGGAGAGAAAGCTGGTTGAAAGTAAATCTCAAATAGGACTAGCTGTTTCAAGAATAAAAGAAAACTAAAGCAAGATAGAGGAAGCTAAGCTCCTGATAGAAGATAGAAGTTTGGAAGTGAATAATAGAATCGAAAGGGAAGTTCTAAAACTCAGAGAAGAAAACTCGCATGGATTTCAAGAAGCTCAAGAAAAAACTCTGAGAATAGAAAAGGAGATTGTGGAAAATCGAACCAAAATGAATGCAGCAAATAAGAGAGGAAAGGAAATGGATAGAAAAATAAACGAAACAGTATCCAGGATGGATAAGACAGAGAAGAGAATGGAAGAAGTGGAAAGAAGATTAGGTAAGATATATCAGTAAAAGAAAGGAAAGATAGACCTAGCTTTCGATGCAGCGAGGAAGAGACTTATATCAAGAAAGAGATAAAAGAAGAAAGCTCATTGACACGTGTTTCGAACAGTCAGCAGCCGGGTGGTACCAATTAAACCAACACAAATTCAAAGACTTTCGAGAATTCAGTAGAAAGTTTTTAGATTACTATTGTAGCAAAGACATCAAGGAAAGGCAATTGGAAGCCTTAAAACGAAAACACATCGACTGGTCGAAAATTGAAAGTCTGGAGGAACGTACATGGGAAAACTTGAGAAGCTTTAAGAATTTGAAAGAAGGATGCAGTGAAGAGGAATTAGTGAAACAAGTAATCCAAACGCTACCAGTAAGAATCCAAAGAGCCATAGCAGCGGTGAAAATAAAGAAAGTGGATGATTTAATAGAATACCTAAGGACAGAAGATATGTTGAAGAAAACTCAAAACTCTTGGGATAGAGAGAGGAATGACAGGGATGGTCGACCTTATTCAAAGAGGCGTTATGATGACGAAGATAATAGCAACAGGCAAAAGTTCCGAAGACAAGAGCTCGAGGTTAGAAATCTGGATTTGAGAGGTCAGGGCCAGGATAGAGGAAGAGGAACCAACTTGAGAAATAGGAACGATCACGTCAGGAATCAAGAGTTTGTTGGAGATGGAAGGTACCAGGGATATGATAGAACATATAGAGGCCGAAATAGGTTCCAAAGATATGGCAGAAGGGGAAGTCCTAGATGGAGAGAGGAAAGAGAAGAAAGACAGCAGAATGGACGAGCATCCAATGATGAAACTGAGAGAAGAAATATATCTCAGGACGAAGAGAGAAACGAGGCAATGGAGCTAACAAGAAGCTATTGTACTGATGGAAGAAGGTTCCAAGAAAGATCGCACGGAGGAGAACATTTGGAGAACGCCCAGAATAATCGAGCGTCAAACATGTAATGCTCTTGCAGCAATCCCCAGGTGTGAGAGCTAATGAAAAGGAACATGAAATGAGGGGAGAAACAATAGAGAAACCCAGCGACAGTTTAGAATTATGTTTAGTAGGGAAACCAGACTTTGGAAGACTAAATCCTGGGAGAACGTTTTATGTTAAAGCTAAAATAATAGAACTGGAAGTTAAATGTTCGGTAGATTGTGGAAGCGTAGTGGAAGTCATGAGTTACGAATGCTGGAAGAAAATAAGAGAGAAGTACCCGCAAGATAGATTAGATACATGCGAGAAAGACAGGATTAGATTGGTCATGGCAGCCGGCAAGGATGAATACAAGATACAGGGATCAATAAAAATCATGATGAATATTCAAGGTGAAAATTTCTCAGTAAATTTCTTAGTGGTGAAAGGATTACGGTGTGAGATTATTTTAGGAGTGTCTTGCCTAGAAAAGTATGATGGGCACATTCATGTCAAAGAGAGAAGGTTAAATGTTGAATTGGAAGAGTCGTGTAGACTTGATATCCCTATGGAGACAATGTGTGACGAGTCAACAAAAGAAATGTGTGTTCGAAAACAAGGTCTTGTGGTTAACAATAGGGACGTTATGTATAAAGAAAGTGAATACGACGAAGATAAACATAGAGAAATAAAGAAAAAAGAAAATGAAAACGTGGCGTCCGTTAAAGAAATACAAGATAAAGTGAGCGAATGCATAGAAATCTCGGAAAACGAGAGAAGAGAATTGAGAAATGTACTTGTCAAGCATAGGAATTTATTTAGCCAGCGACCTGGACTTACGAATGTGTATTCATATGAAATAGAGGTAGACACAAATCAGCCCATAGTATCTAGGCAATATTCTATACCTTTTACCAAGAGGAAAGCTGTTGAAGAAGAACTACAGAAATGGCTAGACTGGGATATCATAGAAGATTCAAATAGTATTCACATAAGCCCCATGCACGTAGTGGATAAGCCAAACGGAGGCGTGAGACCTGTTTTGGATCTGAGAGAGCTCAATAAGCATGTATTACTACCACGAAATCAAGTAGAAAAAATTAATGAGTTATTGCATTCATTTGCGGGAAGTAAGTACTTCACATCTTTTGATTTAACGCTAGGATACTTCCAGGTGGAGATTGAAGAAAAGTCTAGAAAATACACAGCATTTAGATATGGATCCAGGTTATTGCAATTTAAAAGACTACCTTACGGACTAAATTCATCGGTGTCGGCATTTACAACGGCGCTAAACAGAATATTTGGTCTAGAAACAAAGTCATGGTTAGCAATATATGTAGATGATATGTGTATACATTCAAAGGACTGGATGGATCATATAAGCAAAATAGACTGGGTTTTATGTAAATTGAAAGAAGCAGGACTTACTGTTAAGTTAGAAAAATGTTCGTTTGCGAAGAAAGAAATCAAGTTCCTAGGGCATATAGTGTCTGGAGGAAACGTAAGACTTTGTAGCGATAAAAATGAGGCTATAATATGTTTTCCAAAGCCTACAACCAGGAAACAATTGCAAAGATTCTTAGGGATATGCAATTGGAGGAGCAAATTTATTAGGAATTTCGCTTCAAAGGCCAAGCCTTTATACGATCTTTTGAGAAAGGAGGTGAAATGGAAATGGGCACAAGAGGAGGAAAAGGCTTTTAATGTACTAAAAGAAGACCTAACATCTAGTCCAGCTATAGGCCAGCCAGATTTTAAAAGACTTTTCATCATTGGAACAGACGCATCAAATATAGGTCTAGGGGGATTTTTCTTCCAGAAAACCGAGGATGGAGAAGATGTTGTAATTCAATATGCGAGTCGTGCACTGAAGGCGTTCGAAAGGGCGTATACCATTAGCGAACTGGAATGTTTGGCCATTATATTCGGTATTGAAAAGTTTGCTGTTTACTTGAAAGGAAGAAAATTTAAAATTCTTTGTGACCATAAGAGTTTTATATGGTTAAACTCTGCAAGGCAATGGAATCCTCGCTTGACAAGATGGGCATTACTTCTCCAGGAATACAGTTTTGAAATAGTGGATATTAAAGGAAAGGACAACAAAATTGCAGATGCCTTAAGTAGATCCCCTTTACATATGACGCAGGAACCGGAGGAAGTGTTAAAGTTATCCATAAACGCCATCATGGATGAAGAACTCGGGAACATATCCAGACAGGAATGGATAGAAAGCATGAAGAAAGATGAAGAATTAAGTGGCATCCTAAATGTTTTGAATGGAGATAGAAATGAAAACGAAAAGAAAATGAGAAGAGCAAAGATAGAAGGAAAATATGTAATTAAGGAAGGAATGATTTTTAGAGTAAGCATAGAGAAATCTAATCAAGTGCAACTCTGCGTACCTGGAGCACTAATTAAAAAAGTACTCGCAGAAGTGCATGAGAAGTCTGGACATTTCCGGATCGATAAAACATTGAGACTTGCCCGGAGATTTTTCTTCTGGAAGTGTATGAAGAGAGACGTGGTGGATCATGTAAGAAACTGTATGTTATGTATAAGAACTAAACCTTCAAAATTAAAAATGGAAAGAGAAGAGTTACACGTAACTGCAAAAAATCCTCTAGATATGATATATATAGATCTGATTGGACCTCTCCCAAGATCGCGAGGATTTACATATATTCTCACATGCGTCGACGTGTGCAGTAAGTTTGTAATATGTTATAACCTCAAGAAGGCTACAGCAAAGGAGATAGTAAAATATTTAGAAGAAGGATTTGTCAAACACTATGGAGTTCCATTAAAAATTCTAACGGACAATGGTACACAATTTGTATCGGAATACTTTAAAGATTACTTGAAGTTTAAAGGAATTAAGATGATAAACGTTACTAGGTATCATCCACGTTCGAACCCGATAGAGAGATATAACGGGGAAATAGTAAGAATTCTAAGAATGTTATGTCATGACAATCATACGAAGTGGTCTACAGCAGTTAACAGAACCATAAGATGGATAAATAACTCTATATCTGAGGAAACAAAGAAGAGTGCAGCTGAATTGTTTCTGGGATATATGGAAGAACCCGGAATCTTCAAGGAATTTGATTGGCCGAGGGAAGTAATATCCAAAGAAGAGACTAAGGAAGTATTACTAGACATATACATTAAGAGAATGAAGAAAATCAACAAGAAAGCAGAGAATGGTACGAAAATAAAATTAAAAAAGGGAGACTTAGTATTTTGCAAAACACACCCAATGAGCAAAGCATCAGAGAAAGCAATCAAGAAATTGTTCTTCATATATGAAGGTCCATACGAAGTCATGAATTTGTTTCGGAACACAGCGGTAGTAAAGCATACAGAAACAAAGATAGAGAGAAGGGAGAACCTGGAGAATATCCGGAGGTACAACTGCACGGAGGAAGTAAAAAAGAGCTTGGTTAATGAATAATAGAAACAGTAAGAGAAGTCACATAGAACGAGGGAAAAATTTATAAATTTACAAATGAACTTTCCAATATATAAATTTTCATCCTCAAGGATATTGTGTCACGTGCCAGTTTAGATGACACAATGAAAGTTGCAAGGAGGAATGGTTTCTCGGAATCGACGAGAGATGGCAGCACGCTATATAAAGAGGAGCAAAGGAAATTATAAAAAACTTAGAGAGAAGAAGAGGAATTATATATATTATAGTAAATTGAGAAATATATAAAAGAAGAGTTCAAATACTATAAAAGAAATAAATAGAATGTTGTATATAGTAAATTAAAAGAATTAAGAATATGGCCGCATATGAAACGTTTAGGAAGGTTATTAAGTAAACGAACGAATTCAGAAATCTATCTCTTTTTATTTTCCTGACGAGGAGAACATCGTCAGTGTTTTGGTTGTTTGTCCCCGGTGGCGCTGTTGTCAAATTAGACGCCCCGAAGCACTTTTCGGTTGCGCTTTTTCTTAGTCGCACTGGGCCATTGGCAGCGCTTGCTATTAGCGATCCTGGTTATTCCCCTTTGGTCGTTAAATAGGAGGTGGCGCTGTTGTCAGATTAGACGCCCCTAAGAATCCTCTATAGCTTTGGTTCAATTCTCTACAAGGAATGCAGCATAATGATTTGTCTATATTATTGAGAAGAGATACGGTAAAGAGAAATATTTGCGATAAATGAAAGAAATAAGATTCTTTTCCAGTGGCAAAGAAGAATAGAAGAAATAAGAATTTGCTGCGGAAAGAATAAATAGAAGAATTTATCGAGAATATAAGAATATCTCGGCGGAATATAGAAGATAATAAGAATTGCTGCTGAAAGAAGAAATAAGAATTGATATGAATAGAGGAAATAAGAACAGCGATGAATAAAAAAGGGAATGACTATTTTTTGTAAATAGAAGAAAGAAGAAGACATGCATATATTTTGTTCATAGAAGAAATTGATAATAAAAGAAGAAGAAGCCTTTTGATAATAAAAGAAGAAGAAGCCTTACGATAATCAAAGAAGAAGAAGCCTTGTTGATAATAAAAGAAGAAGAAGCCTTTCCATATTAAAAGAAGAAGAAGCTTTTTAAAAGAAGAAGAAGCCCTTTAAAGAAGAAGAAGCTTTTTGATAATAAAAGAAGAAGAAGCCTTTTAAAAGAAGAAGCCATTTAAAAGAAGAAGAAGCCTTTTCCATATTAAAAGAAGAAGAAGCCTTTTGATGATAAAAGAAGAAAAGAAGAAGAGGCCTTGTCGATTATACATATATATATTTCTCTGTATTTTGTATTGTTATCAGAATATAGATCCGCATTTAACTATATCCTCTTGGCTATAAAACGCTTTCTTATTTGGAATTCTCAAATAAAAGAACCTATCCCCTGAGATTAAGATATCTGTAGCCGTGGTAAATAACATGTAAGTACGTACCCACAAGGGGCGTAGCACTAATCGCCAAATACACTCCCTCCAAAATTTTGAGAAATCAGCATTTTCGAAAGAAAACAACAAAGAATTCGGAAGAACCAAAGTTGTAAGTAAATGCAAACCGTTCTTAAAATATCCCCCGATTTCTGTTTCTATCTTTGAACAACTTTCAAGAGGAAGGTTAAAAAATGGTAATTAGGAAATGTTTTCTTGTGTATCCCCCACCCGAAAAGAATTCTGGGTACACCAGTGCTATACACCCTTGCCGTAAAAAAGAGCCTAATTCATACTACGTGTTATCTCTAATCAACATGTGTGAATTTTAGATGCCTCCTCCCCTCTTTCGGAAACCAAAAGAATTTGGACCCCTGCTCTTATACACTAAATACTCAAAATGATTATAACACCATTAAGCCTTGTTTCCATGATTATGAAAAACTAAATATGCTGACCAAGGCAGTAATTTATTTTATTAAAAACATAAACTAAACGTTTAGTTTATGTTTTTAATAAAATAAATTACTGCCTTGGTCAGCATATTTAGTTTTTCAAAATGATTATCCGATAGTAAAGAAACATTCAGCTGTTATAATACTTTCTAACACAAAAAATCCATGATCCATGACAGATATAAAAATTTGTGGTCAAGAAAAAATACTTCCCTCATGAAGCCTTAATACCAGTAGCCTTATGGGGGAAGTTATTCTTTCCAAGACTGCACAATAAAGTTATATAATATTACAAAGTATTTTCAGAGGTGTACAAAATGTCTGAAGTAATTTCCATAATGTTCATATGAGCTTCCTAATGGTACTATGGAACAGGCTGTATAGATGTGATAAATACTTTGTACCTTGCTGCATTTATCATCTGTTGACAATTTACAGAACTAAGGGAGTTAATGATACGAGCGGCTAGGGACAGCATTAGCACCTTGGCAAATACATGCATCCACGTATGCATATACCATTAATAGCTTAAATAGACAAAATTTAAACTGCCTAACATGTTTTTGCATGCTTATTTAAGCTATTATATGTCTGCGTGGATAGATTAGGCAGGCCAGGTTTGGTTCTGTTAGCATGTATTTCCAAGTTGCTAATGCTGTCCCTAGCCGCTCGTGTTAAGTATTAATGAAACGATCTGCCAATCATTTACTAACATATGAATGGATCCTAATTTCGCGGGAATTTTAAAATAAGTGACGTACCAGACTAGGACGACGTCATATGATGTCCTCACGGCTCCAAGTGTTATCCGAAGATTGTATGGAAAGGTTCGGTAAATGCTAATGCTATGGCCTCGTTCTCTTCCAAATGGATGTTATATGTATTTGACCAGAATTATTGGCTAATGCGGTAATAATAAAGCTTTTCCTTCTAACTTTTGTACAAGAGAAGGGGAGAGGGTATTTCACTGGAGGCTACCACCACTGTATGTCAGGTCCTGATCATTATATGCGAAATAAATCTGTAAAGTAGGTCAGAAGTGAATAAATATATACACTAAAAGGCACTATGAAATCAAACCACGTTACTGCCGCTCAATGTTGCCAGTCTATTTAGAAACGGAAAAGCTTTTTGCCAACTGCGATGGTTCTTGTTTTATTGCTTTGGAAACGCAGCGATCAGAATTCAGTTGGTCAAAATTTCTTGCCGTGCAGTAATGCTTACGTTTAATCGGCTTTCGTGGTACCTATCGGAGGGTGGTTGTTTATTAAAATCCTGAGAGATTTTGTCAATCTCTTACCTCTGCATATGAGCAGGGAAGAAAAACGTTAGAGAAGGTAGTTACGTCTTTGGACAATAGATGGCACCACACATTCATTCCTACTTTCCTGACATCTACTGGCTTGTTTGAATACTAAGAGACGAATAACTAAGTTGAGAAATTTCTAAGGGTGGTGATTTTTGGCGAGTGGAAAATCGGAGCTTATTTTTATGAAGCCCCTAACAAGGATTTTGGATAAAAATAAAACATGCTCGTTTTATAGGCAATAAAAGAAACTATTTACGAAGCACTGTATTTTCAAGGGAACGAACATATCTAAGAGAATGAGATCAGGGTTGTTTACGGTCCAGAACCCATTTACCCTTGCTGATTTTCTCTACTGGACCGGAATTGAATTTATTTAAAATTCCTCCTGAATGAAACTGGTTTTATTTTGAGGATAAGCAGTCATTGCTACATGTTACATGGTAAAACGGAAATTTAGAACATCTTCGACCAAGTGTTCGATGTGTTCAATTTTCAAAGTTGAATAGTACAAAACATATCCTTCAGCTCGTGAAAATTGATTGAATTACGCCACTTTTGGCTAATCGCGACGACGAGGATGAGTAATGCAATTTATGAAAGGACACTCACAAAGAACATCCATGCCCACGTCGGGATTCGAATCTGGGACCCGTGACGTCGCAGCGCGCTGTGCTAACCACTCCGCCACGGAGGTCGGCTTATGAAAATTGAATCCCTACAATTCTTGAGGCCCACTGATCGGTGGTTCCCTTGTCCTGCACCCCTTGGTTACCAATGGTTACTATGAACACTTCCTTGATCCGCGTACCAATGTTGTTACGTCATATCCTCATGACTCGTTTATAATACATAGGTTGCTATTTATGTATCCGGAACTGGCAACACTAATGTTGCTAGGTAACATAATATATCAATCGTAAAGTTAGAACTTTCTATGGTATATGTACCCAGAACGTTGTGCTTACGGATGCTATTTTTGTTTGTTACAGGACTTGAAAATTTCATCGGAGGCCAACAATGGAATAACTCGAGAACATTTTCGAGCCATGATTTTCTACGACTTTCGACGTGGGTTATCTCAACAACAGTGCATCGATCAACTCACTTCGACTTTTGGCGATGAAGCACCATCTAAAAGCACTGTATATCACTGATTTAGTGAATTCAATCGTGGCCGTCGTTCGCTCACGGACGAATCTAAAGAAGGCCGTCCAAAATCGGTTGTTGTGCCAGAAAACATTGATGCTGTGCGGGAACTGATAATGCAAGATCGTCATGTGACATATCGTGAGATTGAGGCATCCCTGGGCATTAGTATGACTAGCATACATAAGATATTGCATGAACATTTAGCCGTGAAGAAGATTTGTTCGCGTTGGATACCGCATAATTTGACAATCGTTCAAAAAAAGGCTCGTGTCGATTGGTGCAAACAAATACTCACAAAATACAATCGTGGTGCTTTAAAAGTCGTGTGTAACATCTACACAGGTGACGAATCTTGGATGTATGCATATGAGCCCGAAAGCAAACAGCAGTCGACGGTGTGGGTGTGCCAAGATGAGCCAAACCCAACGAAAGTTGTTCGTGCAAGAAGCACTTCGAAGCAAATGGTCGCCTGTTTTTGTTTTTTTTTGGGGGGGGGGGAAATAGACATGTGGCTACAGTGCCACTAGAGAATCGTAGAACCGTCAATTCTGAATGGTACACAACCATTTGTTTGCCAGAAGTCTTTGGAGAAATCAGAAAAAAACAACCAGCGACGCAGGATCATTCTTCACCATGACAATGCGAGTTGTCACACATCGGTCCAAACAACTCAGTATTTCACCGGTAAAAAACATTGAATTGATGGGTCATCCGCCGTATAGCCCTGATTCAGCACCCAATGATTTCTTTTTGTTCCCGTACGTGAAGAATAAGCTACGTGGTCAACGATTTTCGACGCCAAAAGAAGCGATTGATGCGTTCAAAATGCATGTTTTCGAGATACCTCAATCGGAATGGACAAAGTGCTGTGAGAATTGCACGTATGCAAAAGTGCATCGATCATCATGGAGAATATTTTGAAAAAAAAAAAATAATAATAATAATAATAATTTAAAAAAAATTAATGATACATATTTTTTTTTCTATCTTATTATTCCGGATACATAAATAGCAACCCTCGTAACAACATAACCCGTGACGT
The DNA here is from genome assembly GCF_977018435.1 of Lepisma saccharinum. Taxonomy (NCBI): domain Eukaryota; kingdom Metazoa; phylum Arthropoda; class Insecta; order Zygentoma; family Lepismatidae; genus Lepisma; species Lepisma saccharinum. The sequence continues at coordinate 59,538,672 of NC_139241.1, read as the reverse complement.
ATCAGCCCGTGAGTGCCAGGGCCTACCTTCCAACTGCCGGGCTCACCAGTTACGGGCTGACGTGTGGTCAGCACGACGAACCCCTCAGTCGTCGTCGTCGTAGGTTTTCATGACCGGGTTACGCTACTCAATCGTGGCTCCCCGGTTTCATCACGATGGTGCTTGGCCACCGGTCCCATACACAGGTCGAAATCTGAGGAAAATTTGTTACGTGGCGTTGCCCATAACCGGAATCCAAAGCTTGCGCCTCAGACCACGGTGCAGGACATATAAGAAAATACAGAATATTGCAGCCCCGCCCCCCAAGCGTTAAAATGAATCCCACCTTTGCATTTACATGGTAAAAATCGATTACTATACATTGTCCCGGGACTCTGTGGAGCAAAGTCGTCTATAAAGGCACATAAGGGGAGAAAGCGAGTGGGCGAAGCGAAGCAGTACCCGCTGCTGCTGGCAGACGCAACCACATTGTCCTCTCACGCGTTCATTGGACTTGTTTTCGTTCGCTTGCTCCACAGACTCCCGGGATAGAGTGCACGTGAAAAACTAACCCAGCTTTTTCTTCGCCTGCGCCCAAGTCCTCAGGGTGCTTGCATACTGCAACACGTGGAGCACCATGATGGACCCCGACATGTCCCCCATGACCACGATGAGCTCGTCCTTGGCCGGCACGAAGGCGGTCATCCGCAGCGGGACCATCTGGATCTCGGTCACCTGGCAGGACGGCGTTAGCGACGGCATGTCGAAGATCTGAAGCTCCTTGTCCCTGCAAGAAACAGATTGGATCGAGTCGACTGAGACGCAACCTCTTACGTACATATTTTGACCTCGGATTTTGCATCACAATACCAGTTTTAGGTAGGAACAAGTAACTTGAGCCGACTTTCGTGGCGGAGTCGCGCTACGACGCTTTTTCTACCACTTTGGATAATCGCGGACATGACGATGAAGTTGTTGACGTCAGGGGTTCCGAATTCGAATCCCGGCCTGGATGTTCTTTGTGAGTGTTTCTTCATCACTTCAATATATCACTCGCTCATCTTCAACTTCGCGATTAGCCAAAAGTGGTAGAAAAGCGACGCTAAATAACAAAAACTCAAATCAAGTTACTTGTAACCCAGCTTCAAGTAACAGTTACTTCATACGCGTAACGTTAAACGTAACCAGTTACTTTAAAATTAGTAACTAACTCAGTCCCTTTCTCTAGTAACAAATAACGAAATTAATGTTTACTTTTCCTCTATTTTCACACTGAAAAGGAAAATTAATAATACTTTAAATATGTTAAATTATATCCTGAGAATATTATATTTCCATCTAATTAATCCCCATGTATATATACTTGTTACGAGTATAGCCAAGGATGTATGTATCTCTGAGTTGTAATACAGGGTGTTTCCGTGACCTTGTTCCAAACTTGCAGGGTGGATGGAGGCTGACCCAAGTACCAATATGAGATAAGGAACTTCGGTCCGGAAATGAACCATTAAAAAGTTATGAGACAAAACTATTGGGGGGCTTCCTATGTCAGTGGAATAAAACAAGTGAAACATGCGGCTTGTAGATTTAACACAGACGTTACTACAGAGTACTGTAGCACTCTACGAAGGAAACGTTACAGTAGGTGTTCAAAATGGCGTCGAAAGAAGAGTCGTTCTGACGATATAGCAGAATTTTTGCCAACAGGTCCTCCTCACTCAAACGATTGACGATTGGGTGCTGAGCCGAGGAACACCCTTTGCACTCCCTCCTGGCAACTATCCTTGCTGCCTGTAATATCGTCAGAATGATTCCGGAGATGTTACTGCAGATGCGACAGAGCTTCTTGCGACGCTGTCAAGGCCGCACCGACGCTAGGGGCTATTAAATCTACAAGCTGCATATTTCACTTGTTTTATTCCACTGACATAGGAAGCCCCCCAATAGTTTTGTCTCATAACTTTAGGAATGGTTCATTTCCGGACCGAGGCTCCTTATCTCATATTGGTACTTAGGTCAGCCTCCATCCACCCTGCAATTTTGGAACAAGGTCACGGAAACACCCTGTATATTCTGGTTTCCTTTTCAAATTTACTTATGCACAGGTAGGCTACTCCGGACTGGACCTACAGAGATGAGAACCACTATACGCCTCCACAGGGTATCGAACCAGGGACCACTTGATTATTACGAAGTGACGACGATATCACATCGCCATAGCGGGGAAATAATTTATTCGACTATAGGTTTCGTTTAAATTTGCGTACCTATACAGTTTCATCTCTAAACACACAAACTTAATTTATTTTTATGAAAATTGATTTAGTCTTAGTGTTGCAATAGTAACTATAGTAACTGTATTACTGGAAAGGGTTGGAAACTTAGCAGGTAAACATATTAATGGAAAGGTTTGCCGCTCACCCGGTTATCGCCAATGCCTTCCCTAGCTGAGGCATCGTCGTGAAGTCGGTGTACCACTTCGGCAGAGATCGTTCTTTCTCCACTTCCGGAGTCTTGAAAAAGAAAGAAAATATTAAAAGGTTTGCTCATGTTAACAAGAAAGAACTGCATTTTTAAATGGAGACCGGCAAAGAAATTCAGTCTTGAATATTAGCCAGATTGATCACTCGAAGAACTGTAACGTGAAAATATTCAAAGAAAAAACAGGTATTTAATGTTTACATAGTGATGCTGCTATATTATTGCAATTTTAGTTTGAACAAACAACAAAAAATACTCTTAACCCCTTTGAATGCATATGTTGGCTATAATATATTATCCTCAAATATAATCTTTTCACATCCAATTTTATATAACAGTCTAAATGAAAATGCAAGTAATAATTAACTTTCTGCTTCCAAGTTATACAAATGTTCATGCTTAACTTTCCTTTGCTACAATTTCCGGTGCATGGTTTCTACATAGCAACTTGCCCTAACGCTGTCCTTATGAGGTAATTCTTCCTGTTCGAAAAGCAGAATCAACGTCGGAGTTCACCAATGTGTAATCTGCAAAACCATACAGAACACTGCCGATATCCTTTCAAGCGCGTTGCAATGATGTCTCAGGATCACTTCACACGCGACCATGGAGAGTTTGTGGACCTGTCCGAGACAATAGAGGGTCTACAAAGGGGCATAGATAGCATATACGAGGGGTGCATCAAATATAAAATGAATGTAAACATTAAAAAAAACAAGAAAATCACTGCTTTCAAAAATGGCTACATATTTAGCAGACAGGAGACATGGACATATGGGGGGGGGGGGGATTTAATCGAGCGGGTTAAAAACTTCACATACCTGGGGGAAACACTCTCCATGACAGGGAGCTGAACACACTACATAAGAGCAAGAAAAACTAAAACAAAACTTGCAATAGAACAAGTCATAAGGACAATAAACAAGGCACCTCAAATGCCTTTCCCGGGCATTCAAAACCTCATTCATCAATAATATTAGGTACATTAAACTATGGAGTAGAACTGTGGGGGTTAAGGGGAGACAACACAATAATTGGCACACAAACCTAATTTTAGAGTAATGGGCGTAAGCAGAGGTACGGCCAACTGTGGGATCCTCAATGAATTGGGCCTGAACAGAGACACGGTACAAGCACGGATGAGGGTTATTAAATATTGGATGCGATTATCACAAGAGGGCCAAACTACGCTGAGGGGACAATGTTTGGAAATACAGACAAGGGAGGAAAACGTTTACAACTGGGGTCTGGAAGTGAAAAATCTCTTCTATATGATAATAGCGGAATGGGTTGGGTATGGGAAGAGGGAGGAAAGGGGGGGGGGGGCATCTCAACAGAAAATCAAATCAGAGACAGGTTACTGGACATAGACAGACAAGAAATAATAGCAGACTGCCAAACAAAGACCTCAATCAGGGAACAGCTAAGAGTAAGAGAATGGGGGAAAGCGAAATATATCAAGGTTGTGGGAAAAATGAAAGAGGCGCGCTGGCATGGTTCAGATTAGGGGGATGGAAGCAACTAAGAAAGAGAAACGAAGCAGGGGAAACTATATGTTCTTTGTGCGCTGGGGAGGAGACGGACGAGTATATCACACTGAACTGCCCTTCTACACGTGACCTAAGGGACAAATGGATGAAAAACTTAACAGGTAGGGAGGTGATAGAAGTGGTAGACGACAGAATAAAGATAAAGGAAGCGGGGCAGCAAGTGGGGAAATACCTGGGAGAAGTAAGAGAACGGCGGGGGAAAGCTATTAGAGAAGGCAGCGAAATGAGTGATCATGCTCCAGCCGAGCCGACCCATCTTTATAGTGTAAGTGTGTGTAAAGTAAAATTTATGCGTTTTTGGTGAGAGTGCAGGAAAAAGAGAAGTGGTGCGAGGATGAAGGAAGAAAAACTGGAAAAAGAACTAACGGGGGAGAGGAGGAATGTGTATATAGGGGACAAAGTAAGAGACAGCTTAAAAGAAAACGAAATGTAACAAAATATTGTAGAAAAAAATCAAAACTATGTAGTGCGTACAGGGCTCGCAGAAAAAGAAAATATATATAAATCATTCCTTACAATCGGTGGAACGCAGTTTCCCCATGTGGGATACTTCAGTTAGGATGAAGACATGCTGTTTTTACTTCCAACGATGAAGAAAAACCAAATGAGAAATTCTTCTCCAGCATTCTGTTTCAATCTTTGCTGCTGTAATCGTCGATTTCGCTGTTTCATGCATCAATAAATCCCATCTAACATTCAGCTCCATTGTCGGAAACACACTGTTAAAACGATTTTCATCAAAACTGTGTAAAGAATATTCAACTTCTGATTACAACCAGCATTTAGTCAATAAGTTCTTCTATGAGCATTACCTGTATCCTTCCGCTATCGCGTTACTACCGTACTATCGCCCCGCAAGAAAATATCCCCATTTATTTTAACAGTTGTTGCATGCAACACATGTAGTTTAAAAGCTTAGAAGAGCTTTCGTGGTCTGTCTGAACATGTACGTTTCACAAATAAGCGCAATGCTATAATCAGAAAAAAAATGATTAATCCGTTTTATTAAATTGTGAGAATACCAAAAACAGTAGATTTATGAAACCAATCTTCAAGCATGAGTAAATCAGAACTGAATGTATTGATTTAGTTACTTTTGACTGTCATCTAAAAAGTACAACAATGAATATTATAGAACCAAAATACAGATACTTTCTACATTAGACTAATACTTAAAAAATAAAATAGAAATGTTTATATTTTCAAGGTGCCATCCAGTAGCACCATATATATATTATCCTTGATAACACCGCTTGTGATCATTCCAAGATTTTCGATAGACTAGTAGCGCCGCTCGGTGGACGGAGTGAACCTACCATTTGAAATGCACTTGGGCTCTACCGAGCGTCTGTGGGCATGCCCGAAAGGTGCAAGACCGTACTTGAAACGAACATCATTCGTAAATGAGCTCGCAGTTCAGTCTGTGGTTCAGCCTTGAGGCCTTGGACTGGAAATGAAACTCTTTGGAATTGGACTTCGACTGCATCGCCAAATACGATCAGTAGACAAAACTAAGAAAATATTGTTTTTCCCGCTTTACAAACACTGGCTTTTCACCATAGAAATCAAATAGCATTTTAAAATGTTCTTACATTTACTTTTCCACACATTAGAAGAACTACAACCAACATCTGGCTGGCTTTCAACCTCCATGATTTCAAATAAATGAAAAACAAGTGCACAAGTTAAGTATTCAAGCCTGCAACGATGCGTGCTCCACGCTACGGTCTCCATTGCTCGCTTTTTGGCGCTTAGGAACTGCACTAGGTGACGTCACTTCCGACAAGACCGTACGTCAAGCCTGTTTTTTTTTTTTTTTTTTTTTTAATATTTCGGACAGAGCCTGTATTAGATATACCTGAGTCAATCTGGATAGTTTATGGAGCGATTGAAGGAACCGAGAGAAGCGAGTCTACAAACTCACCTTTAAGCTTTTGGTCTTCTTGTGGTCGAGGTTCGACCCCCAGAAAGTGATAGTCCCATCCTGGCTGAACATGAGTACCCGCTGCAGCCCGAGGTCCTCCGCGATTACGGGTACATGCGGGTGGTAGATTCGGGTGTGCAGGATGTCGGCTGGGGTGGACGTGATGAAGCGGCGGTTGGTGGACTCGAACTTGGCGCGCATCCTAGACTCCTGGAGAAGGTAGTCGCATATCTCTTGCCACGTCACCTCGCCCTTCCTGTAAGCGTCAATGCGGCTGAACATGGCGCTGATAGCTCTTCTGGGGATCTTCTTTTCGACACCTGCGAAGAATACAAGTAGTATGATTTGTGATATTATTGGCGCGATAAATGATGAACCCCCCTCAGGCAGATTTGGCTACACTTAAAACTTGCTCAACATGCCCATATGAGCTTTTTGCTCAAGTGTGGTACTCCGTCTAATCCAAGATTTTTGTAAAAATGCCCTCGGGAAGTTCCTGTGAAATGATGAGCCCCCTCAGATTGATTTGTCCACACTTACAAAAGGCACTTCTGTCAGATTGTTGTCCATAAGCTTGTTAAAAATATGCCCCTCTTGATATTTTTTTTGCCCACACCTAAAACTAAGCTCTTGCATCATGTTATGCATCAAATTATGATGCAAGAGCTTTTGTATTATGCAACAAATTATGATGCAAGAGCTTTTGCATTGTGCAACAAATTATGATGCAAGAGCTTTTGCATTATGTTGTGCAACAAATTATGATGCAAGAGTTTTTTGTATTACATATCAGTTAGTATTGTGAGAGTGGCTGAGGAGTACAGATGTGTTGTTGCAGTGCTCCTCTTATTTTTTTTTAAATATAGCAGATATGTATAAATTGAATTATAGGTTTGTTTGATTCAATATATAGAATTTTCTAATATATTGAACAAAGGGTTTATATTTGCCCTAGTTTGTTATACAAGATCAATACATGACACATGGTATTAGGTCAATGCCTTTCCATGCACATCACGACATGCCTGTGCAGACATGCAATTGTGAAAGGTCAGTGCTTCAGTGGATCAATACTTATTCTATCTTTGTGCATGTAGGCTATCCTGTACAACCTGTCATAGGTTTATTAAGTATAGAGTTTTGATTTGAACCCCAAGAAATTTTATATAAATACCAAAGCCAAAAATATTAACACACATACACACATACACACACACACTAGGTATACAAAACACACTGCTGAACCCAACTGATATGTTTTATTAAGAATAGAATTTTGATTTGGACCCCAGGAAATCTTATATAATAAACAACAACAAAAATGCCAAATCAAAAATATTGTAATCAATGCAATAAGAATATAACCAGCCCCAATTGGGCCAGGCATCAAAGGAATTGTAATCCAGACAAATGCAGAACTCCCCCAAAAATATGCCCTAAATGCCATAGAAAATATAATCTGGAATACTTCACTTATAAACATAAAGGTACTTGCTCTGCACAGTCATCAACATTGCCCCCACAACCATCTACATCTGGTCTGAAAAGGAAGCATGAAACACCTGTTAATGCTGGAACAGCAAAGCAGCCACGCTATGAACCCATCCATAGCAGTTTTAACGGCCAATTAAGGGATCACCGTTTTGTATCAGAGCCAAAATGTGACATTAAGAATTTTTTGAACAGTATAAATCCAGATATGCAGGCAATTCTAAATGCACAAAATGGCTCTTATAAGCTGTCCCTCAAATTGTTTACACAATATAAGAAGCCAAATGGCACAAAATTTACACAGCCCCACATAACAGAAACTGTACCGGTATATTCAAATGCAAATTCAGACAAAATAATAAGCAGTTTGATAGATCAATTGAATATTAAACACTCTGAATTTGCTGGAAAAGAGTCTGGATGGAGCCTATGCGGATCTTCACACAAGTTATATGTTAATATTTCTGAATTCAACCCATTACAAGGATCTACATATTTGCCTTTACCTGCCAATATTAAAAACAAAAGAGCCGTGGTTAACATAGAAAATAATGATGAGAAATGCTTTTTGTGGTGTATTTTAGCTGCTTTGTATCCAGTTTTAAGGGATCCTGAGAGAATAAGTTATTATAAACAGCATGAAAATGATTTTGATGATGCAATGGAGGGTTTAGAATATCCAATGTCTGTTCAGAATATTGATAAATTTGAAAAAAAGGCCAGGAATATCAATGGTAAACAATTATCTATTAATGTATATATTTGTTCTACTGGCCGTGGCAATTGCTTGATAGCACCTCTCAGAATCAGTACATTTGATGATCATTCTGCTGTTCCGATTGATCTGCTCTTAATTGAAGGGGATGATACACACCATTATACTCTGATACATAATCTTGAAGCTTTAGTCAGAAAACAACTAGACAAATCCAATACAATATTCAAGTTGTGTAGAAGATGTTTAATTGTATTTGGTGGTAGAAAAATGGTGAATGGTGTTTGTGAACAGAATGCAGAAATTGCTAAAAACAAGTTAATTGAGCATCTGAAATACTGTGGCAACCATAAACCTGTTTATATGGTGATGCCTAATCCAAGTGAAAAAGCCAATTTTAAAAAATTTGAAGCCTTGTTGGAACACCCAGCATATATAGTCTGTGATTTTGAATCAAATCTCAAACCTCTTGCATTCTGTAGCCCAGATCCTGATGAATCTTCAAGTACATCATACCAGTTACATGAACCTTCTAGTTTTTGTTATGTTGTTGTACAGGATGGTGTTGTTAGTAAAGAAAATTTATACATGGGAGCAGATGCCATCAAAAAATTTGCAGATAGAATAGAAAATGAGTGCCATGACATAGCATCTAATGTCTTATTAAAATCAAAACCTATGTTGCCTTTAACAGGGAAACAGATTGAAGATTTCAACAATGCAGAAAAATGCCCGGTATGTGATTCTGAATTTTCAGATACAAATATCAAGGTTCATCACCATTCTCATACAGATGGTAAATTCTTAATGGCCCTGTGTAATAGCTGTAATATTAAGATCCAGAGACCAAAATTTGTCCCTATATTTTGCCATGGTGCATCCAATTATGATTTTCATCATTTGATCAGGTACGAGGGGTTTGACAAGCAGAATTTAAATATTTTAGCTGAAAATAATGAGAAATATATTGCCATTAGCAAAATAATTAAAGTTAATGGTGTTCCTATTCACTTAAGATTTCTTGATTCATACAGAATTCTGTCTGCTAGCCTGGCTACACTGGCCACTCAATTATCTGATGATCAATTCAAAATCACATGTGCTTTGTTTCCAAATCAGGAGCTGAAATTAATTAGGCGGAAGGGTGTATATCCATATGATTATGTTACAGATTTTTCTAAATTTGATGAGTGTTCTCTGCCACCACAACAAGAGTTTTACAGCAAAATCAGAGGATCTGGAATCACTGATGAAGATTATCACCATGCCCAGTTGATGTGGAACAATTTAAAATGCCAGACATTTGGTGATTATCACAAGGCATATTTAAAACTTGATGTGACCCTCTTAGCTGATATACTGCAGGCATTCAGAAAATCTTCCATGGAAAATTATAAGCTGGATCCAATGTATTTTTACAGTGCTCCGGGCCTAGCATGGTCTGCAATGTTTTTAAACACTAAAATGCAATTGGATCTGATCCAGGATCAAGATATGTATCTGTTTATGGAACAATGTATAAGAGGAGGCATGGTGCAATGTTCTCAGAGATATGCCAGAGCAAATAACAAATATATTCCTGATTATGATCCAGCACTGCCATCAAATTATATACTGTATGTAGATGCCAACAGCCTCTATGGTTATGCTATGATGGATAAATTGCCATATGCAGGGCTTGAGTGGGTTGAAGATTTCAATATTGAAGATCTTAAGGATTTTGATGACAGTAACTATGGCCTGTTCTTAGAGGTTGATCTGACAATTCCTGATGATTTTCACAACACATTTTCTGATCTGCCCCCAATTCCTGAGGTTGAGTGCTCACCTGGCTCTAAACAAAAGAAATTGATGATGACTCTAGAGCCAAAACAGGGTTATGTCTTATATTACAAAAACCTCCAGTTCCTGATGCATCATGGTGTTCAAGTAACCAAAATTGGCAAAGTTTTGAGGTTCAGGCACTCAAGATGGTTGAAACCATATATTGATACAAACACAGAGCTTCGAACATCTGCAATGAGCCAATTTGATAAGACCTTGTTTAAATTGATGGTCAATTCAGTGTATAGCAAAACAATTGAAAATGTCAGAAAACATATTGATGTTAAAATAATTACTGACCCCAGCCGGAGCAAAAAATTGATAGCAAAGCCCAACTTCAATTACAGAATAATTTATGATGAAAATATGGCACTTTTCAACATGAAAAAACAAAGATTAAGTTTGATAAGCCTATTTATGTAGGGGCTGTGATATCGGAATTGGCCAAATTACACATGTTAAAATTGTTTTATAATGTGTTGAAGCCTTTTTATAAGGATCGTGTAAAACTGATGTACATGGACACAGATAGTTTTGTTCTTGATATTCAAACAGAAGATGTTTATCAAGATATAGCACAGCCTGAATTGTTTAAATATTTTGATACCACTGAACATTCAAAAATTAAACCCCACAACAAAAAGGTGTCTGGCAAGTTAGAAGATGAGACACTTGGTGATGTTATTGTGGCATTTGCTGGGTTAAGGGCCAAGATGTACAGTTTTGAAACATGTAGTGGCGCTGTTGCCAAAAAGGCCAAGGGCATTGGCAGAGTGACTGTAGACAAAGAGCCTGAATTTGAAGATTACAAAAATTGCCTCAAATCATGTAGCACAATCAGAACATCAGAAAATAGAATTCAGAGTGTGGATCACTTGTTGACTACAAATATTGTAAGAAAAGTGTCTCTGGACCCACATGATGATAAGAGATGCATTTTATCATGTGGCATACATACTCTACCATGGGATCATTGTGATTTGAAAAGTGGTAATCAATGCCCAATTACAGAGCATGATTTGAAATAAATAAACATGCCTATGAACTTATTTGGGTTCAAAAAACAGGCTATTATGGACCTGCCAACACCACAACCCTCTTCTGATATGATATCTAAACTAAGTGCTTTGTTAATTATTCATCTGAACAGCATACTTACAGATGTTGATGATGAAACAGGTAAAACATTGTACATATTTAACAATAATTTAAATCATTACCAATTACCTGTAGGTGGTCAATTACAATTTATTACAACCCCTGAGGGTAATGTCAAGATTTCAATAGGGAGAAATATTTATAGAATGAAGCACTCAAACATGGTTTCTGGCACTGTATATACTGTTTCTGCTGGTGACTGCTTATATATTGAGGTCCCGGGATCATATGACAAGCTTATACATTTTTTTTTATAGAATTAAGAATCAGATATTCAATAATAAATAACCACTAAAACAAAAATGCCTAATGATATATTTGGCCATACAAGGCATGAAGATCACAGTGATGAGATTCTGATGCTTGATGTCAGAGTCAAGAAATTAAGAAGTGATTTACAAGCTTTACAAACCACACTCAATGCCAGTCTTCAACTAGAAATTAAAAATTTGCAATCACAATGCATGGACCCTCTTCTTAAAATTGACTCAGAACTCAAATTGCTGCTTCAAAAATATACTGACTTGGCCACATTAGATAATTTTCAAAGTTTAGAAGAGGCTGTAGCAGCTCTTCAAGCCAAATTTAAGACCCAGGCCACCAACTCTGAGCAATTGAAACAGCAATTGGAAGAGCAGATAAATAATGTCCAGACACAGCTCCAAACAATTGTCAAAAGCATAAAATCACAAGAAGATTTTGATCTAGTGATTTCCACTCTAAAGGAACAGATTCAATCACTCCAGATACCTAATCTGGACCCCTTGAACAATGCCATAGCCGAGGTTAAAGAAAAAATTGAGACACTTGAAAATTTTATGAACAACTTGCCATCTTCTGATGCTTTGAGTGCAATAACTCGGAGTGTTGCAAACATCAAGCTGCAACTTGAAACATATGAAGATTTTGGAAAAATTCAAAGTACCATAACCCATCTTGAGGGTACAATAGCAGCAGTGCAAAGTGATTTGACAAATGTACAAGAATCTCTAGAATCCCGCCTGCCTGGTATTGTAGACACACTTGTCAGTGTCCAGCAACAGATCACAAAGCTTGAAAACCTCAACACTGAAACTGAGCTATCTCATTTTCATCACTTGATCGACGATATCCAAACAAAGCTTGAAATTTTACAACAATCAACACCCACTCAGGCAGATATAGCCCTGCTCCAAAATGCTATGCAAAATGTGGCTGATGCTTCTGAATTAAATAATGTGAAATTGGCACTTGAATCTTTGCAAAATACTGTAACAAATCTGCCTACATCACAGGAACTTAAAAATATTAAGAGAGCAGTGAATCGCATATTGAAATCAGAAGATATCAAGAATATCCAGACAGAGATCAAACAACTTACTCAGACAGTGGCCACTCTACCAACTAATCAACATATTAATGAACTGCATGCCCTGTTTGAGGATATCAGAAGACAGGTCCATGATCTTACTGCTCAAAATTCAAAATTGGCAGTTGTTGAAAATTTGCAACAAATTGTAGCTAATATCAAGCAACAGCTAGGGACCATGGAATCCAATCAAGCAAATGCTCTGTCTGTTTTTGCCACCCAGCTTCAAGAGATGGCCATAAAAATCAAGCCAGGCCATGATGATGTTGTTAGGACCATCAATGAGCACCTTGAATCTGTAACAAGCAGATTGCTTACAGCAGAAAAAGAAATAACCGGCATAATTGAGAATCCAAAACATACAGTAATTCTTGAATTGTACAGCATCCCCAACAAAGAATATGATTCACCATTTACACCAGGTGGCAAAATATATATGCTGTCCCCTGCACAATTTTATTACCAGTTTTTTGTTGGGGGCACACTGAGACCAATCAAGATCAAATATTGGCTTCAACCACAGGCACACCACTACCCCACCTTATCAATAACAAATGCTGACAACAAACCAAAAATCACCAGTGTAGTGTTAGAGGATTTTACAGATCCCAATACATTAGAAACATCTTATGCTGAAGATGATGGCTCTCTGGAATTTCATATACAAATAGGAGACAAATTATATTTAGAAAATCCTGTAGTATCAGCTGCTGAACACCCCATAGTTGCAATATTCTTGTTTTCATATTATGTCTAGAGAAATTATTGTTGATGAATTACACAGACAAGCCAGACATAATTATAAGAGACTGCCAGTAGTCACAAAAGGCATAGATGATTTATGGCAGAGCGACTTGATTGAGATGGCAAGTGGACAGCTGAAAAACTTAGACAAAATCAACAAGGGCTACAAGTATCTATTTACTGTCATAGACAAATTTTCAAAATTTGCCTGGGCTGTGCCACTCAAATCCAAGACTGGAAAATGTGTTACAGAAGCCTTCAGGACAATCATCAATCAGAGTGGAAGATCACCGCGCTATTTGCAAACAGATAATGGCAAACAATTTTATAATTCTGTGTTCCAACAATTTATTAAAAGCCAGTCAATACAACATTATTCGAGTTGCAGTGATCTCAAAGCCTCAATTGTAGAGAGATTCAACAAAACCCTAAAAAATCTTATGTATAAACAATTTACACTTCAAGGTAATTATAAATGGCTTAATATTCTTCCAGAACTTCTACATAAATATAACAACTCGGTCCATTCCACAATCAACATGAAACCCTCTGAAGTAACTTCATCTGATGAGCAAAAATTGATCAGGACTGTTTATTATCCTAGATACCAGCCAACAACAAGAAAGGCCAAATACAAGGTGGGTGATCAAGTAAGAATCAACAAATATAAGCACTTATTCAAAAGAGGCTTTACAAGAAACTGGAGCACTGAATTATTTACAGTGGTTCAAATTAAACCTGGGACCCTTAACACATATATAATAAAAGACCACCGAGGAGAAATTCTCAAAGGCCGGTTCTATGAAGAAGAACTCAACAAAACTAAACAGCCTGACACTTATCTCATAGAAAAAATCATCCGCAGAAAAGGCAACAAGTTATTTGTCAAATGGCTAGGACTTCCAGAACACAGCTGGATCGATGCAGACAAAGTGATAATATGAGCACCTGGGATGTTATAAAAAGGCTGCCAGAACCTGAACAGCAGATTAAGAGAAATGGCAAGTTGCTGCCTGATAATATTAGATGTCTTATTGTTGGGCCATCAGCTTGTGGTAAAACTACACTAATGATTGATAATTTTTTATTGGCACCCAACTGGTTAGACTGGAAAAACAGGCACTTGTATGTTTTCTCTAAGAGCTTGGAACAATTAAAATATCTGCAGCTGATGAAGCTATATGATGGACTGGATATTGCCACTTTTGAATCAGATGTTAAGCCACTTCATGAATGTCTCGATAATTCTGTTGTTGTGTTTGATGACATTATACTGGATAATCAAAACAAGGTTAGACATTTCTTTACACAGGGCCGACACAAAAACATTGATTGCTTCTACCTGGCACAGACTTTTTCTAAAATACCGAAGCAGCTGATCCGAGACAACAGCAATTTTATATGTGTGTTTCATCAAGATCATACCAACCTCAAACACATACATGATGAATATGTAGGTGGGGACTTGAGCTACAATGATTTTTCTAAGTTTTGCAGTAGGTGCTGGAAACAGGACAGTTATGGGTTTGTCACAATTGATATGACAAGAAAACCCAATAGTGGCAAATACAGAAATAAAATCAACAATTTTCTAGACATTGAAACATATATAAATAACCATGAAAAGGCCAATCATTGATGATCTTAAATTAAGAGATTATCTTGTAAAAAGATTTAAGGGATGGAAATCACAGAACCGAGGAATTTATGAACAACACAAACAAACAGAACAGCCTATTATTGATGCTATTAGTGAATTAGGTAAAAATATCAAAACTGTTACAGAGCAAAATCAAAATTTGATCACAGAGCTTGTACCTGTAGCTGCTAGGAACATATTAGATTATCCAATCACCCCACTTTCCAGTATTCATACACCTAGTCCTGTTGCTCCTCGAAGAATTGTAGCTACCCAGGATCCTATTGAATTGGGTCTTCTTGCTCAAAAATATTTAAGCACACCTAAAGACAACAAAGATGAGGTCTTTGGCTTATATGCTGACACAGAGCGTGATGGTAGCATCATACATAGAATTGGCAATTTCAGAGTAACATTTATGGGAGATGATATAATTGTATATTCAGAATCTCATCTTGGAGAAAAAGGTGGTTTTGTTAAATATCCCGGCACACCTGGGTTGTGGGAACTGATGACTAGGAAGAGACCTGGCAGCTATATAGATCAAGATTATGAGCATTACAAAGAAATATTAATAAAATCAGATGCTCTATACCAGAACAATGATCCCACACAAAAAAGAGTCAAGTCTAGCAGTGGAGCAAAATACAACAACTTAATCAAGCCCATATGGTCACAAATTAAGACAGGCAGTGGAATCAAACAATACAACACCCTGCCTAAAGAATTTGTGTGGGTTGATGATGTCAGGAAACTTGTAGATAGGTTATTGGTGATAGCTGGAGAGGAAAATGCTGGCAACCACAATTTTTACAATGAAAAGGTTGGAATTATGGACATGATAAGCACAAAATTGTCTAATTTTATAGTGAATGACACTAAGGGGATTGGATATCTTATAAAAATTATTAATAGTCTACCTCCTAAATTTTGGAATATTTCTGAGGGTCGGGGGTTGGTTAATGACATTATAAACAAGCTGTCATTTGAACTACATATTCCAGGCTATCAGTATTGTGGTCCCGGTACAAAATTGGAGCATAGATTAAACAGAGGTGATCCTGGTGTTAATCCCCTAGATGCTGCTTGTAGAGACCATGACATAGCATACAACACACATTCTGATCTAGACAAGAGACATGTTGCAGACAAAAAATTAGAAGAGGCTGCATTTGGTAGATTTGTAAGCAAAGATGCTTCTTTGAGTGAGAGAATAGCAGCATTGGGGACCACCATAGCTGTGAACACCAAACAAAAACTGGGGTGGGGGTTGTGAATATATATATAATAAACCTAGAATGAAGGCCAAGGGTGTTATGTATCAAATACCTTATGCAGGTCTTAAATCTCTTAAAACTATTGATAGTCTTTTAACCAAAAAGCAGCGCAAGAAAAAAAATTCTTGTATTGCCAAGGGTCATGGTATGAAATTGTTGCTTAGTACCCCCCAATTAAAAAAATTACAAAAATCTAGAAAAAAATCACATGTGGGGGGTTTCATATTTATTATCCCGGCCATCTTAGCAGCACTTGGGGCTGTTGGGAGCTTGGCTGGGGGATCAGCTGCCATAGCAAAAACAGTAATAGATGCCAAGAAAAATAGGGCAGAATTAGATGAATTGACGCGCCATAACCTGGCCATGGAGAAACAAGAGAGAGAGCCATGAAAAAGTTTAAAAAAAACAAGAGCCGCTTACAAACCAAGATATTGAAGCTTTAATCAAGCCACTGGGCATCAAACATTTTACAGGTGTGTACATGTCTGATTCTTTACCAGAACAACCACTCAACAAAGAGTGTGGCATTGTTAATTTGGATAAGTACAAAAATCAGGGCACTCTCTGGATTTGTTATCTTAAATATTTAAACAATGAGGCATTTGTGTTTGATTCATTTGGAGGTGTTCCACCTGAAAATTTAGTAAAATATCTAAAATCAGCTAATCTTTATTACAATAATGCCCGTGTTCAAAACTTCAAAGATGTTAATTGTGGACATTTGTGTTTATCTGTTCTTACATATATGTCTCAAATAAATAAACCATCAATTGAAGTTTTTCAAAAAGCCTTGTGGTATTTAAAACATCATGGGGGTATTCCATCTCACCAGCCAAAATTCAATATTGAAACTCAAATTACATGATGATATAGTATATCCCAAAACAATAGCTCTCAGAGCATTTTATGGCATGTACTTGATCCCTAATATTACACACCACAACAACAAAATTGCAGTTGGTGATCAAAATATTGTCATCACTCCAGGGCAGTATAATCTGTCCACTCTAAATGCTCAATTACCCAGAGGCATAGTTTTAACTCAAAATTCTGTCACTCACAGAGTAGAGATTGTATCTGCTACAGAAACAGTGAATCTGGATACTATAGGAGAGCTGTTAGGCTTTGAGAACAACACAAAACTTGAACCAGCCATCAAACACACTGCTATTAATATACCTAAATTCTTAGCCATAGAGACTCTGAATATTCACTGTAATGTGGCCGAGGGTATGATCACCAAATCAAATGGCATAGGCACTCACAAACAAACTGGCATCATTGCAACATTTAAACCTAATTCTGAATTTATGGAGCCCATCATCTACACTCCATCCCCAACATTATATTTTCCTGTGTGCCATAATAGAATAGATAACATTGAATTGATGGTCACTAATGAAAAAGAAGAATTAGTTGATTTTGCTGGAGCCACTACAACTGCAATCATAGAGATTAATATTTAAATAAAAATACATACAAAAAAAATGGAAAATATTGAGAGTTATGAGCTACAATCATTCCCCCCAAACAGGAGGACCTTTGCAAATTTAAATCAACCCAACACAGAGATTGAGGTTGATCTTGATGTAGGGGATGGCTTTATACACCCCCACAGAGCAGATATATACATCAAATTTGATGTTGTAAAGCTCGATGGTACAGATTATCCGGCAAATTCAAATATAAGATTGGTGGACAATTTTGTGCCACATCTGTTCTCTGAAATTGAGATCATAAAACATGGTGTTGTTATAAATAGAGTAGATTATCCCGGCATTACCTCCACAGCTTTGGCCACACTAAAATTATCCAAAACCGAGGCTTCTTACTACAAAATAGGTGGATTTGAGGCTGGTGATAAAATTATATCTAAGAGCCACACAGTGCTGTTCCCTATGCGCCTGTTGCCAGGATTCTTCTCAGATTACAAAGATATTATGTGGAAGGGTGGTTTAAGAATCACATTTAGAAGAGCTGCCAATGATAATAATGCTTTGATGAGGTACAGCACATTAAACTCTACAGGGGAAGCTCTGCCCAATACCCTACCTGATGAAGGCAAATGCATTATTCAGACTATGGAGCTAAGAATTCCAGTTGTTGAATATGAAGCCAGTTATGCTCTTAAATACAAAGCAGATATAATAAAAAATCCACAAGTACCTTTACAATTTTATACATATCAATGTGTACAGAAGCCTGCCACTGGTACTTATTATGAGTTTGATGCTACAAATTCATTCTCCAGTATACAATATGACATGCCGGATTTTGTGGTGGTACTGTTTCAAACTGGAAGACACAATAATCAGGAAAAAAATTCAAGTAGATTTGATAACTGCAACATCAAGAACATATATCTTAAAAATGGCAGAAATGAGGTATTTCCTAGAGAAAATTATAATTTAGACATGTCCAAGGATGATTTCCTCAAATTATATGAAGCATTTACAGCATACAAAAGGGTCACCACTGGCAATACTGACATGTATTACACACCAGATGAATTCAAAGCACAGAGACCCATGTTTGTCATCAACACTTCAAAAAGGAAACAAGTTGTGGTTAATGACAGGACAAACATTAAAATTATCTGTGAATTCCACAATACACTCCCTGATGACACTATATGTAGTGTTATTCTCATAGGTGAAAAATCATATGTTTATGATGTAAGAAATGAGAGAGTCACAGAGCAATTCTAGAAGGCCTCTGCATATTACATTGTCTTAGTACTAGATATATGAGTTGAGCCTGGTGTCCAATTAAAATATTCAGATTAACATATTAATTCTCTGAACTGACTGTCAAGTATTTAAGCACACTTGACAGAGTATTACACTAGAGGCAATAAGCTCTTATAAGCATTTTTGGCTTAGTTTTAAGTGTGGCCAAAACAATATCAAGAGGGGCATATTTTTGACAGGCTTATGGACAACAATCTGGCAGATGTGGCTTTTGTAAGTGTAGACAAATCAATCTGAGGGGGCTCATCATTTCACAGGAACTTCCCGAGGGCATTTTTACAAAAATCTTGGATTAGACGGAGTACCACACTTGAGCAAAAAGCTGATATGGGCATGTTGAGCAAGTTTTAAGTGTAGCCAAATCTGCCTGAGGGGGGTTCATAATTTATCGCGCCAATAATATCACAAATCATACTACTAATACACAACTCTTTTTTATTTGCATTATACTTATTTTACGTATATTCGAACACTATGGTGTGGCGATTACATAAATTGCAGAGTATGGTTCGATATTGTTTCAACGCTCCTGTTTGTTGTACTCTTTCTTTGTGTGTAGAACTTTAATTGTTTCTTAGTCTTAGAAATGTTACTCTTCAAGTTTCTTTAAAGTTTCTCTTGTGTTCAGAGAACTTCATTATTATTTTTTTTTGAAGTTCGTATGATTTCTGGTTCTCGTTCACAGTAGCAGAATCAGAATTTTTGCACCCAGTATTGGCATAAAATTGCTCGTTCTAGGGATGGCGAGATCCGGATCCGGATCCTAAAATTTTTCGGATCCGGATACAGAACTTTCGGACCCGGATCTAGACTTTCGGATCCGGATCCAGAACTTTCGGATCCGGATCCGGTTCCGGAATTTTCGGTCTAAGTCCCCCCCTCCGATTTCCATGAAACTTGGCAGGTGTATAGAGCCCCCCCCCTTCAAATGTCAAGATGAGGTGAAATTGAAGTGGGGATCTGACCACGAAACCACGTAAATATGGCATAGGAAGAAACAGGAGGCATAGGGCCTCTCTATACACCTGTCAAATTTCATGGGAATCGGAGGGGGACACAGGGGTCAGATGATCCCCACGTCAATTTGTCCTCATCTTGACATTTGAGGCGGGTTTTGCCCCCTAAAACAGTTTTTTAGCCGAAACAAAAAAACACGTATTTCTTCCTTTGGGCCCCTCTATACACCTGCGAAGTTTCATGAAAATCGGAGGGGGACACAGGGGTCAGATCCTTACTTCAATTTGTCCTCATCTTGACATTTGAGGGGATTTTGCCCCCTAAAACAGTTTTTAGCCGAAACACAAAAAACACGTATTTCTTCCTTTGGGCCCCTCTATACACCTGCCAAGTTTCATGGAAATCGGAGGGGAACACAGGGGTCAGATCACCACTTCAATTTGTCCTCGTCTTGACATTTGAGGGGAGGTTGCCCCCTCGAACAGATTTTTAGCCGAAACAAAAAAAACAAACACGTATTTCTTCATTTGGGCCCGTTTATACACACACCTGCCAAGTATCATGGAAATCGGAGGGGGACACAGGGGTCAGATCCCCACTTCAGTTTGTCCTCATCTTGACATTTGAGGGAGTTTTGCCCCCTGAAACAGTTTTTAGCTGAAACAAAACAACAAGGTATTTCTTCCATTGGGCCCCACTATACACCTGCCAAGTTTCATATAAATCGGAGGGACACAGGGGTCAGATCCTCACTTCAATTTGTCCTCATCTTGACATTTGAGGGGTTTTGCCCCCTAAAACCGTTTTTTAGCTGAAACAAAAAAAAACACCTATTTCTTCCTTTGGGCCCCACTATACGCCTGCCAAGTTTCATGGAAATCGAAGGGGGACACTTAGATAACCTCCCTTGTTAGTCTTACACTTTGTAATTATATAACACTGCATATATTATAATGTTTTATTTTAATTTGTAAAACTGTAACTGTAGAACCATTGTATAATTTTTGTATAACATTTCTATCTTGTTACATGTGTTAAAGGTTTCATCCTGGAATGGAATGTCTCAAATTTATGTGTGTTTCCATTTGCAATACATTCGAATGAATACATATTCGTTTCAATGGCATTTACAAAATCACCTCTGACATTTTATGTTAAACAAGAAAGATTATTTTTGTGCACGAGTGTGTTAGCCGATGCGTAGCAAAGTATTTTAGAAACAACACTTGAAAAAATTCTTGTAGGACTAACTAATGAAAAATTTCTTTGTAATCGAAGATCATAATACCTTTTAAGGTGTGGTAATATTATAATGGGATTGAGATACGAAACTCTCGGATCCGGATCCAGATCCAAAACTTTCAGACCCGGATCCGGATCTGTTTGGCCATCCCTAGCTCGTTCTCTTCGATATACGAGGTGTGGCTAGAAAAAAACCGGATTGATGTTGCTGTCGACAAACGGCAAGCGCGTCAAAGTCAAGCGGTGCATTAGTGTATAACGTGATATCTTGCCTATCGCCTGTGTGATTGCCCAGGGTGCTCAGTTCCTCTGTAGCTTGTGGACGAAGTGAACCATATATCTGTGCTCCGTCCGAAAAAAAAAAATTAAGTATGAAAGTGGAACAGCATATCAATCTGAAATTTCATATGAAACTCGGAAAATCCGCCACAAAAACTTACGATTTGTTGAAGGAAGTGTACGGAGATGAGTGTTTATCACGCACTCAAGTGTTTGATTCGTTTCAAAGGTTTGAAGAGGGACGAGAAGTGATCGCGGACGACTAGCGTCCTGGACGGTCTTGCACGTCAAAAACGAAATCAAACCTTTGCAAATGTCGGTGAATTGATTCGAATTGTGTAACCGAAGGTCAAACTGTCAACCAACTTTATTTCATTACGGTGCTAACGACCCTTCTTGGGCGAGTAAGAAGACGACGACCTGATTTGTGGAAAAGCAAGTCATGGATTCTTCATCAGGACAATGCTCCTGCCCACACGGCAGTCTTTATTGGCCAAGTATGGGATCCCAGTGTTAGAACATCCACCCTATTCGCCGAATCTCGCTCCGTGCGACTTTTTTTATTCCCAAAGGTCAAATCAGCACTGAAAGGAACCAGATTTAAGACCGTTGAATGTGTGAAAACAAAAGCGACGGAGGTCATGAATATGGTTTCAGAAAATGATTTCCAGCAGTGTTTCCAGCAATGGAGGATTGGTATGGAACGGTGTATCGTTTGTGCAGGGGAGTACTTTGAAGGAGATAATGTTCATATTGTACAAAATAACCAATAAAAGATTTTGTAGCAACAGTCAGGTTTTTTTTCTAGCCACACCTCGTATTTAAAAATTCCTATTTGTTGTCCTTGGTGTTTGTGTGTAGAATTATAATTGTTTCTTAGAACTGTAACTATTTTATAGAACTGTAACTGTCTGTCATAACTATGTATAGCTCTCTCTTAGAGCTATACGACCGGTTTCTTATAACTATAATTATTTCTTAGTCTTAGATATGTTTCCATTTAGTTTTCTTTAAAGTTTGCTTTGTGGTCAGAGAACGTCATTATTAACATTTCTTTTTAAAGTTGGTTGGGATTTCTGATTCTTCTCCACAATAACCGAATCATAAATGTTGCATTAAAAATTGGCACAACATTGATCTTTCTCTTCTTTCCAAAATGACTGACTTAGCGTGCGGTCCAAGGTCTGAGATATATGGAGCATGATATAACCGAACGGTAGGCAATCAGCGCCATCTGTTGACTTGGTGTGTATTTAAAGGTTTTTGGCCTTACCTACGGTCGATCCTACAAGGTCAATGAAGTCCTTGGCGGAGATGCCCTTCCTGGTAGCGAACACCTCTCCCAGCTTCTCCAGGTCGCTCTCCGTGATGAGGCTCTCGGGGCGTATCTGTATGGTCTGCTCGTCGATGGTTGTCAGCTGCTCGACATCCGAGAGGGACCTTCTCCCCCAGCTCGGGCTCATGGCCTTGATCCTCACCTAAACAGAGCAGCACTGGTAGAGCTACATCTAAGTATGGACATTCTTGGGCCGTGTCCGAATCCGCAATCGCACCGTTACGCTCTTTCCCGCCTCTTTCTTGTGACGTTGAAGTCCGTCCGAAAATCGAAAGGATCCCGAGAAGTGCATTTGCCACTTTCCCCTCCAGGTGTCAGTTCGAACGCCACCCACCGCACCCTGGGGCTGAGGCGCGCAATACAATATTGAACCTATTTAACAAGCGTCTAGCAACATGGAAATACATGCTTACATCACCAAACCTTATCTGCCTAACCTATCAATATAATAGCAGAAATAAGCATGTAAATATGTTCGGCAGGTTAACGTTTGTTTATTAAAGCTATTATATGCCTACGTGGATAGGTTAGGCAGGTCAGGTTTGGTGCCGTTAGCATGTATTTCCATGTTGCTAAGCTCGTCGCTCGTACCTATTTACAACTTAAACTGGATACGTGACACGTCATTTCCTCTTACAGTTTATCTGAACGCAGTGTTATCGATAAAATGTCCAAGCAGCACCGAGTTTTAGAGCGTCTATTATTCGATAAACGTCGCATCTAGACAGTAAAAGTTGCAACATACCTTGCGGGCGTAACGCTACAGCAAACTGAGGCATGGATGGATTGATGATTCATTTAGTTTATTTTCCTTCTGTTTTCTGACACTTTTGGCTAATCGCGAAGATGAGATTGACTGATGAAATGATTGTGATGAAATTGATGAATGGGCATTCACAGAGAACACCCATGATTTGAAACATAATTACTTTCGTCTGTTCCCTCCATACGGTGCTCAACCTATACCACGGATTCGGACCATAACGGTGCGAGAATTCCGCGGGATGATGCTTTAGGTAGCGGCAACTGCCAATTCGGACACGTCCCTATATTATATTTTATAAATTTCTCTGACAAAAGAACAGCGGTTTCCATTATACCAGCCGGATTTGCAACTAGCCGGTGTAAAGCAACGAAATTGTGAGTGGCTTACATCGTTAACTTTCGTGTCCCAAGGTGGCGAACGCTTCTCGCGATATCAAGCAAAGGATAGTCGAATACGTCCTATGTTGCCAAACCATGAGAATTTGTTTGTTTGTCATCACAAGTAGGAATGATTTCAAGGGAGATAGAAAAAAAGACAGATGAAATAAAGGCGGAAGAGAATGCGGGAGGGAAAGGAGGACAATTAAGGACACACACACACACACACAGAGAGAGAGAGAGAGAGAGAGAGAGAGAGAGAGAGAGAGAGAGAGAGAGAGAGAGAGGAAAGAGAAGAGAAAGTAAAGTTCGAGACCGAAAAAGAAAGATCAATAAAGAGGTGAGACACACAAACATACATACATACCTAGGGTGGGGGGGATGTTACGTATACTTATTTTTAGTAATCGTCCTCATTGTGCCATCTTTTCCTGCCTTCGACATTCTTTATTATAAATACTGTGCCAAAGGGAGTTTATGGCCCCCAACAACCCCATTGGGCACGCCACTGAGCGTTTTCCACTCTTGCATCTGGTCAGGACCGTTTCCGGGAAGATTCCATGAATGATTATTGGCACGTGAGAATCCATTCATTTCTGTCGCACTAATACTGATCGGGAAGAAGAAGAAAAATAAATCCCCACCTCCAAAACAGATGGACATTGATCCTCCACTATGCACTCACCTCGGCCGGTCGCTGCTTGATGTAGAGCCAGTCGTCGATGGAAGGGTCGTGGAAGCAAAACCTCTGTGGCTCCTGCGGTATCCTCAAGTCGTCCAGTGACTGTATCCGCCATATTGGACGGGGCACAGCCAGGCATCGAACCAGAGGGTCGTTGTCGTACTTCGGTCGGAGGCGCCTCGGGGTGGCGGTTGGGTTGGGCTTGTTGTGCCTGTTCCACGGGGTGCAGGTACTTTCAAGGTGGAAGCCCGTTGCCATAGACTTGACCTTCCGCAAGGGGGCGTCC
The DNA here is from genome assembly GCF_977018435.1 of Lepisma saccharinum. NCBI lineage: Eukaryota > Metazoa > Arthropoda > Insecta > Zygentoma > Lepismatidae > Lepisma > Lepisma saccharinum. Next base: position 59,513,867 of record NC_139241.1, on the reverse strand, counting down.
ACGTCGATGAGCATTGTGCTCCCGCCCATGATACCTGAAAGATAAAACGGTGCAGGCACGTCACAAGGATTATAAAGGTTCCTATCCTGTTCTAAAAATACCAACTATACCAGCGCCGCTGTAGTTCCTGGTGTGCTTGCATTCGGGCAATGTGGTTGGCTCTCACGGGCGCGTGTTTCTGACACGTCACAGCACGCGCATCGGGCAGCTAAGTAGACGAGAATATCAAGGCGATAAGGCCCCGGATAGAGCATATCAATCGCTAAAGCTGTGAAATTCGACACAGAGAAATAGACACCAGAGCAGACGCTAAGAACGAATTAAACCAAGTAAGAGCATGTAAACTAGTACAGTCAACTGCAAAAATAATGGTAGGCAAATTGTCCACCGCTATTTTCATTACCTTTTTTATTCTACATCCTGTGTTGTTTTAAGGAATGAAACTATGTTGGTTCGAAGCAGGTATTGTTCTCTGCTTATTGACGTCATTATTTCAATTCATTGTAATCACATTGTGTAATACAGACAGAATGAAAATGGTGGTGGACAATTCACCTACTGTTTCTTTCGGCGTTGGGTGTACAACACCACAGTTCGCCTTCCGTAAATACGAAAGCACAAGAAACAAGGAAAGGAGGAAAACAAAACATGGAAACAATTGCGGGGATGGAGGTAAGGTGAAAATATATTTACAGAACCAACTTCAGGGGTAAGATATCGATTTGAGGTCAGTTTTTCCTCGAACACGCAATAAACATTGGCATCCGGAGGAGAAGGGGGGTGCTAGAAAAGAACGTGTCTCCTCTTGGAAAAATAATCTCAGTTCTAAAATTTACATTTCACATTTGTATATATTCAGTGTTAATTATTATAAAGAACTGAATTACAGTAGGACTGGTGCAGAACGTTGCAAGAACACGGCAAATTCATACAGAAGCAGTAGTTTGTTTGTTTTTATTTGAATTTTTGTTTCAAGTCTACTTTATGCACAGATAGGCTAATGAGGACTGAACCTACAGTTTAAAGTGGGATCTGAGGCGCTCTGTGCCTCCACCGGATGCGTGGATACTTGCTTAATAAAAGATGGATCACTGTTGACAAGAATTAATTGCAGTTACTGCTGCATAACACAATAAGTAGGCTATATTGAAAAATCATGGAGCAGTTTAAGCTAAGTGTTACTGTTACTTTGATATTATAAACACATGCCTACAATAAACGTGTTTATTAACAGTAACAAGTATTTTACAAATGAGGCTATAATTTTTCGTCACTAAAACCGTAAATAGCTACATGGTCGTTTTTTATTGGAGGCTGCAGGAAAACTAGGAGAGTGGGGGGTGCGTCATTTTATCTTAAACCGCCCCTGTCCATCGATAATAATGGATAAAACATACACTAAATATGTTAATCAAGATTTATTCATTACAATTAATGATTTCATTTGTAGGTCATGACGTCATAGGAGATCAGAACTGCATCTTGCAGTGAACGTAAAGAGCACAGCGCCAGCGAAGCAAGACGGAATGAGCAGTAATCAAATTAGTTCATTAACCTATCTGTAGACAGTTAAGAAGATAATTTACGATCTTTTACATCAAACATCACGTCAGAGAGCGAGGCTACGTGGCCATCGCGAAGTAAAAACATGGCCAAGAAGAAAGAGCGGAGGTTGTAAGTTTAAAAGAGAAAGGGTAGGCCACGAAAGGCAAAGCAACACTATTACAGCTCTGAAAACGGCATTTAACGTCCATTCACAGAGGGCGTAATTGGTGCTTTCGCCACGGCGGCGCTGCCTGTCTGATTATAGTGCCCGAATACTCGGGTAGCTAATGCATGGCGTGGCTTCGACTGTCCTGTTGCGAAAAATCATCGAGAATATGCAAGGGAGTCTGTCGAACATAAAAGTAGGCGGCGCTGATCTCTTTGTTCCAATTCGGTACGTCCACGAACAAAAGTTTCATCTTGGAAATGATCTGGCACAAGACGAACATCTGCATGGTTAATAATGGCCGGAATATTTCTGAACTGGGTAATGAGGTTTCGAAAACAACCGAATCCGGTGGGAGAATCGAGTATCCGCATTCTAAAACGAAAATCCGGTGCCCAGACTGGGAACCGAATATTGGAAACCCACTTGAGGAACCGAGTATCGGAAAGCCGGGTGAGGAACTGAGTATCGGGTACTCGGAACAGAATATCGGAAACCCACATGAGGAACCGAGAATCGGGTACTCGGAACAGAATATCGGAAACCCAAGTAAGGAATTGAGTATCGGGTACCCGGAACCGAGTATCTGGTACCCGGAACAGAGTATCGGAAACTCGGGCGAGGAACCGAGAATCGAGAACCCGGAACCGAATATCGGAAACCCAAGTGAGGAATTGAGAATCGGGTACTGGGATCGAGAATCGGGTACCCGGAACTGAGTATAGGAAACCCGAGTGAGAAACCGAGAATCCTGTACCCGAAACCTAATCAGATACAAACCTGAGAATTGGGCACGTATCCACCATATTTGCTGGGACCCAGATATGGACAAATGCGACCATGCAAGGAGATATGTCACCGAGATCGAGAAATAGACACCTGTAAAAATCGAGACGAGACTTGGTGTCCGAGACTCTTACTTGTTCGACAGTAAACAAAGAACGGGACAGCGTGGTTGCATACGTTCGAGAGAAGGAAACACTTCCTCACGCACGAGAGAATACTCTTTACAAGCCTCACCTCGATTGCTAACTTTGGACTTCCTCATCCACGTCAAAAATCTAACCTCGTCACTTTACTGCAATAAGGTGGTATTTTTTTTTCATCATTAGAGCTCTCACTTTTGGTGCGAGTGGTCCCGGGATCGTTCCCCACCGGTGGTTCCAACATTTCGGTATTGATGACAATTGGGAAGCAATAATATCGGATTCCGGTCTCCCCAGAAAACCGGACAGGGCATGAAACACGCAACCTACAGAGGATTATGGTAGCTTTGGGACCAGGCGACAGATCCTCGCTGACCTACAACATTGTACTACATGCTAGACACACACTGACTTTTATTAATAAGTACCTTCCCAGAAGGTCACCCTTTTTTAAACAAATAATGGTGCAATTAGTTTGGGAATTTGATACTGAAGAATTCATTAAAAATACCGTATATTTCAATTAGAAATTGCTACTTTTACATTATTTTCCACACATTTTCTAGTAATTTACAATTACTGTGTCCTACATATTTAGACAATGTTCTTGTTTGTGCCTTTTCAAGTAATGGTAACTGTATCTAGTTACCTTTGCAAATGAGTAACTGTAAGAGTTACTTTTGAGCAAAGTAACTTACCAAAAACCGGTCCTACTTTTTCCTTATAACGATCTGCCCTTCCCGATGGCGTAGTGGTAACGTTGTCGCCTTGAAATCAAGACGTTCCGGGTTCGATACCTGGTGGAGACACACAGTGGTTCGGATCAAGCACTTTAAACTGTAAGTCCAATCCCAATTGATCTATTAGTGCATAAAAGTGGACTTAAAACTCAAACATAAACTCTTATACAGATCTGATGATGCTACTCATTTCCGGACTTAATCTGCCGACCTCAGTGGCGGAGTGGTTAGATCTTTATGAGTGTCCCTTCATCAGTTCCATCATCACTCATCCTCATCTTCGCGATTAGCCAAAGTGGCAGAAAAGCGAAGCAAAATAAATATATCATATCGAAGCTAGGACTTTATCTACGTCTGTTTTCAAAGTTTCTTTTAAGCCTATACTTTATGCTTACATAGGCTGATCGGGACTGGCCCTATGGCTTAAACTGGGATCCGAACCACTGTAGAATGTGCCTCTACCAGAGATGAAACCACAACGCTATCAGAAAGGTCCTCGTAATGTATACTTCACACTGGCTCTAATACTTTTCTCCAAGTATGTACAACCGAGAAAGAAAAAGCGCAAATTGGACTTAACACGATTAAGAGCCGTTCGATCTTCCTTTTGCAAATAAAAACTCTGAACACATCAATATGGGCACATTATGGTGATTTTATTGAAAGGCCGAAGAACCGAAAAGGAGAACAGCAATTTGCAAAACGAGGAGGAAGAAGAAAAAAACTTGCATACCCACTGTGATGGAGTTGTAAGGTAACTTTTGGGTGGAGATCTCGAGAGAAGTGCTTATACTCTTTGAGTACCCTTGTAATCAGAAGTTCACCCTCAGAGCTGTATCATTTTCTGAAGCATAGCGGTCTTAAGGACTTGTTAAAACCTCCACAGCCCGTGGGCACATGGAAGTTATACCCTGTAAACTAAAGTACATAATTACGTTCCTCTGTTTGACTGGTATATTTAGAGGTTAACAAGGCAACCATTATCTTGCTGGTTCCCCTCGCAAATTGTTTGAAGAGATTTTTCTCCCGAGTAACTATCCTAAATTATGAGGGTATTTAAGGAAAAGATTCTTGACAGGTGTGAAGTTTATTGCGCCCTATTGTTTGCAGGGTTCATTGAGAAGTTGTAAGCTTTAGCTGGTTCTTTTTTGTTGTTTTCGTCTGGCTGTTGCATGCGAAAATGATGATGCAGAACATCCTTTCGGACATTACGATAGCACAGAAAGATTGCTACGAAAGATGAAATTCATAGAGGTGGATCCGTTGGGTGTTTTACATTCAGCAATTTCACGTGACGTTGTCTGGAGGTTCTTGTAACGACACATTACGACAACAGATGGCGTTGATGATTCCTAATTCACTAAATGCTGGGTGGATTATGATAGACAATGTGAACGTAAAAGGAACAGACTAGCAAATTGATCAAATTTTGGAGAACAGCATACAACCCGAAAACTTTCCGGAATTGTAGTAATTTGTGTGAGCAAACATAGTCGACTTTCAGAAGAGAAGGGCAATAAGGCCGGTTCACAAACCGAAAATGAGGCTCGGTGAGGCTCGCCTTAATGGATTTCTCTCGTAAGGCATGAGCCTCATTTTCTGGCAGTGTTGCCAGCTCCTTACTCGAAAAAATCACCAAGGTTTTTTTTTTTGGTTTAACCTAGCCTAAAGCAAGGAGCTGGCAACGTTGCTTGAGGTATATTTTCTTGCAGTGTTGCCAACTCCTCACTCGAAAAAATCACCAAGGTTTTTTTTTGGGTCTAACCTAACCTAAAGCAAGGAGCTGGCAACCTTGCTTGAGGCTTGCCTTACAGCGCATAAAGCAAGGTTGCCAACCCACTGGTACTTTTGCCATAGCCTTTTACAAGAAAAAAAAAGAGAAAGGGAAGAGTTAAACAACCGACAGCTTACCCACAGCCTTTTTTGGTCTAACCTAACCTAAAGCAAGGAGCTGGCAACGTTGCTTGAGGCTTGCCTTACAGCGCATAAAACAAGGTTGCCAACCCACTGGTACTTTTGCCATAGCCTTTTACAAAAAAGAGAGAGAGGAGAGAGAGAGGAGAGAGAGAGAGGAGAGAGAGAGGGAAGAGTTAAACAACCGACAGCTGCCAACACCCACTCTAACCTAACCTAACCTAACCTAACCTAACCTAACCTAACCCAACCTAACCTAACCAGGTCTAACCTAGCCTAAAGCAAGGAGCTGGCAAGTTTACTTAAGACTTGCCTTAGTGCATAAAGCAAGGTTGCCAACCTACTGGTATTTTTGCCATAGCCTTTTACAAAAAAGAGAGAGAAGAGAGAGGGAAGAGTTAAACAACCGACAACCCACCTACAGCTTTTTTTTGTCTAACCTAGCCTCAAGCAAGGGGCTGGCAACTTGCTTGAGGTTTGCTTTACAGCGCATAAAGCAATTTTTGCCAACCTGCATATACTAAACAAAGAGAGCCGGCACTGCTGTAAAAGAGAGAGATGGGTGGATGGTAATATAGTATGTGTGTGCGTATGTGTGTATAATATGTAGCATTATTAACTAGAGTGTGTTGGCAATTTACTTACAACTAAGAAAAATAGAGATGCCAACGTTGGTGTAAGATGAAGAGAGAGAGAGATTTATGGCTGGCAACAGTAACGAGCGAATGCGCCATATCGTAATTTTCCAACTCCGACAATGTTTGTATATCGTGATTTTTGTAAACCTCTCTCGGGGGAACGATGTGTCACACACACACACGCGTGCGCGTGTATTGTGACGCAAGCAAACAGACAAAATAATAATAATTGTTGTTTTTTAGGATTCCTGGCCCCCTGGCGTGGTGCCCAACCAAAAAAAAACGTAAAGGTTTTCCCGTACGGCCTTCGAACGTAAAATTGATTGACGTGCGGGCGAATCTCTTCCGGAATGTTTTTCAATTCGTACATCTGACCATACATGCTATTCATCATCAATTTAGCCGTGTTCTGTTTGGCGTCTATTTCGAGCAGTTTGCCCGGCGGTAAAGTCTTATTGTTTTTAAATTTTTTGATTTTTTACGCAAGGCCATGATCTTGCGTATGCACGTGGCGTTTAGCGTGTCTCGTGAAAATCACACGTGAAGATCAGCTTCCGTACAACCGGCTGGATTTGTAACGCCGCGATAAACATCAACTTCCGTACCGGGCAGAACGCCTGTTCCGGCGTGGAATTTGCGCCACTCCCAAGTTCACGTTGAAAGGGGAGAGGCCAGCTGCTATTTTGGCCATGCACATGCCCTCTTAACTTGCCCCGTAGGACACGTTCTGTTCTCTTACGAGAATTAATATAGTTTGTCATAGAACTCTCCAATTCATGACTTAGCAAAAACAATCTGTTTGCGGATTCATCACGTACGCCTATATGTGAGAAAAAAATATGAATAGAACCTATGCTCGGAAATCGAAAATGGCGACCGGAAGTGGGGTTATCTTGGAAACGGTAAAACTTAGGAAAAATCTGTTTGTGGTTTCATCATGTACACCTATATGTGAGAAAAAGTATGAATAGAACCTATGTTCGGAAATCCAAAATGGCGACCGGAAGTGGGGTTATCTAGGAAACGGTAAGACTTAGGAGAAATCTGTTTGCTGATTCATCACGTACACCTATACGTGAGAAAAAGTATGAATAGAACCTATGCTCGGAAATCCAAAATGGCGACCGGAAGTGGGGTTATCTTGGAAACGGTAAGACTTAGGAGAAATCTGTTTGCGGATTCATCACGTACGCCTATACGTGAATAAAAGTATGAATAGAACCTATGTTCGGAAATCGAAAATGGCGACCGGAAGTGGGGTTATCTTGGAAACGGTAAAACTTAGGAAAAATCTGTTTGCGGATTCATCATGTACACCTATACGTGAGAAAAAGTATGAATAGAACCTATGTTCGGAAATCCAAAATGGCGACCGGAAGTGGGGTTATCTTGGAAACGGTAAAACTTAGGAAAAATCTGTTTGGTGATTCGTCACGTACACCTATACGTGGGAAAAAAATATGAATAGAACCTATGTTCGGAAATCCAAAATGGCGACCGGAAGTGGGATTATCTTGGAAACGGTAAGACTTAGGAGAAATCTTTTTGCGGATTTTTCATGTACACCTATACGTGAGAAAAAGTATGAATAGAACCTATGCTCGGAAATCGAAAATGGCGACCGGAAGTGGGATTATCTTGGAAACGGTAAGACTTAGGAGAAATCTGTTTGCAGATTCGTCACGTACGCCTATATGTGAGTAAAATATGAATAGAACCTATGTTCGGAAATCGAAAATAGCGACCGGAAGTGGCGTTATCTTGGAAACGGTAAGACTTAGGAGAAATCTGTTTGCGGATTCATCACGTACGCCTATATGTGAGAAAAAGTATGAATAGAACCTATGCTCGGAAATCCAAAATGGCGACCGGAAGTGGGGTTATCTTGGAAACGGTAAGACTTAAAAAAAATCTGTTTTCGGATTCATCACGTACGCCTATACGTGAGTAAAATATGAATAGAACCTATGCTCGGAAATCGAAAATAGCGACCGGAAATAGGGTTATCTTGGAAACGGCAAGACTTAGAAAAAATATGTTTGCTGATTCATCATGTACGTCTATACGTGAGTAAAAATATGAATAGAACCTATGTTCGGAAATTTGAACGAAGCGAACAGAGAGATCGAATACGACGTGGACGTAGGGGACGGGTTTGTTCATCCTCACAGAGCAGACCTCTACCTTGAATTCGACGTGGTGAAGAAGAAAAGCGGATACGCGTTTCCCGCAGCAGCAAATTTGATACTCGTGGACAACTTCGTGCCTCACCTGTTCTCGCAGGTGGAGGTGAGGAAACACAACACCGTCATCGACAGAATAGATTATCCAGGCATCACGTCGACGGCGGTGGGAACGTTGAAATTATCCAAAACGGACGCAGCGTACTACCAGGCCGGGGGATTCGAAGCCGGGACCAAAATATCGACGAGAAGTCACACGGTGCTCTTTCCCATGCGTTTGCTTCCGGGATTCTTCTCGGACTACAAGGAGATTATGTGGAAGGGAGGACTGCGCGTTACGTTTCGAAGAGCTGCCAACAACAACGACGCACTGATGCACTGATGCGACGCAGTTCAACAACATACAGTTCGACATGCCAGATTTCATCGTAGTGCTTTTTCAGACCGGGAGGGACAAAAATCAGGAAAAAGATTCCAGCAAGTTTGACGACTGCAAAATCAAAAATGTTTATCTGAAGAACAGTAGAAACGAAGTGTTTCCGCACGAGAATTACAACCTCGACGTGACCAAAAACGATTACCTCAAACTTTACGAAGCGTTCTCGGCTTACAAACGCGTGACCGAGGGAAGCGTGGACATGTACTACACGCCCAGCGAATTCAAAGCACGGAGACCCATGACCGTCATCAACACATCTAAGAGAAAGAAGGTTGTGGTTAACGATCGAACCAACATCAAGATCGTCTGCGAGTTTCACGATGCCTTGCCCGAGGATATCCTATGTAGTGGAACGTGGAGAGAAACCTTGGTGATTTTTTTGAGTAAGATGTTGGCAACACTGCGAGAAAATAAGGCTTATGCCTTACAAGAGCAAACTATTAAGGCGAGCCTCACCGAGCCTTATTTTCGGTCGCAGAATTCTCCATTTGGGTCTACTAATGTTGCCAACTCACTAGGCCGTATTAATATTGCGCGCTCAAGCATGATTTAATTTTATTATATTTTCAGATTGACCACAAAACAAGGTGTTGACAGGCAGTGTGTATATATATTGTAAGAAGATGTTTTATTATCAACCTCCACTTCTTGCAGTACATCCTGGACACAGCGTTGCAGGTTAACAAAGGATTTTTGGTCAGTATATATTTTTTTTATTAAAACTGTTCGGTTACTCGCTCGTTCCTGGCATCATACACAAAAGTTTTCTCCGCGATGAGGATGACGCTACACAGAGTGTCGGCAGGCAAGGCATCGTGGAACTCGCACACAATCTTGATGTTGGTGCGATCGTTAACAACCACCTGCTTTCTTTTAGATGTGTTGATGAGGAACATGGGTCTGCGAGCTATGAACTCGTTTGGATTGTAGTACACGTCCACGTTACCGGAAGTCACTCGTTTGTAAGCTGTGTACGCCTCGTACAGTTTCAGGTAGTCCTCTTCTGCGATGTTTAGGTTGTAGTTCTCACGTGGGAAAACTTCGTTCCTGCCATTTTTGAGGTAAATGTTCTTAATCTTGCAGTTGTCGAACTGGCTTGAATTTTTCTCCTGATTGTTACCTCTTCTTGTCTGGAAGAGTACGACTGCAAACTCGGGCGTGTCGTACCGAATGTTGTTGAATTGCGTGGTTACGTCAAATTCGAAATGATTGCCGGAAGCAGGTTTTTGCACACACTGGTAGCCATAAAACTGAATGGACACTTGAGGATTCTTCAGGATGTCGGCTTTGTACTTGAGAGCATAGTTTGATTCGTATTCTACCACTGGCACGCGCAGCTCCATGGACCTTACAATACACTTGGCAGCGTCGGGTAGTGTGTTGGGAAGCAAGGTAGTCCCGTCCGGGCCCAAAGTGCTGTATCGCATCAGTGCGTCGTTGTCGTTGGCAGCTCTGCGAAAAGTAACACGCAAACCACCCTTCCACATGATCTCCTTGTAGTCCGAGAAGAAACCGGGCAGCAGACGCATGGGAAACAGTACTGTGTGACTTTGAGTTTTGATTTTTGTACCTGCTTCGAATCCCCCTGCCTGGTAGTATGCTGCATCGGTCTTGGAGAGTTTCAGTGTTCCCACGGCAGTCGAGGTAATCCCGGGGTAGTCAACCCTATCGATGACGGTGCCGTGTTTTCTAACTTCCACCTGCGAGAATAGGTACGGCACAAAATTATCTACGAGTCTTAGGTTTGCGTTGGCAAGAAATGCTTCGCTGTTGTCTCTCTTCACTACATCAAACTTGACGTACAAATCAGCTCTGTGAGGGTGAATGAATCCATCCCCGACGTCCACATCGTATTCTATCTCTCGATTCGCTTCGTTAAGGATGGCAAACGTGCGACGGTTGGGAGGGAAGGACTGCAACTCGTAACTTTCGATTTGTTCCATGATGGCTATTTATTATATGTTAATCTCCACGACGGCAGTGGTCGCGGCTCCTGCAAAATCAACCACCTCCCTCTTCTTGTTTGTCACTGCTAATTCTATGTTGTCTATGCGATTACAAGATACAGGAAAGTATATCGGTGGGGAGGGCGTGTAGATAATTGGCTCCATGAACTCAGAGTTTGGTTTGAACGTAGCGATAATACCTGTCTGCATGTGACTCCCTGGGATGCCGTCAGAGGATTTGGTGATCATACCTTGATCATTTTTTTACAGAGCAGTTCGGGTAGGTTGTTATTTATAGACCCCACCCTATTTTTTTTTGTTTTGTGTTCATGGCGATGGTCGTACCTAATGCGGCGACCCGTTCGCCCAGCGAGATGTCTCTGCTGACGAGTCCCCCGAAAGCTGCGTGCTCTAACTTTCTGTCAGCATCATGACGTACATCGAGATCGGTATTGGTATTGTAGGCAATATCGTGATCCTTGCATGCAGCATCCAGGGGATTCACACTCTTGTCGCCTTTTTTAGTCGCTGTTCGAGTTTGGTACCGGGGCCGCGGTACTGGTAACCTGGCAAGTGTATCTTGAAGGGTAGCTTGTTGATGATGTCGTTCACGAGACCTCGACCTTCGGCCACGTTCCAAAATTTCGGAGGTAGGGTGTTGATGATTTTGATGAGGTACCCTATGCTTTTGTCGTCATTCACAATGAAGTTGGCAAGCTTGGAGCTAACCATGTCCACAATTCCTACCTTCTCGTTGCGAAAGTTGCTGTTGCCTGCATTCTCCTCTCCTGCAATAACCAACAACCTGTCTATGAGCTTGCGCACGTCGTCAACCCACACAAGCTCTTTGGGCAGGTTGTTGTAGAGTTTGACGCCGCTGCCTGTTTTGACCTGGTTCCATATCGGCTTGATGAGGTTCTTGTATTTTTCGCCGCTGCTAGATTTGACGCGATTCTGCGTAGCGTCGTTGTTTTGGTACAAGGCATCCGTCATGATCAAAATTTCCTTGTAATTTTGGTAATCTTCGTCTGTGTAATCTCTTGGTTGCTTTTTTTGGTGATGAGTTCCCACAGTCCAACCGTACCAAGATACCTGTTCCAGCTGTTTTTCTCACCCAAATTGACTTTCACGTTGTCACCCTCGAACGTGACTTTCGATTTTTCGATTTTCCAAACCACGCCCTCGTTGAGTTCCATGGTTGGGTACAATCCGAAAACCTCGTCTTTCTCGAACTAAACTCAACGGCCTGTTGATCAATCAATTTTCGGAACGTTGCTCTTCTTGCTGGAACAGTGACGATTTCGGATTCGCGACGATCGACATGACGAGGAAACCCAACGACGGAAAATACAGAAACAAAATTAACGACTTTCTAAACGTTGCAACGTTGAGAGAAACGTTTCTCTCAACGTTGCAACGTTTAGAAAGTCGTTAATTTTGTTTCTGTATTTTCCGTCGTTGGGTTTCCTCGTCATGTCGATCGTCGCGAATCCGAAATCGTCACTGTTCCAGCAAGAAGAGCAACGTTCCGAAAATTGATTGATCAACAGGCCGTTGAGTTTAGTTCGAGAAAGACGAGGTTTTCGGATTGTACCCAACCATGGAACTCAACGAGGGCGTGGTTTGGAAAATCGAAAAATCGAAAGTCACGTTCGAGGGTGACAACGTGAAAGTCAATTTGGGTGAGAAAAACAGCTGGAACAGGTATCTTGGTACGGTTGGACTGTGGGAACTCATCACCAAAAAAAGCAACCAAGAGATTACACAGACGAAGATTACCAAAATTACAAGGAAATTTTGATCATGACGGATGCCTTGTACCAAAACAACGACGCTACGCAGAATCGCGTCAAATCTAGCAGCGGCGAAAAATACAAGAACCTCATCAAGCCGATATGGAACCAGGTCAAAACAGGCAGCGGCGTCAAACTCTACAACAACCTGCCCAAAGAGCTTGTGTGGGTTGACGACGTGCGCAAGCTCATAGACAGGTTGTTGGTTATTGCAGGAGAGGAGAATGCAGGCAACAGCAACTTTCGCAACGAGAAGGTAGGAATTGTGGACATGGTTAGCTCCAAGCTTGCCAACTTCATTGTGAATGACGACAAAAGCATAGGGTACCTCATCAAAATCATCAACACCCTACCTCCGAAATTTTGGAACGTGGCCGAAGGTCGAGGTCTCGTGAACGACATCATCAACAAGCTACCCTTCAAGATACACTTGCCAGGTTACCAGTACCGCGGCCCCGGTACCAAACTCGAACAGCGACTAAAAAAGGCGACAAGAGTGTGAATCCCCTGGATGCTGCATGCAAGGATCACGATATTGCCTACAATACCAATACCGATCTCGATGTACGTCATGATGCTGACAGAAAGTTAGAGCACGCAGCTTTCGGGGGACTCGTCAGCAGAGACATCTCGCTGGGCGAACGGGTCGCCGCATTAGGTACGACCATCGCCATGAACACAAAACAAAAAAAAATAGGGTGGGGTCTATAAATAACAACCTACCCGAACTGCTCTGTAAAAAAATGATCAAGGTATGATCACCAAATCCTCTGACGGCATCCCAGGGAGTCACATGCAGACAGGTATTATCGCTACGTTCAAACCAAACTCTGAGTTCATGGAGCCAATTATCTACACGCCCTCCCCACCGATATACTTTCCTGTATCTTGTAATCGCATAGACAACATAGAATTAGCAGTGACAAACAAGAAGAGGGAGGTGGTTGATTTTGCAGGAGCCGCGACCACTGCCGTCGTGGAGATTAACATATAATAAATAGCCATCATGGAACAAATCGAAAGTTACGAGTTGCAGTCCTTCCCTCCCAACCGTCGCACGTTTGCCATCCTTAACGAAGCGAATCGAGAGATAGAATACGATGTGGACGTCGGGGATGGATTCATTCACCCTCACAGAGCTGATTTGTACGTCAAGTTTGATGTAGTGAAGAGAGACAACAGCGAAGCATTTCTTGCCAACGCAAACCTAAGACTCGTAGATAATTTTGTGCCGTACCTATTCTCGCAGGTGGAAGTTAGAAAACACGGCACCGTCATCGATAGGGTTGACTACCCCGGGATTACCTCGACTGCCGTGGGAACACTGAAACTCTCCAAGACCGATGCAGCATACTACCAGGCAGGGGGATTCGAAGCAGGTACAAAAATCAAAACTCAAAGTCACACAGTACTGTTTCCCATGCGTCTGCTGCCCGGTTTCTTCTCGGACTACAAGGAGATCATGTGGAAGGGTGGTTTGCGTGTTACTTTTCGCAGAGCTGCCAACGACAACGACGCACTGATGCGATACAGCACTTTGGGCCCGGACGGGACTACCTTGCTTCCCAACACACTACCCGACGCTGCCAAGTGTATTGTAAGGTCCATGGAGCTGCGCGTGCCAGTGGTAGAATACGAATCAAACTATGCTCTCAAGTACAAAGCCGACATCCTGAAGAATCCTCAAGTGTCCATTCAGTTTTATGGCTACCAGTGTGTGCAAAAACCTGCTTCCGGCAATCATTTCGAATTTGACGTAACCACGCAATTCAACAACATTCGGTACGACACGCCCGAGTTTGCAGTCGTACTCTTCCAGACAAGAAGAGGTAACAATCAGGAGAAAAATTCAAGCCAGTTCGACAACTGCAAGATTAAGAACATTTACCTCAAAAATGGCAGGAACGAAGTTTTCCCACGTGAGAACTACAACCTAAACATCGCAGAAGAGGACTACCTGAAACTGTACGAGGCGTACACAGCTTACAAACGAGTGACTTCCGGTAACGTGGACGTGTACTACAATCCAAACGAGTTCATAGCTCGCAGACCCATGTTCCTCATCAACACATCTAAAAGAAAGCAGGTGGTTGTTAACGATCGCACCAACATCAAGATTGTGTGCGAGTTCCACGATGCCTTGCCTGCCGACACTCTGTGTAGCGTCATCCTCATCGCGGAGAAAACTTTTGTGTATGATGCCAGGAACGAGCGAGTAACCGAACAGTTTTAATAAAAAAAATATATACTGACCAAAATCCTTTGTTAACCTGCAACGCTGTGTCCAGGATGTACTGCAAGAAGTGGAGGTTGATAATAAAACATCTTCTTACAATATATATACACACTGCCTGTCAACACCTTGTTTTGTGGTCAATCTGAAAATATAATAAAATTAAATCATGCTTGAGCGCGCAATATTAATACGGCCTAGTGAGTTGGCAACATTAGTAGACCCAAATGGAGAATTCTGCGACCGAAAATAAGGCTCGGTGAGGCTCGCCTTAATAGTTTGCTCTTGTAAGGCATAAGCCTTATTTTCTCGCAGTGTTGCCAACATCTTACTCAAAAAAATCACCAAGGTTTCTCTCCACGTTCCACTACATAGGATATCCTCGGGCAAGGCATCGTGAAACTCGCAGACGATCTTGATGTTGGTTCGATCGTTAACCACAACCTTCTTTCTCTTAGATGTGTTGATGACGGTCATGGGTCTCCGTGCTTTGAATTCGCTGGGCGTGTAGTACATGTCCACGCTTCCCTCGGTCACGCGTTTGTAAGCCGAGAACGCTTCGTAAAGTTTGAGGTAATCGTTTTTGGTCACGTCGAGGTTGTAATTCTCGTGCGGAAACACTTCGTTTCTACTGTTCTTCAGATAAACATTTTTGATTTTGCAGTCGTCAACTTGCTGGAATCTTTTTCCTGATTTTTGTCCCTCCGGTCTGAAAAGCACTACGATGAAATCTGGCATGTCGAACTGTATGTTGTTGAACTGCGTCGCATCAGTGCATCAGTGCGTCGTTGTTGTTGGCAGCTCTTCGAAACGTAACGCGCAGTCCTCCCTTCCACATAATCTCCTTGTAGTCCGAGAAGAATCCCGGAAGCAAACGCATGGAAAGAGCACCGTGTGACTTCTCGTCGATATTTGGTCCCGGCTTCGAATCCCCGGCCTGGTAGTACGCTGCGTCCGTTTTGGATAATTTCAACGTTCCCACCGCCGTCGACGTGATGCCTGGATAATCTATTCTGTCGATGACGGTGTTGTGTTTCCTCACCTCCACCTGCGAGAACAGGTGAGGCACGAAGTTGGTCCACGAGTATCAAATTTGCTGCTGCGGGAAACGCGTATCCGCTTTTCTTCTTCACCACGTCGAATTCAAGGTAGAGGTCTGCTCTGTGAGGATGAACAAACCCGTCCCCTACGTCCACGTCGTATTCGATCTCTCTGTTCGCTTCGTTCAAATTTCCGAACATAGGTTCTATTCATATTTTTACTCACGTATAGACGTACATGATGAATCAGCAAACATATTTTTTCTAAGTCTTGCCGTTTCCAATCCAAGATAACCCTATTTCCACTCACCATTTTCGATTTCCGAGCATAGGTTCTATTCATATTTTACTCACGTATAGGCGTACGTGATGAATCACCAAACAGATTTCTCCTAAGTCTTACCGTTTCCAAGATAACCCCACTTCCGGTCGCTATTTTCGATTTCCGAACATAGGTTCTATTCATACTTTTTCTCACATATAGGTGTACGTGATGAATCCGCAAACAGATTTCTCCTAAGTCTTACCGTTTCCAAGATAACCCCACTTCCGGTCGCTATTTTCGATTTCCGAACATAGGTTCTATTCATACTTTTTCTCACGTATAGGTGTACGTGATGAATCAGCAAACAGATTTCTCCTAAGTCTTACCGTTTCCAAGATAACGCCACTTCCGGTCGCCATTTTCGATTTCCGAGCATAGGTTCTATTCATACTTTTTCTCACATATAGGCGTACGTGATGAATCCGCAAACAGATTTTTCCTAAGTTTTACTGTTTCCTAGATAACCCCACTTCCGGTCGCTATTTTGGATTTCCGAGCATAGGTTCTATTCATACTTTTACTCACGTATAGGCGTACGTGATGAATCCGCAAACAGATTTTTCCTAAGTTTTACCGTTTCCAAGATAACGCCACTTCCGGTCGCCATTTTGAATTTCCGAGCATAGGTTCTATTCATACTTTTTCTCACATATAGGCGTACGTGATGAATCCGCAAACAGATTTCTCCTAAGTCTCGCCGTTTCCAAGATAACGCCACTTCCGGTCGCCATTTTGGATTTCCGAGCATAGGTTCTATTCATACTTTTTCTCACATATAGGTGTACGTGATGAATCCGCAAACAGATTTCTCCTAAGTCTTACCGTTTCCAAGATAATGCCACTTCCGGTCGCCATTTTGGATTTCCGAACATAGGTTCTATTCATACTTTTACTCACGTATAGGTGTACGTGACGAATCTGCAAACAGATTTCTTCTAAGTCTTGCCGTTTCCAAGATAACGCCACTTCCGGTCGCCATTTTGGATTTCCGAACATAGGTTCTATTCATACTTTTTCTCACGTATAGGCGTACGTGATGAATCCGCAAACAGAATTTTCCTAAGTTTTACCGTTTCCAAGATAACCCCACTTCCGGTTGCCATTTTGGATTTCCGAACATAGGTTCTATTCATACTTTTACTCACGTATAGGTGTACATGACGAATCCGCAAACAGATTCTTGCTAAGTTTTACCGTTTCCAAGATAACCCCACTTCCGGTCGCCATTTTGGATTTCCGAACATAGGTTCTATTCATACTTTTACTCACGTATAGGTGTACGTGATGAATCACCAAACAGATTTTTTGCTAAGTCATGAATTGGAGGGTTCTATGACAAACTATATTAATTCTCGTAAGAGAACAGAACGTGTCCTACGGGGCAAGTTAAGGGGGCATGTGCATGGCCAAAGTAGCAGCTGGCCTCTCCCCTTTCAACATGAACTTGGGAGTGGCACGAATTCCACGCCGCCGGAACAGGCATTCTGCCCGGTACGGAAGTTAATGTTTATCGCGGCGTTACAAATCCAGCCGGCTGTACGGAAGCTGATCTTCACGTGTATTTTTCACGAGACACGCTAAACGCCACGTGCATACGCAAGATCATGGCCTTGCGTAAAAAATCAAAAAATTTAAAAACAATAAGACTTTACCGCCGGGCAAACTGCTCGAAATGGACGCCAAACAGAACACGGCTAAATTGATGATGAATAGCATGTATGGTCAGATGTACGAATTGAAAAACATTCCGGAAGAGATTCGCCCGCACGTCAATCAATTCTACGTTCGAAGGCCGTACGGGAAAACCTTTACGTTTTTGGTTGGGCACCACGCCAGGGGGGCCAGGAATCCTAAAAAACAACAATTATTATTATTTTGTCTGTTTGCTTGCGTCACAATACACGCGCACGCGTGTGTGTGTGTGTGTGTGGCACATCGTTCCCCCGAGAGAGGTTTACAAAAGTCACGATATACAAACATTGGCCCCCGGGAGTTGGAAAATTACGATATGGCGCATTCACTCATTACTGTTGTCAGCCATAAATCTCTTTCTCTTTTCATCTTACGGCAACGTTGGCATCTCTATTTTTTTTAGTTGTAAGTAAATTGCCAACACACTCTAGTTAATAATGCTACATATTATACGCACACACGCACGCACATACTATATTACCATCCACCCATATCTCTCTCTCTCTTTTACGGCAGTACATATTTGTTGCCGGCTCTCTTTGTTTAGTATATGTAGGTTGGCAAAAATTGCTTTATGCACTGTAAAGCAAACCTCAAGCAAATTGCCAGCCCCTTGCTTTAGGCTAGGTTAGACCAAAAAAAAGCTGTAGGTGGGCTGTCGGTTGTTTAACTCTTCCCTCTCTCTTCTTCTCTCTCTTTTTTGTAAAAGGCTATGGCAAAAATACCGGTAGGTTGGCAACCTTGCTTTATGCACTGTAAGGCAAGTCTTAAGTAAAATTGCCAGCTCCTTGCTTTAGGCTAGGTTAGACCTGGTTAGGTTAGGTTGGGTTAGGTTAGGTTAGGTTTGAGTAGGTTAGGTTAGGTTAGGTTTGAGTAGGTTAGGTTAGGTTAGGTTAGAGTAGGTTAGGTTAGGTTAGGTTAGGTTTGAGTAGGTTAGGTTAGGTTAGGTTTGAGTAGGTTAGGTTAGGTTAGGTTAGAGTAGGTTAGGTTAGGTTAGGTTAGGTTAGAGTAGGTTAGGTTAGGTTAGGTTAGGTTAGGTTAGAGTAGGTTAGGTTAGGTTAGGTTAGGTTAGGTTAGGTTAGAGTAGGTTAGGTTAGGTTAGGTTAGGTTAGGTTAGAGTAGGTTAGGTTAGGTTAGGTTAGGTTAGGTTAGGTTAGGTTAGAGTAGGTTAGGGTGGGTGTTGGCAGCTGTTGGTTGTTTAACTCTTCCCTCTCTCTCCTCTTTTTTTTGTAAAAAGCTATGGCAAAAATACCAGTAGGTTGGCAACCTTGTTTTATGCACTGTAAGGCAAGCCTCAAGCAAGATTGCCAGCTCCTTGCTTTAGGCTAGGTTAGACCAAGAAAAAAAAACCTTGGTGATTTTTTTCGAGTAAAATATTGGCAACACTGCGAGAAAATGGAGCTCATGCCTTACAAGAAAACCATTAAGGCGATTTTTATTTGATGACGTTGAACCCGTGTAGTGTTCCCATCCACCCATCTCTCTCTCTTTTACGGCGGTGCCGGCTCTCTTTGTTTAGTATATGCAGGTTGGCAAAAATTGCTTTATGCACTGTAAAGCAAACCTCAAGCAAATTGCCAGCCCCTTGCTTTAGGTTAGGTTAGACAAAAAAAAGCTGTAGGTGGGCTGTCGGTTGTTTAACTCTTCCCTCTCTCTTCTTCTCTCTCTTTTTTGTAAAAGGCTATGGCAAAAATACCGGTAGGTTGGCAACCTTGCTTTATGCACTAAGGCAAGTCTTAAGTAAACTTGCCAGCTCCTTGCTTTAGGCTAGGTTAGACCTGGTTAGGTTAGGTTGGGTTAGGTTAGGTTAGGTTAGGTTAGGTTAGGTTAGAGTGGGTGTTGGCAGCTGTCGGTTGTTTAACTCTTCCCTCTCCTCTCTCCTCTCTTTCTCCTCTCTCTCTTTTTTGTAAAAGGCTATGGCAAAAGTACCAGTAGGTTGGCAACCTTGCTTTATGCGCTGTAACGCAAGCCTCAAGCAAGGTTGCCAGCTCCTTGCTTCATGCACTGTAACGCAAGTCTCAAGCAACGTTGCCAGCTCCTTGCTTTAGGCTAGGTTAAACCCCAAAAACAACCTTGGTGATTTTTTCGAGTAAAATATTGGCAACACTGCCAGAAAATAAGGCTCGTGCCTTACAAGAACAATCCATTAAGGCGAGCCTCAAGCAAGATTGCCAGCTCCTTGCTTTAGGCTAGGTTAAACCCCCAAAAAAAACCTTGGTGATTTTTTCGAGTAAGGAGCTGGCAACACTGCCAGAAAATGGAGCTCATGCCTTACGAGAGAAATCCATTAAGGCGAGCTCCACCGAGCTCCATTTTCGGTTTGTGAACTCTCTTTTTACCCCTTCTAATCAGAGACAACGAGCAACGTGTGCGAGATTTGCTGAACGCGTTCAGGCGTGTCAGTGTGCGGTTTATCGTGGATACGCTAGGACTCGATAAAATGGTTGTTCACAAAATCATCACCGAGGATCTTGGGATGAGAAAAATTTGCGCCAAGCTCGTCCCGAAAGTTTTGACGAACGAGCAATTGCACAACCGCGCGGTCGTGTCGCAAGATCTTTTGGAACGCATTGAAGA